>NC_041402.2:154516161-155116161 GCF_900747795.2 Erpetoichthys calabaricus | reverse complement strand
ATATTTCTGAATGGATGAATAGTAACTTTCTCAAGCTAAATAAAGAGAAAACTGGAATCTTAGTGATTGGCAATAATGGATACAATGAGGCTATTAGAAATAAACTGGATACATTAGGATTAAAAGTCAAGACGGAGGTAAAAAGCATAGGGGTAACTTGACTGTAATCTGAATTTTAAATCGCATATTAATCAGATCACTAGGACAGCATTTTTTCACTTAAGAAACATAGCAAAAGTTAGACCTCTTATATCATTGGAAGATGCTGAGAAATTAGTTCACGCGTTTGTTTTCAGTCAACTAGATTACTGTAATGCAATCCTCTCAGGAATACCCAAAAAAGACAAATTGTTTGCAACTAGCGCAGAGTGCAGCTGCTAGAATCCTAACCAGGAAAAGACAATCCGAGCACATTTCTCCAGTTTTGATGTCACTACACTGGTTACCTGTGTCATTCAGGATTGACTTTAAAATTCTGCTTATGGTTTATAAAGCCTTAAATAATCTTGCCCCATCTTATATATCAGAATGTCTGACACCTTATATTCCAAATCGCAACCTCAGATCCTTAAATTAGTGTCTCCTTAGAATTCCAAGAGCAAAACTTAAAAGAAGTGGTGAGGCGGCCTTCTGCTGTTATGCACCTAAAATCTGGAATAGCCTGCCAATAGGAATTCGCCAAGCTAGTACAGTGAATCACTTCAAAAAACTGCCAAAAACACATTATTTTAACATGGCCTTCTCATAACTTCACTGTAATTTAATCCTGATACTTTGTATATCCAATCCATTATAATAACTATTCATGGTGGCTCTAAAATCTGTACTAACCACTACTCTCTCTTCTGTTTCCTTTTCCAGTGTCCTTTTGGTGGTGGCTTGCACCACCACCATCTACTCAAAGCAACGTGATGTTCCAACAGTGATGGATTAAAAGCCTGAAGTCTGCATGACCATCATTATCAAGTCCTTCCGTGAGAACCCTAAATACAAAGAGGACTATTTCATTTATGTTAGGTAGAATGCCCAGAGGGGACTGGGCGGTCTCGTGACCTGGAACCCCTGCATATTTTATTTTTTTCTCCAGCCTTCTGGAGTTTTTTTTTTGTTTGTTTCCCCCCTGGCCATCGGACCTTACTCTTTTTCTATGTTAACTAATGTTGTCTTATTTTAAAATTTCTTATTTTGTCTTTTATTTTTCTTTTCTTCATTATGTAAAGCACTTTGAGCTACTTTTTTGTATGAAAATGTGCTATATAAATAACTGTTGTTGTTGTTGTTGAATAGTCTGAAGAGGCCAAAAGTAAGATTCAATCAAATTAAATGCCATGTTTGGAATAAGGAAATCTCTGCATATTATAAAAAACACACCATCTCCACCGTGATGAATGGTGGTAGCAGCATTATGCTGTGGGAGTGCTACTCTTCAGTTTGCCATGGAAGATTTTTGAGGGTAGAGAATAAAAGGAATGCAGCAAAACACAGGAAAATCCTGGAGGAAAACTTGATGCAGTCTGCAAGAAATCTGTTCCTTGGGAAAAGATTTGTTCAACAGGAAGACAACAGACCCAAGCAGAAAGCCAAAGCTACACAAGAATGACTTATAAGCAACAATGTTAATGTCTTGGAGTGGCCAAGTTAGAGTGCAGATCTCAAGCTAAGAATTTGTGACTGGACATGGAAAAAGGGTGTGACGATGCGGGTTTGCTCCAACTCCCATCTTGCTTTTGGGAGCCCTTGAACCCGACACCGTCGGTAATGTCACCGATGAGCTTGACAGTGAGGCACAACAATGAATCAAGGGGATGGTGTAAAAGTGCCAGGTGCTTTTATTTTAAAACCAACAAAACAAAACATAAATAAATAGTGCAGTGCATCAATTCCTTAAATAATCCAATAAAAACAGAGGTGAAAAGTGGAGGTTAAAATCCAATAGAAAAAAAAACAATCCTTTAAAACAACAAGGTTAAAACAATGGCTGGAAGCAGTCACTTTAAAAACACAAAGCCCGGTGCCTTCTATTACTGGTGACTCCCCCGTTTCTCCCATCCAGGCTGTGCACCAGGGGAGTCACCCTACATGCAGCTGACCTTCTTTGCTCTACTGGTCTGGTGGCCTTCCGATCCCGGTCTCCAGTTCTGCACACCTAGACCGAGACTTGGGCTCCCCAGTGACCAGGACGCTCACACTGGGGCTTCTATTCCAAATCTCTGACTCCCGCTGCCTTCGCTGCGGCAAGCCAACCTTCTCCCAGTCACTCCTGCTCCAAACAATTGAGGATGACTCCTCACCTGTGCACTTAAGCGAAGATCAACCGCATCACGAATGACCCCGAGAACCTATCTGCCACACTTACCACGCCCCCTTCTCTAAGCCACGAGTGCGGTGATTATTTAAAAAGTGGCCTTTGACATGAGCTGTGGACCCGCTACAACACAAAGGGCAGTTCACTCACGGCCTGTATGCAATCTGACAGAGCTTTAGAAGTTTTGCAAAGAAGAATTGGGATAAACTGCAGTGTCCAAATGTGCAAAGATGACAGAGAGAGACCTACCCACACAGACTCACAGCTGTCATGGCCGTCTACTAAATACTGAATTGAAAAGGGTGGATACTTAATGTGAGTAAATATTTTGTGTTTTATTAAACTTAGATCACTTTGCATAAATCTATTTTCTGATTTTTGTCTGTTGGTCACGGTCAATAATGCCAAATTAAATCAATTGTGATTCAATGTTGTATAATAATAAAATGTTAAAACTTCCAAAAGGAGGAAAATTGGCTACAAACAGCATGCTGTTAAACCCGTGATTCATGGAGGGAGGCACACAGCTAGTCAGGGTTTTGGCTTTTTTGGTGAGACTGAGTTAAGTCTACTTTACAAAAGGACAAAGAACCTGCTATAGTAATAATAAATAATAATAATAATACATTTTATTTATGCAGCATCTTTCCCATACTCAAAGTGCTTAAGTCAGTACACTCAAGTTCGATAAGCAAATTAGCTCTGTTTAAAAATAGTTTCTTTCAACTAATAATTTTAGCCTAGGTAAAGCCATATCTTTCTTTTAATGATTAAGAAAAAGTAATTCCCACTTTTATCTCCACCAGTTTAGGCTGCTGGAATTCCCTGTACATGCGTGTGGATCAGTTGTTTCTTCAACATCTTCAGTTGGTACATAAAGCTGCTGCTCGTGTTTTAACTGGGAGATGAAAGTATGATCATATTGCCAATTCTGGCCACACTTTATTGGGTTTAAGCTTCTAATATTGGTTTTTAAGGCTTTGAATTGGTTACTGCCATCGTATCTTGCAGAGATCTTGCTCTGCTCTTTGGAACAGCCTTTGTTTTCATAGTCGATATGCACAGTCTGTTGCAGTTTTAAAATCTTTGCTTAAAACCCATCTCTTTGTTTTGGCATTTGACTTAGACGGTTCCTCAACAATTGTTTTCATTTATTATTTTATTTTTAAAAAAAGTAAAAAAAAAATGTTAAAATGACAATTCATGTTAAAATGACATAACATTTTCAAATAATTGTGTTTTCATGCATGGATGTGTGTGTGCGTGCGCGAGAGAGGCAGAGACAGATTTGATACCATTCAAGTGGTTACTGGAATGTAAAATAAACACTTTTGCAAAGGTATAACAAAACAAGTGTGCTTTTTTTCAAGAATAAAACTGAATAAAAAAAATTAATGTAAACAACAAGATACCAAGAAGACATGATTCACCAGCATTTGTGTGTCTGCTCATATCCCTTCAGCGATATCTTTTACAAGTAGCAAAAACTTTACACCGGCTGTTACAGACTCAAAGCAAATGTATGTTTTTATTATATAATAGTAATAATAACAGAAGCTCACTACTCAAAACAGAAAATGCAGGGATAACCTGGATCAAACCTGCCACCTCTTGATTCAGAGGCTACCGTTCTTACCTCTACACCAGCCATGTAATTGGTATTTAGGCTTCAGTTTTTATATATTGGCAGCAACATGTAAATTGAATAATTTCTCTTTCTTCAGTAATATTTTTGAATAAAGGCACACTTGTTTCTTTAAACCTTTTGTGAAAGTGTTTATTTGATATTTGGGCTTCAGTCTTCATACATTATACATTTCACATCTGCATTTTGTCATTATTATAAACATGAAAAAAACTTCGGTTTTAGTTATATGTTTAACATTTCTTGCCTCACATTTCCTATCATCGTACATTTACCCAGATCATTGTAGACATGGAACACACATGAAAATGTATGTATTCCTAATAATGATATAATTATTTACCCTATACAACTCCAGGCACCTCACACCCAGATAAACAGACTTGAGCTGGGAGAACTTCAGCTTCAGTGAGGTGGATAGCAGGCCGCTTGTTGCTTGTGCTGACTGACAAAATTGCAAAACAAAGACGTTGATGAGGAGGTGTGAACGAATTTAAGGTGACCCGGGATTATGACTTTTTTCGTACGCTTTAGCGATTCTAGTGTTACTTTTTTGTCATATTTGTTTAGCAGTTTGGCTCGACTGTTGTTTGACTTTGACTAAGTCATGCAGCCCACTATATATTTCATTGAATTCCGCAGCTTATACGTGTGTAGATGAGCATATTGGTCAAATGCCTCAATTTTGCCTAGGACAGAGTGGTGTGTCGCATCTGCACCCAATTACACAGGAGAGTTAAAAGGAGCCTGTGTGGGACATAGGAGAAAGAGAAACGAGTCCAGAAATAAAGAAATGGACAAGAGATGTAGAAGGGGAAAGAAAGACGCAGGATGAAAGAAGTGATGACAGAAGCGGCAGATGTACAACCCAGTGTACAAGATGTTGAAGGCAGGCATCCGGGTGAGGAGCCCCAAGGATAACACAGGATACACACTGAAGGGGGCTGAAGAGGGCCTACTGGCCTGAACATTTACAGGAAGGGGAAGTGACCCGCATAAGTCCACGGAGAGGCTCAGTTTGGGAGTACTGCTTGGTGCCTGCAGCCAGCCATGGACCTGAGCTTGGATTGAGCTGGTGGTCATGCCTGTCATAGGGACATCTCCCAAGGCTGATAGATTCACAGAGGGTAAGCCTGAGAGATATCTGTTTTTAGAAGGAGGTACCAGGGCTTGCACATTTTTAAAGATTTATCTCCTGCCATTTCTTTTTAGCTATGTTTTTACTAAACAGCTTCATCGTGGATATTTTAACTTCTTGGGATTTGCTCTAGTCAGATGCCACATACAGCCAACAGCAATGTATCGTTGACTTGCACAACTGTACAACTAATTCAGTGATTTCTTTGAAAGCTAAATTATAATCTGATTTTACAGAATGCTATTCACCTTGCAGTAGTTTGTTTATTTTAAACATGTAATGTGTTCTCCGCACACGACACACATTTATATGTTTAACGGAGTATTTTGGGGACACTTTTCAACCATAGACAGTTTATCCATTCTTACCAAATGCTTGCTATCGTCCAGATGATTTTGACAAGACCAGTACTGCTGTTTGTTGTTAAATCACCACCCCTGCTTTGAGTTCTGCTCTCACTATAATAATAATAATAATAATAATAATTCATTACATATGATTGGGTTGGTTTAAAAAATCTCACACTCAGTGAACTAATTGTTCCCACCTACATTCATTGATGTTTGTCTCCAGATATATAATATATATGGCTGGCTCTGCAAGTCTAGTGTAATGCTAGTATGATACATGAAGGGACATGGCTTTAGTTTGCAGACTGAGCGTTTTCCCTGACTGAAGCTGCACCAGGGGACAGGATGCAGCATGAGCTTTCACAATATACATTACCAGTTTCTAATGTAGACTAGACAAATATTTTCACGGATCATCATCCAGAATTGGTATGTACCAACCTTTATCTGGACACTAATGCGTCAGTACTTAAAACCAGTGCAATACTTCAGCATGTATCTTTTTGGTCTCCTTGGCAGGTATAAACCCCTCTTCAAATAAGAGTTAAATTATAAGGTTCATTTATGATTTGAGATTTAGAAAAGACGTATAAATGCACCTGTGGAGAAACTTTATTTCTTCTTTTGTATCCAGGATTTAATGGAATATTCCACCTAAAAAGAAATTTTTTTTTTTTTTTTTTTTTTTTAAGCGTAACTCTGTGTGAAAAAGGTGTTTGGGTTGTGGGCTACTTTTTTACTGGAAGAATCGATTTAACAATATTTTATCAAAAAAATGCATGAATTTTGCACATTTTCAGTATGCAACACAATGACTTGATGCAGATTATGTGACATGGACATCTTGGTAATCTTTGCCGTTGTCCAACCTCTGTTCACTTCCATTAAAGCATAAACTTTGTTATCTCTGTTCTACATGAAATTGTGAGATTATTTTTTTTCTTAGCCATCACTACAAACCACACAGAGTAAATAACATTAAAACAAATCTAATTTTTAGATGATTATTCCTGTAAAGGCTGTTGTCAACTACCCATAACTTTTGTCTAGGGGTGAGAATACTAATACAGACTGACCAATAAATTAAGATTTATCTGAGCATTTAAGCCTTGTTTCATCATCTTTATCCTCAATATTAAAGGTGAATAGTCCCCTCACCAAAACCTAACCTACAGAGAGAAAGCTGCTGAAGGGAAGCAAGACCTTACATTTGGAGCCACTGTTTCTAATCCTGCCAGCATCAACATGGCTGTGAAATTCTCTATTGTGTGCCAGAGAGTACTATTAGATACAGGCAAGAAGAAATAATGCCTGCATAAACCAATGATGCATCCTTAGGTCCAGATACCAGATGTTCTCAAAGTCTGTGCTGAAAAGGAGCAACAAACCAAAGCATTTAGACTACCCCTATGGACATGTTAAAAGCATATGAAATCAAGAATATAAACAAATATTCCTCAAAAATACAGACATTGTTATGGGGTTCTAAATAGTTTGTTCAGATTGAGTCTGGCATAGAAGCCATCCATTCCTTGGGTTGAATTTAGTGCGGCTCCAGAATTAGTCTCTGTTTTTCAAAATGTTTTTATTTGAACAACAGTGAGAGGAAGGATTAATTTTAAGATTACTCTCTTTGGACCCTGCAACCTTTATTATTTCTGCATATTTTAAATAGATATTTAAATCATATCATGAGAATGTCACTGCAAATTAATTCAACATATTTATATTAACTGACAAATTTAAAATCTTTCACATTTATTTTTTTTCCCATGCCAGCTTAGCACCTTTCAGATTCTCTTTTAAGTAACAACTTTAGTGTTTTATCTCTTTAAGGAAGGCATATTTGAAAGTAACACAAAGTACTTTAATACGGGGAAGACTTCAATCCCACTCTTTAAAAGATAGGGGTGTCGGAGCTAAAGACTAATTTCACATAAGGCAGCACTTTGCATAAGAAAAGAAAGCCAAAAACCTTTATACATAATTAAAGATGGCAAACCATTTTCTACTGCCATACGGAGCCAATTAAGTGACTGCACTCAAGATTATTTGAACAATCCATAAATGTCAGTGTAACAGAGCACAGTGTTTTTTTTTGTCTTTACTGCATTGCTGTTTTTATTGTTATTTAATGAGGAACATTGTTTATTTTCTGATAAAAAAAGTTACTTAGACATAATAAATGCACTTAGTGAAAAACTAAAATTCAAATATTCAATATTATCACAATATAGCCAACATTTTTTATGGTTTGAAGGTAATGTAATTCATATCTATGTGGCATACCTTAGATCATCTAAATGAATCGATTTACTGTTTTATAGATTTTAACTTTAATGTTACTGCTATTCTTTGATAGCATGTTTCACCAACTGTATGCCTAACTTGATTTTTTCTTTAAATCTTAAAAACAGAGGTAGTTTGCCAGGTCTTTATGTCCTCATATTGCAGCATCGTACATTTTCTAGCAATCCAGATTGTCCAAGTTTCTTTAAAATGCCAGCATGTACAAGAGGAGGGCACTATGAAATTTAGCAGTCCTAAGCACATCAACCAACACTGCACTGAACATCAGACATATAGTTTTTCCACTTGCTTACTTTAAATAATTAATTATTGTTAAGCAAGCCTAAATGATGGCATCTGTTTTCAACCCAAAGATGTGTTTGTGTGGCTGCAGCCATGTTATTTACAGCCGCCACCACCAATATAACACAAAAGTCACTGTACTGCCCTGCAGGAAAGAAAGTAACATTTTTTTATGTAGAGACAGGGAGAAACAAAATTTAAAAAGCAAGCCGAGATCAGAAACAAAAGAAAATCCTGTCTTTCAAACAAACTGGGAACATATTCAAAACAATCAGATGTCAGGATCAAAAAGCAAGAGATCAGAAACTGGGAACACATAAAAATGTATTTTGTCAAAACCAAAATGTGATCAAAAATTCAAAGTCAAAAAGACAATAGCAAAGATTTGTTACATACGAAAAATCAAAAGCAACAGTCTTTCACCCAGTAATTCAAGGCTTATTCGTTAAACTCAGATAAAACATGGATACTTGAGCCAACCTTTAAACACTTGACCTAACAAGGTCAGGGTCACAACCTCTGAGAATAATTACCCAGCACCTGGAGGTCATATCATGTCAATGGGATCCACAAAATGGCGGCACCCAAGAGAAAAGACAAAATGGCGTTGCAGAAAAAGTAAATAAAAGTAAACAAACATAAAATTTGTCATTTCTATGTGTCAAACCACTAAAATCAATGCATAATTATGCAGGAATTTTGCTAGAATTTGCACAATACATTTTTGAAAATCAGTGATCATAACAGTCACATGACTTATTTAGTTATCACATTCTGCCTATTTAAAATGGAAGCATACAGGTTTTTGTATCCAAGCTGGCATATATATTTATTCTTTACAAAGCTACTTCAAATCAATGTTCATTAGAGCTAAGGACTTCTAGTTATTGTTAAGAAATGTTGCTTAAATTTTGATTAAGTACTGCTTGTACAAGGTATCAGTAGTTTTGAGAGAAAATGGTACCAGGAGATGCCAATGAGAAGCCAGAATTCTCATGGGGTTTGTAACCATGAAGACAGTAATTAAGTAACAAAGTTCAGGACATGTAACCAGAATTGTGCTCAAAAAATATAATAAATTGTAAACCAGAGAGAAGTACTTGTAAGCAGAGCCATGAAACACAAATCATAATCAGAGGGAAGAAAAAACTGTTATGACCACTAAATTACAAATCATGAACGATTAGGTACATGTGGTACTTGCTTTTAAAAACATTGTAGTAGTGATCTAGCAATCAGTTATAACATGGAGGTATCCATAACAAAAACAAGACAGTGACGAGGAACAAGGAAGCAAAATATGGATGGAATCCTTAATTAATTACATTTATATATTACTATTCTAACTACTTAAATCACCACAAATGTGTAGCATCCACCTGGATGATGCAATAGCAGCCATTCTTGTGCTAGTTACCCTCACCACACATTAGCTGTTAGGTGGTGAAATGGTGAGAAAGACAGCCAATTAGAGAAATGGGACGATTGGGGGGGGGCCATGAATACTAAGCTGTGATACACACTATTCTTTAAGAAGGATGCCCAGGGATCTTTTATGACCTTTTCTCCAATATGAATGCTTATTCTAAAATGTTATTGAATAGATCCTGCCAGGGTTTCAAAAAGTTTTGAACAGATCCTATAAATGAAAATTAGATTTTTTTTCCAATTTCAAATAGTATATAACATCACTTACCCACTGACTTTAAAGAGGCGGGTTAGGATTCTTCCAATTGAGCAAGATAAGTCTACGTGCTAATAGTGTGGTATAAGCAAATACAATCACTTTGTCCTTCTCTGCTTTAATCCCATCTAGGAGTCAACCATACACAGCTGTTAAAGGTTAGGAGGGATTGTGACACCAAAGGCTACCTGATAGGCAGTCAAAGACTTGATGTTAATTTGGTGCACATACAAAACATGTGGCCAAGTGAGGCTGGAGCTCGATTGCAATGCTCACAGGTTGGATCTTGCCCTGGAAACATTTTGGACAATTTTAAACAAGATAAATGTGCTCGATAAAAGATTTTAAGTTGAATAATTGTATGCTTTGTGTATATGGAGCTACTGTGAATTATGTGCATGGCTGTCTTCCACTCCTTTTCTGAAATGATGAATAAGAAGTCTTTTTCATACTGTACTCTGGGACCTTGGTTTTACATATCCTCCAATGGACAGTGCCATTTTTACGGCACAGTGTCCCCATCACTGCACTGGGGCTTTGGGATCCATATTCAGACCACAGGGTAAATGCTTCATACTGATGGTGAAGGGTTGAGAGAGAGATACTCAGGGGGCCAGAATACAATTTAGCCAGGACATTGGAAAACACTGTATTATTTTTGGAAAATGCCTAGAGATCTTTAATGACTACCGAGGTTTAAGATTTTGGTTTTACATTTCATCTGAAGAACAGGGTCAGTTTTTATAGTGCAATGTCACCGTCACTGCATGGGGGCATTGCGATCCACAAAAAGACCAGAAGGTTGTGCACCTTCTGATTGCCTCACACATGCCTCAGAAACCCTTAAGACCTACACAAATAATATTTACAGGCCAAGGAACAGCTATGTACAATGTAATTTACAATTGAGATTCTGACAGATTATGGTTGTTGTTTTTTTTGTTTTGGTTTTGAAGTTTGAATTGATTTGGATTCATCTGGTTTCTGACCACAGAGACCTTAAAGATTCCTTCCTGCCATTTTGATTACAAGCCAGGGGTTAATGGTTATCCTTCCTCTTGTAGAGTTTTTTTTATAAATTTTTGGACATTTCATGTTATTTTGTTAGCTCCTAAAATTGTGAGCCTGTACTGGCTGAATCCATAGGCAGTATTTTCAAAGAATATAACAACATAAGAAATTTGACAAACAAGAAGAGACCATTCGGTCCATAAGGCTTATTTGTTTAAGGCTTAAGTTGTCCCAATATTTCATTCAGATACTTCAGAAAGGTTTCTGCTTCAACTACATAGCTTGGTAATTTGTTCTAGATACCCACAATTCTTTGAGTAATGAAGTGCTTCTTGGTTTCAATCTTAAATGCCCTTTCCTAAGGTAGTATTTGGAGCATGGCTGAACATAGGTGAACTTCTTCTGGGCTGGTTAGTTAAGGTCCTTGCCTGCTTCTTGGCTTATGTTTGGAGGCCTCACACCCATTTTACCTTTTTGAAGCCTCCAACTCAGGACAAGTTAACCCTAAAGCTGAACAAAATGTATTGTGATTTATTTTCTTGTTATTTATACTCTTTTGGTTTTAGACTTTGTCTACTTGTCTGTGTTGGTCCAGTCTCCTCTAAAGTATAATTTAATTAAAACAAGATTTATAAGCTTAAAAATGAGTAAACTAGATTACATTACTTTAACAAATCACATGTACTCTATATACAAATATTGAATGACGTATGTAATCATATAATGCAGTAATTTACTTCAGATTTTAGGGTGGATTATGTACTCAATTCATCCGTATTCTCAACCCACTTCTTCTATTACAGAGTACTAGGAGGTGGGAATTGGTTGGGTGATCATTGCCTGTCTCAGCCACTCACTCACATATCACAACAGTACAGAGTTGCTAATCATCCTAACTTGAATATCATCAGAGTGAGTAAAAAGCCAAGAGTACCCAAGCACTCAACAACCGTCACATGGGCAAAATGTGCAAAATCCACCTGGATTAAGTCTTAACCAGTCAAAAAGTCAAAATCCAGAAAATATGTGAAAAAAAGTTTCAATGAGCTAAATACAAATCATGGTGGTAGAGAGTTCTTTAGTACTACATTTGTTCTCTTATCCCAAATATATACATAGAAAGTTAATTGAAAATTCTAAACTGGTCTGGTCTCAGGGAGTGTGGGTTTTTAGAAGAGTGCACCTTATGAAGGACTAGCATCCCATACAATTCTGATTCCTGTCCTATCTCACAGCAACCCTGTAAAGAAAAATGTGTATATTATAAAATGGATGAATGAACCTGAGTCATGCTGCAAACAAACAAAAGTAAATACCAAAAGCGACAATTAAAGGGTTCATTTGGCACAACATCCAACAACTAGATTAGTAAAATGATAATGCCATTTTGTCATGTTTTTCAAGTAGAGATTGTAATTTTTCCACTTATTTTGTGTTTTGATGGCCGTATGTAGTTAATTTGGTACTTTCTTAAAAATGCAGCTTTGTTAGATGTTTAAAAGAGTACCTGCTTCCTACCCAGAAGTACAGGACAGATGACCTCTAGTACAGGGAGGTGTACGGCTAATTAAATATCGTATTCATGTAATTCCAAGGAAAATTTTACCACCAGCAGCAGGACCAGTCCACTCAAGTATACAGATGTGTATGCTGAAGTATATTTTTCCACATCTGTTTTACTGTCTATGATGTGAACCGTCTGCCAACAAGCAAAGTGCTTTCCAAATATAGGGAAAATGCTCAAGTAAGTTACCTTTGCCAGTATTTGTTTTTGTTTATCATCACTATTGCTCATTTTTGTAGTGCTGATCGAAACAAAAGACGCTGATGTAGAGGTGTGAAGGAATTTAAGGTAGCCTGGGATTACAAGTTTTTTTTGTACGCTTCAGATATTCTAGTGTTCATAGGGTTTAATGACACTCTGTTAGTTGAAGGAGCCAGTCCACTCTGCCTAGGCTGAAGTGAGCAGGTACATGGAAGTTGGATGTGAATGCTTTTGGCAGATGAGCTAATTGTTTTAATCTCAGTGAAAAGAAAAACAAAGTCCAAAAAGAGAGATACCACTCCCAGAACTATTAACAACACTTCAAACTGTTGATATCTTTGTTTATATTTAAAAGTTGGTCATTCTATCAAGACACTAGGTGACACTTATAAGGACACTTGACTCAGAGCGTACCAGTTAATGAGGTTTTCTGTTCCTCCTTCTTTTTATAATTTCAAATCTGGCCAGTCCTTAAAGCATACAGGGTCCCAATAGTCTCTGAATACCCTTCCTATCCTCTTTATATTTCTTCCTGTAAACTTTAAGCAAATGGCATCCCTTTATGTAAGTTTATGTAAGGCATCTGCTAAATGTTTGTTCATATTTTCATTGAGGCAGTGCAACCTCCTTTCTTCCTCCTACATGTTGGGGAAATCAATACATAATATCTCTGCATATTTTAAAAACCACAATTACCAGCATACACTTATGTCCTTTAAATGGCCCTGGCACTTTTCTCCATATTTTTTGAGATGGTCCTCGAGTTTCTGTTTTCTGGACTGATGTTTCCACTGACCTGTCTTCTATTAACTCTGTTAATAATCCACTTTACCTTCATATATTACTTCTCTGAAACCTCTCTTCTCTTACCCTGCATGAGGTTATTCTGTGTGGGTCCTATCTTTACCAAACTAATTTTAGCCTCTCTGTGGCAAACTCCTGACAAGCTTTCTGTAAACTTCTGGAATTCTAATCTTAGTTGAACTTTTGGCTGCATGGGTCTACGGATCATCTGGTTTCAGTATAGAGAAATGTCAAGCTGCTGTGCATTTGCTTGGGGAGGTGATTGTCTGAAGGTCAATTTTGTGCTACTAATCTTAATTCTTAATTTTACCCTTTTCTGATTCTTTCCCTCTTCTTGTGTTCACTGTGTCTCTCAGACCCCTTTCACCAGTCTATATAAGCATCAGTAATGTTTTTATCCTATTATAAAAAAGGCAATCTTTTTAGATAGATAGATAGATAGATAGATAGATAGATAGATAGATAGATAGATAGATAGATAGATAGATAGATAGATAGATAGATATGCCGGTTACCTGTCAAATCTTTATATATGTTGTGTATTTTGGGAGAACATTACATTCCAAGTCATAAGTATGCATCACAAATTGTCAAAGAGTTTCCAAAAATGGCAGAATCATAGCAATAATTTAGTGATAATTTTAATGTGCCTTGAATGTAGTTTCCCACACTACAATGAATATAAAGATGACCACATTTTTATGCTTCTCTGTTTATAAGGAACTTTAAATCTGCTTCAGGTGGGAATCAGTTGATCTTCATTTTGATAAACCATATTTTGTAGATGCTATTTATGCCACAATGTGTTTTACACTATAAAACTACAAACCCAAAGAGAAATCTTCCTGTGGAGTGTATAGGAGGGTAAGTCAATAATTATCTGCAGTTTACCTGTACAGCTTTCACCACACACATCTGGAAACATGGTGTGTCTGTGGTCATACTGGTAAAATTACAACCTTAATCACTCAGTTTCTCTAGTTGTTTTCTAAGAGTAAGCAGGGACTTTAATTATCCAACTATTAACTGGGATAACCTTTTAGATGGAGAAGCACAAGAGCAGGAGTTTTTAGAAGTAATCAGTGAGTGTTTTTTAACACAGCATGTTAAAGCACAACACTGGATGAAGCCTGTCTGGATTAAGTATTTTGTAATAATCAAGATAGAATTGAGGGTGTAGAGGTGATTGAACCACTAGGGTCAACTGACCATAATATAATACAATTCTCAATATTTTGTAAGAGTAAAGATGCAAAGACTAAAATTGTTAAGTTGAACTTTAGGAGGGCTAATTTTGAACAGATGCGACAATGTCTAAGTAGGATACACTGGGATAAGCTTTTAAGTGTGGAGACAGTCGAGGAGCAGTGGACCAGGTTTTAAAAATGTTTTACAGATACATACTTAAATTTGGAATTAATAGGAAATTTAAAAAAAAAACTCCATGGTGGATTAATAAAGATTTTTAAAAAGTTGCAAAGGAAAAAACTGCTTTATAAGGCATATAAGACTAATGACTGCAAAGTGAATCGTAGAGTGTATGAGAGCATGAGGGCAACCATTAAGAAGGATATCAGGAAGGCCAAAAGACAGTTGGAGAGGAATATAGCAGATAAAGCGAAAGAAGACCCTAAGAGATTTTTTCAGTATTTTAGTAGTAAAAGAACAGTCAAGGAGGAGGTCAAGTGCATCAGAAATAGTAAAAGGGAATTACAAGATACAGATAGTGAAATAGCGGATGCCCTAAACTTACATTTTTCTGAGGTGTTTACAAGTGAGCAAGTGGATAACCTCCCAGAGGTAAACGGGACTATGAAGGAGGTACTGAGAGAGTTGGAAATTGTAGAGGGAGAAGTGCTGCTCAGATTAAATAAGCTGAAATCAAACAAATCATCAGGACTAGAAAATATTTATCCTCGAGTTCTTAAGGAGGCTTGTGAGTACATATATAAACCCTTGACAGATACTTTTAGGAAGTCACTGCGCACTGGAGAGATTTTGAAGGACAGGAAAATGGCAAATAATAATAATATAATAAAAAGGGTGACAGGGCAGATCCAAACAACTATAGATAGATAGGCCAGTAAGCTTACCATGCATCACAGGAAAATTAATAGAAGGAATTATTAAGGAAAAGAATGAGCAACACCTGGCAAGGACAAGAGTTATTGATGAACAGTCAGCATGGGTTCAGAAGAGGGAGGTCGTGTTTTGCTAACATGCTGGCAATTCTATGAGGAGGCAACAAAAGGATACGATCAAAGTGGGAGCTTATGATATTATTTATCTTGACTTTCAGAAAGCACTTGATAAGGTGCCACATGAGAGGTTGGCCATCAAATTAAAAGAAGTGGGAGTTCAGGGTTATGTTTTTAGATAGCTGCAGAATTGGCTCAGACACAGGAAGCAGATGGTGATGGTGCGAGGAACCTCTTCAGAATTGGCTGATGTTAAGAGTGGTGTTCCACAGGGGTCAGTGCTATGGCTGCTGCTATTTTTAATATATATAGATGATTTAGATAGGAATATAAGTAACAAGTTGGTTAAGTTTGCAGATGATACCAAGATGTGTGGGTTAGCAGATAACTTGGAATCCGTTATATCATTACAGAAGGACTTGGATAGCATACAGGCTTGGGCAGATTTGTTGCAGATGAAATTCAATGTCAGTAAATGTAAAGTATTACACATAGGAAGTAAAAATGTTAGGTTTGAATACACAATGGGCGGTCAGAAAATAGAGAGTACACCTTATGAGAAGGATTTAGGAGTAATAGTGGACTCTAAGCTATCGACTTCCCGACAGTGTTCAGAAGCCATTAAGAAGGCTAACAGAATGTTAGGCTATATAGCTGGGTGTGTGGAGTACAAGTCCAAGGAGGTTCTGCTCAACATTTATAATGCACTGGTCAGGCCTCATCTTGAGTATTGTCTGCAGTTTTGGTCTCCAGGCTACGAAAAAGACATAGCAGTGCTAGAAAAGGTCCAGAGAAGAGCGAGTAGGCTGATTCCAGGGCTACAGGGGTTGAATTATGAGGAAAGATTAAAAGAGCTGAGCCTTTTCAGTTGAAGCAAAAGAAGATTAAGAAGTGACATGATTGAAGTGTTTAAAATTATGAAGGGAATTAGTACAGTGGATCAAGACTGTTATTTTAAAATGAGGTCATCAAGAACATGGGGACACAGTTGGAAACTTGTTAAGGATAAATTTCACACAAACATTAGGAAGTTTTTCTTTACACAAAGAACGATAGACACTTGGAATAAGCTACCAAGTAGTGTGGTAGACAGTAAGACTTTAGGGACTTTCAAAACTCAACTTGATGTTGTTTTTGGAAGAAATAAGTGGATAGAACTGGCAAGCTTTATTGGGCTGAATGGCCTGTTCTCGTCTAGGGTGTTCTAATGTTCGCCGCTCTGCTCTCCCTTTGCACCAAAGAACAGCAGCAAACAGTGCTTCGCCTTCAATGGGCTGAGGAGTACCAGGGGCCAAAATCCTCTTTGGTTCATCAGAATCAATGTTGTCATTGGTAGTAGATGTGGATGGATGCCCCTCTTCTTTTTTGTGCTTAACAGTTGTCCAAACACTTTTGAATTTCTCAATCCATTCATAAATTCTCTGTCACGGTAAAACACTATTTCCACATTGTGCAGAAAGCCTGCTATGAATTTCGGGCCCTGATACACCTTCATTTACATTAACAAAATTGTCATAAAAGTGTGGAAAATTATTGACTTATCCTCATAGTTTTTCACTGCTAATATAACTTAGTCATCACCACACCATTAATATAATAGTTACTGTCCCTAAACATGCTATAGATACCAAAGCACAACTCAAGCTTTCAGTTCAAGATTTTTGCCTGATGATGGTGAATGAAAGCCTTTGGGGTTTTTTGGAGTAAAAATGAATATGGCTGTGATGTTTATGGGCTGCGTTTTTAACAGTTTTCAGCCTGCTTCTCTTGAAAGTAGGATTAAAGAATTTTTACAAAAGTATTTGTTGCTTATCTCGCTAGCAAAGAAACATTAAAAATGCATATAAGAGAGAATACATACTGTAATACAAATATAAATGGTCATCAATACTGAATATATAGTGAAGACTGATTGGAAATGATTGTGCTTGCACAATGGAGTCTAGATAATATAGTAGTTCAAGCAGATTACTGAATACAAGTGAACAGTTTAATGGTTCATGGCTAAAAGCTGTTTGCTGGGTGACATATCTTGTCAAAAATGATCCCACTAATCAGTATGCCATTCACTGTGCATCTTTATAATTTAGTTAAGAACTAGACTGACATAGTATTTATTGTTATTCTTTATTTTGCAGATGCCTATTTTCAAGGTAACTTATTAAAGAATATCACAATACATACTATGCAGTATAAAATTCAAAGATGAGTACAAGTGTAGTACTATATTTAACACACAACTCCTCAAGTCCTTACATTGACTCCCAATTAAGACTTACTATTTTTGTCTAGCAAACCCTGACTAGAGCTTCTGATTAGCCATGCATACTGCATTTCAGTTTGTTAGCCATTTGTATAAAAACATAAGTATCATAATATTTTTAAACCGTTACTAATTTTACTCTACTCTGTTTCTCTTCTCTGTATCTGGATCTGGCACTTGGTTCCTCTGCTCTACTGAAAGACTATCCTGCTGTGTATGGAAAAGTCATCTTGGATAAAGACGTGATGGAATCATCGGATGGAAAGATCCTATCATCAGACTGGACAGCCAGTGCAGACACCAATACAGAAAACCCAGGAGGGGATAGAGAGCCATTTGGCCAAGGTCTCCAGGACTGTGACTTTATTTTTGACTTGCTCTTTTAGCTTTTATGTATAAAAAAATAAGTTGTATTGTATTGTATTTTATAGTTAGTCACATTATTTTAAATCAAACCAACTACTGTTGTGTCGTTATCACAATGTGATGATAGCATTTGAATCACATTTTACAATAAAATAGTGCTTCAACAGGGAACAAAAGAGGATGGACTGAATTCTAAATTTTAGAGGGTCCTGGATCCATTTACATAGTGTAGAGTTCACTGCAGAGTCCCATGGTTTAAAGCTAGATTCATTGAGTTTATGATAATGAATGCTGAAATAAATTTAATAAACAGCACTCTCATGTAACTATTACTTTTGCCAAGGCAGATATGTGCAGCATAGGTTTCTGTAAAAATGAAATTCTTCATGAATCTATTTGCGTAGTGGACAAACTGATGGGAGTTAACTCTGCCATGATGGATTTGATATTTGTCATGACTAAAACACTTAAAGATGATCAGTTGAGTGACACAGGCCAGACACAATTCTTTGGAACTGAAATAATGGTGGTTGTCTTAAATAAAATGAGGATGAAGTCTTTGCTAGAGACATTCTGAACTTGTCACAGAAAATGCCTGTCCTCTGATCAGCACATGTTGTGAGTGTGTGGCTCAGGATGTCATATGAATGTGCAGCTTTACAAGGAAATTGGTTTTATTATAAAATGTTAAATATCAATTTTAGCTAAACTGAGAAAAATTACCAAAGACATTTGACAATATACATTTTATATGTTTATATATATTCAAATATTCAATTTATAAAACAAAAAAAAAACAAATACCCATTGTAAGTTTTCTCATAAATTAATACATAAGCAATGAACACCAGTAATACATTTAAAAGTAAATTAAAGTAAGATGAACAAAATACAAGACTAAGAAAAACTTCCTTAAAACATTAAATTCTGAAATTGAAAATAAAAGCAGGTGGTACAAGTAAGAGCAATAATAAATTTGTAAAAAAAATACAAAAAGATCATCATGAAGACAATATTGTGCCCTGTAGGATGAAAAACGTAGAGCTCAAATTCCCACACACAATTGCACAGGTTCAAGTCCCAGATTAAAAAAATTAATTTAACTTAGTACCTTCAGACAGACTTCTTTAACAGTAAACTATCCCTTTTTTTTTTCCCTTCTCCTACATTCCTTCCCAGAACAGCTTTGTTATCTTCCTCCTTCTCTCCCTACTCCCGAGTAAGGCAGGATCAGCTATTTTTACGCTGGACTCAGGAGTTCTTCCAGTTTCAGTACACTGTGCCAAGGAAGCACTTCCAGATCAGATGAAACCGGCATTAAAAAAAATGTCATACACTCTTAATGGTCTCTGGGTAAGGGAACGTCTACCCAACTTGGGATGCCAATCTATCCATTACATCTGTCACATAGTGTAAAGATTTAGGGCATAAATCTTTGTTAACAGTACTAAAACACTGCTCCAAAAAGCACAGTAGAAGTGTCTCAATACTTTAGTTCTTACTTATTGCTAATACCTGGCAAATTAAGTAATGTTAAGTACATGACAAGTCTATCACAATCAATTCAATAAAAGTTTACGATTAGACATACAGTATACTTATTAAAAATCTCAGAATGCAGTTTATACATGTTAGTATACAATGTATACGTTACAATGTACTTTAAGTGTTTCAGTACATACCATCCATGTTTACTTTATAAGCTTATTGTTTCATTATCAAGTTTGTGTACTGTTAGGAATTAAGACCTCATCAAAGCTGATAAGTCACCTGCTACAACCCACCTCTCTTAAATCTCAACTGCTACTGACAAAGCACACAATCAAGCCTCATAGCAGAGGCAATCAAAAACAATTGTGGTGATTCAAATAAGTGCTTGTAGAATATAATGATTAATAAAAAATAACTAAGTAAAAAGTATGACACAATTGGCTAGCACTGATAATAGTAAAACACCAAACTTTCATGCCATTCATGTTCGATATTTGGAAAACACTGATTAGCTCAAAGTATGTTATTGTTTGAACTAAAAAGGAAATTAAGTTTATTACAATCTGGAATGAAAGTGTATATCTTTAACATGCTGTATGGTAAGATATTTCAAATATTTAAAAAATATGATTTTAATAAGGTCTAGGATTTATGATCAACAATTCTTTTGTACTATTGGTTCTGAAAATCCAAATACAACATTTATCACTTATATTGTTTACTCTGAGGCTAGGGATCTGCACTGGCAACCGGAAGGTTGCCGGTTTGAATCCCGTAAATGCCAATAGGGACTCTGCTCTGTTGGGCCCTTGAGCAAGGCCTTGAACCTGCAATTGCTGAGCGCTTTGAGTAGTGAGAAAAGCGCTATATAAATGCAAAGAATTAATAAAGAAAGAATTATTACTCTCATCAATGATCTCTTTGTCTATAAACAGGCTGCTGTTAGTGGACTTTTTGATTGAAAATGAGCTTAGAAGATGTTAAACTCCTCTATAAAGAAGTATCAGTGGTTATTACACAAGGTGACTTTGCTGTTATGACTTGTAACTATATACCTTGCTAGATTCACCGTAGTTCACAGTTGATATTGAAAAAAAAATCTTAATTTTGTTGTTGTCATCTGTTGTTTTAATGCAATCTCTCTTCTGACTGCTGTCACACTCTCCTTATTGACTAATTGTATCATCAGCTTTGGGCAAGAAATGGACTTCAGTTTTAATCCATAGTCTCAAATAGGCAGTGGTCTTATTTCTCAGATTGTTACAACATTAACATACTTCCTGTGTTGTTTTATTGGCATCAAAATGTATGAAGAAATACAAAAATGCTTGATAAGGTCTAAAAATGGAGATTCTGGCTAAAGCTAAAGCTAAACAATACCAGAATGAAGCCTTGCTTCCCAAATTTAGCCTCAGGCTTTTCCAAGGCCTGTTATTCAAAATGGGCCCTATCTCCTAAACAATCATCCACAAACAGAGGAAGCCTACTGCAGACTCAACACATTATTTAATAATCTTCAATTAATATTTAATATATAGAACAGGAAACTGTAAAACCTATGGTCCAGATATATCCCATGTTGAGTTTAATGATTTTTAAGTTTTAATGACAAAATATTTTTAAAGAAAGTATCTCTATATATAATCTTCATTTGGATCTTGATCTTTGTTTGTCCGCGAATGAATTAGAAGAAGAAGCACTAGATGGCAGTAGAGAGACAGCTAAAATATAGGCATTGCAGTAAGAATCTCCTCCAGGCTTATACTACTGAAGACTGTAGTACTCCAGTCACACCTCAAAACACAGACATTCAAACTAAACAATGTGCTTTAAATTAACTAATCTTTATATATAATCTTCATTTGGATCTTGATCTTTGTTTGTCCGCGAATTCCACGCATGCATAGACCACCTTCCAGTTTAGTACATTGTTGTTACTCACAGATGTCAACAATGTGCCAGAATAACGAAAGGGGTGGTGGACAGTATTACGTTGGTTAGCTCCTGAGGCCTGGTTAGAGAATGAGATTGCCGAAGATAAAAGGTACGTGCCTACGTAACATATGAATGAAAGAAAGACAGTGGGTAAAATGAATGACAACGTAACAGCACGTTCCGGAAATTATTATTGTTACATTGTAGCCGGCGAGTGCTGCGCGTCTCACAGTTGTACCGTGGCTTGCTCATATGTCAGTGAAGTGGTCCCTATTTATCCTTTAAAGAGCCTGGATACCTATGTGTCCCCCTTTTATAACCATTGCTCCGTGTATATTGCCTTACTCTTTGGATTGCCACAAAGCAACCTGCGAGATTGGAGAAAGGTTGAGAAGAGATTGTGAGAGGAAACGACAGCATCGTGAAAACGAGACGGACTGTGAATGGAGAGAAGCAGAAATGCTCCTACACCACCACATAATTACTATTCGGACAGTGATTCGAAGTAGGCCGTTCCTATCAAATCAATGTTCAAGGGTTTTCTTTTGTAATTTTGTTTCCCTTCTAAAAAATCATAATGCTGTGCGATGAAGGGCTCAGTTCACGACTGGCAGCTGCGTTTAAACAGGGAGCCCTTCACAGACAGCTTTAACACGTGCAACGTAGTTGGGCACACATGGCTAGTCAAAGATGAAAGGAAATAGGGCATGCCTGAAACTCAATCAAAGGCAAAAAATAAAAAAATAATTTTAAAATCTAAAAATCCAATCCACTAAATGGAACAAATGAGAAAATCATGATACTTAATAAAGAACACCACTAAACAATTTTTAATTCTGCTCTGGAAAACGTGTTCTTCTACCTGGAATATATAAGCAGAAGGTGGTCCTCCAGCTGTAATATGTATGTAATTTTGACCAACTTTTTAACAGAAGCGGTACACAAAAAAGAGGAACTGAAAATCACTGAAAAGTGTCTATCAGTTAAATATGATCTGAACCAGTTAAGAGCAACCCCTTTAAGTTCCACCAGATGCTCAAGTCACAACAGCAAGATCTCATGATCAATAGTGTTAAAAGCTGCAGAAACATTTAGGAGGACAAGGATTGCTGCCAGACCTGAGTCAGTTAATAAGAGAGATGTCATTAAATATTTTCAGGAGGGCCATCTTAACACCATGATAACACCTAAAGCCAGATTGGTAGATCTCAAATAAATGATTGGAGTTAAGTTGATCAACTGATTATAAACAATTATTTCTAATATTTTAGCCAAAAATGGCAATTGCCAAATCAGGCAAAAATTGGCTAACATACTGTATCAGGATCTGATTCTGCCTATTTAAAACAGGGCTACTCCACCGCATATTTAAAAAATGAGGGCACAACCCCTTTATAAATAGAACCATTTATAATAGTCAACAATGCTGAACCTAAGATATCAAAAGCTTCTAGTAACAGGTGTGGTGGAACAACCTCGAGAGGACCAAAAGTAGGTCTAAGTGTGTCAATAGTAATTTTTACCTGTGAGAGTGAAACAACATCAAGGGATTCCAAAACAATGCAATGATTAACAACAGGAAGTAAACCCATTGGAATAATGCCAGAGCGGGTAGAATCGATTTTGTTGACAAAGAATGAAAGAAACTGCTCACATGAATGAACAGTACTATTTAATCCCATTTCTGAATGGGCGTAAATAGCCACATTAATTGCATTAAATAAGACCTTGAGTTTATATTTCTTAACTGACTCCTGGAAGTTGATCAGAGAAGTCTTAAAAATCTGCTTAGACACAATCAACCTGTCTTTCTTCCACCACCGTTCAGCAATCCTGCAAAGCTGTTAGCAATTAAAAAAAAAGTTAAATATGAAAGAAAGAAAAATCAGGAAAAAAGTTTAGTACCAGGTGCAGAGCCACAGATTAACCGTGACATAACTCACAGTTAGTAGTTTGCCTTACTATTTACTCTTCAGTTGTAGTCAGTTATTGGCTAAAGCAAAGCTTATGTATATACATCGCTAACAATTATCCCAAATTTGGACAATCTTTAGAATTAGAATTAAAATATACTATAATTTGAAAGAGGAAATGGGAGACAAGGAAAATGACAGCCCACTACAGACACATATGCTTAAGCTTTGCACATTTTGTTTTCTGGAATAATTTGTTACTTTTCAGCAGATATTTATACATTGTCTAAAATGCACTTTCCCATTAATCTTTCTCTGCTCTTTGTCTTGCTGCCATTTTGGCCAATCCCTCCTTGTCGTGTTTCAGCCAAGGTTCCTCCTGTGGCTGCGATTCAAATCTTAGTTTTATGTCCTTCTTGTTCATTTTTGATTATTTTTTTAAAATTGGTATTACTTTTGTTTATATATTTTCATCATTTTTCATTTTATCTATGTATTATTGCTTTGGTTACATCTCATGAATTTTATAAGTGGTCCCCCCAAGAGGTGGGGAGACTGGTCAATCACCACCTGGGACAGTGGTTCATTTTGATGAGTTATAGAGTTTTTTGGCCATGCATTGTGCTTATTGGAATATTTTGACTTTCATCTCTGTTTTTTATTTCGCCTTGAGATTCTTTATTGGGACTGTGTTTGCTTTGGAATGCCTTGTCATCTCAGATAACTCCTTTTGAGCATCTTATGCAAAACAGTATTTTGATTTAAAACAAATCTTTTATTTTAGAAAGATTCTTTGGGGTCCTTGTTGTTTTTAGTCAGGTTTTTCACAGTAAATATATAAAATTAAGGTATGTTAATATACATCTACACTTGATGTCTTTGTAATAAATACACTTGATGCAGGAAACTGTACACTAAAATTAGTAAAAATGCTGCAAAACCTGTCTTTGGGAACATAATTTATTTTTGTTTCTTTTTAATGTAATGAATTTGGTCATTGCTGTAAATTGAATTAATGGTCTTTCTTTATATATCATAACATAAAACTTTTCCAATACAATAGTCAATTGAAATTGATTGAAATGATTGGATAAAGGTGCTAGAGAATGATGAGATATTATTGAAATGAAACTAAACTTACCCACTGCATTGCAGGTCAGATTTTAGTTAGCTCATCTATCATGCTTCTACCAATCAAGGCCATTATGGTTCACTCATAACTAATTTCCTTAAAATTAAGCTCAGAACTAGTAGTTAAAATGAGAACGGCCTCAAAGATCCACAGCTTAAACGCCCACCACCTGTTCTTTTCCCAAGTCAACCACCATACAGTATGGCCACGGCCACTCCTGGCACTCTTTGTTGGAGAGCACTGCTTGGATGTTAAAAACAGTTGACCAGAAGATCCGCATTTCTTTCATAAATAATACAAAATATTTCTTTCTTGGAAACTAGAAATAAATTCAGAAACAAAAGGTATTTTTTTTCTGAGCATTGCAGTCTGCTGTTCAAAGCAGAGGGTTTAACTGTAATCATTGTCAGGAGAAAATCGCAAGGAGTCATTAACCGATATTCTACAAAACAACCATAAACCAAAACAGCAAGATGAAGACTGAATTAAAAATGAAATAGCAAGAGTCAATAATAGAATATATAGAATGAGACTTTTAAAGAGCTTTTGTTAACATTTGTGGTTGAATCCGCATCTTGCACAAAGGAGCTTGTGCTGCTGCTTGTATCAGGAGGTCAGTCCCTAGAAACCAAGCAAGATCTCATAGCAAGCATTACCTGCCTTTATCAGCTTTCAGGTGTGACATAATGAAAATGTGACATAACATCCATCCATCCATTTTCCAACCCGCTGAATCCGAACACAGGGTCACGGGGGTCTGCTGGAGCCAATCCCAGCCAACACAGGGCACAAGGCAGGAAACAATCCTGGGCAGGGTGCCAACCCACCGCAGGACACACACAAACACACTCACACACCAAGCACACACTAGGGCCAATTTAGAATCACCAATCCACCTAACCTGCATGTGTTTGGAATGTGGGAAGAAACCGGAGCGCCCGGAGGAAACCCACGCAGACACGGGGAGAACATGCAAACTCCACGCAGGGAGGACCCGGGAATCGAACCCAGGTCCCCAGATCTCCCAACTGCGAGGCAGCAGTGCTACCCACTGCGCCATCGTGCCGCCCGACATAACATTTACAAGGAAAAAAATAGTATATGAATATAAAACCTAAAAACTCCATCCATATTCCTAACCCCCTTACCCAAGGCCAAGTCGCAGGGTAGCTGCACAAGGCACCAATCCATCGCAGAGCACACACACACACACACAAACACGCACCCGGACCAATTTAGCAACTCCAATTCATCAAATCTGTTTGTATTTTCTCTGCTGGAAAAACCCGGAGCATCCAGAGGAAAACCACTCAGACATGGGGATAACATGCACTCAATGAGCACAAATCCCATTTTTCTTGTTGTGAGGCAGCACTACTACTGCACCACCATGACAACTAGCTCCAAAATTAATCTTGCAAAATATACAATTCTCAAAACTTTAAAAAAAATTATTTAAGGCACAAAATATTTTGAAGCAGACAAGAAAGGTTTCAGAATACCCAACATTAATTAATTGTAAAGAAAGTTAAACTTTGTAAGGGGATGGCAACTACACACAAAACTTATAACTGTTACCTGTCAGGCTTAGACTTTGTTGTTTAAGCCTGTTCTCATAGAGTGGGGTCAGCTACCATGCTTAACTCAAATTCAGCCTGTCTTATTACAGTAATCTATTATTACTGACCTTTGTTTACCATTTTTATTATCACTGGGGAAATTTTGTATTTGCTTCTACCGGAAACATTTTCGTTACTTGGCACGATATTGACATTTATAACATTCTTATTTTTGGTGTCACTCTGATATACTGTACTTGTGTAAGCAGTTTCTCTTAGACAATGCTGGGAATACACTATCACTCATCCTTAGTCACTGTTAATAGAATGTGAACCAACTGTACAATTTAATCTCAGCCACAGCCTACTTGAGGGTCACCACTTAAGCCTACATGGCCTTTCAGTTATCTTAGATGTCCCTATACTTAGGTTGGTCCGCAAAAAAAATCTCTTTGCTTCTCTCAATACTGATAATTCACATACTTCCATGTAACAACAGTGATATTTTTTCCCTGTTTCTATGTGTGTCCAGAAAACCATTCACCTTGCTCTTTCTGTGGATTTCACACCATGACACAGACCGTGTCCTTTTTATTTCTATTTCTAGATATACAAACAACATAATAAGACAAAAATAAGTAAACAAAATCTGGCTGGATCAGTCTTGATACTTGCCATGTGTGTAGAATTGGTGTGTTTCTACTGGGTCTATTATGGTTTCCTCCAGATGGTCCAGTGTCTTGCCATCCAAGGGCATGCCAGTTACAGTTAACTGGGTATTTTAAATTGTTCCCTTTAGTTGTTAGGCAGTTGGCAGTAAAATCAAGTTTGACCAAACCTTATGTTATGTATCTGGCAAATAAGGCTCTTCCTAATTGGCACCCAAGGGATCATTTATTTGTTAGGGGTTGAAAATCTATGGCTTAATCCAATAGCAATGTTTGCAAGACTGGATCTTCAAGTGTCTATCACAAAATTTAAAAAAAAAAAATTATGGTCAGTACCCAGCATTGTCGCTTTGGATTTAAGAAAGAAAGAAAGAAAGAAAGAAAGAAAGAAAGAAAGAAAACTTGAATAAACTGAGGAAATCCCTCAAAAAGCTACAGAAGATTAAAAAGTATGTTCTTTTTTTTTATATTTTTATTAATTTTATTGTAATCATTCATACAAATCGATCAATTTTTACAAAAAATAGGATTGAAAAACAAGTCGACCCCCACCCCTGAGAGAGAGAGCATGGCCAACGGGGTAAAACTTAAGGCTTGTAAACATACCTAAACTGATGAGTTTAATAGACCAGTAGAGATGAATGGTGAAGAAAAAGAAATGCGGAGATATTTCATTCCTCGGTGCTTTAAGAGCTTATTCTAAAATTTTATTGGTTATAGCCTGCCAGGTTTTAAAAAAAATTCTGTACAGATCCTCTAACTGAATATTTGATTTTTTCCAGTTTCAAATAGTATAAAACATCGGTTTCCCACTGACTTAAAAGAGGAGAGTTAGGATTCTTCCAATTTAGCAAAATAAGTCTGCGTGCCAAAAGTGTAGTGAATGCAATCACAGTTTGTTTGCTCCTTCTCCACTTTAAACCCATCTGGAAGAACACCAAACACACCTATTAATGGGTTAGGAGGGATTATGACACCAAGACTGTCTGAAAGGCACTTAAAAATTTTGGTCCAAAATGATGTTAATTTGGTGCAGGCCCAAAACATGTGACCCAGTGAGGCTGGAGCTTGATTGCAGCATTCGCAGGTTGGATCTTGCCCTGGTAACATTTTGGACAGTTTTAGGCGAGACAAGTGTGCTCGATATATAACTTTGAGTTGAATAATTGTATGCTTTGAGCATATGGAGCTCGAGTGAAGTCTCGGCCTTGCTACTTTCCACTCCCTTTCTGATATATTGATTAAGAGATCATTTCCCATTGTCCTCTTGGATCTTTAAAAGGAGACGGACTGTAAAATAATTTTAAATATTGCGGAGATGGTGTCTAAGTCCTTGAAATTGAGCAATATTTTTTCCAGCATGGACGAGGGTGCAAGATGAGAATCGGGCAGGTATGTTCTATTCCCCATATGCTACTTAACAATCCCTCACACATGACTGTACTACAAGTCCTAGTTGAAAGATTCTACTACACCTACCTGACATTGATTCAGTTAAGAATTACAGCTTTTCATCCTGAGGACTGTGATAGTAATTTGGTTTAAGTCTTCATGAGCACACACAACACATTAAAAATTGCAATTTATTTACCTATTCTTATGGGCAAAATGTTTATTTACTACAGGGCTCCAAAAAGTGAAATTATATACCAATTAAATATAAATATAGTATTTAACTAGAAATGATTAAAAACATTAATAATATTTATCAAACTGTATAAATCACCTTGACCCGGGTTCGCTTCCCGGGTCCTCCCTGCATGGAGTTTGCATGTTCTCCCCGTGTCTGTGTGGGTTTCCTCCGGGCGCTCCGGTTTCCTCCAACAGTCCAAAGACATGCAGGTTAGGTGGACTGGCGATTCTAAATTGGCCCTAGTGTGTGCATTGTGTGTGGGTGTGTTTGTGTGTGTCCTGCGGTGGGTTGGCACCCTGCCCGGGATTGTTTTCTGCCTTGCGCCCTGTGTTGGCAGGGATTGACTCCAGCAGACCCCCGTGACCCTGTGTTTGGATTCAGCGGGTTGGAAAATGGATGGATGGATGGATAAATCACCTTTGGAGAACTTTGGGCCGCTAAAATTTATTTGGTCAAGAATTTACTCATGCATGTTAATATTGCTTTTTAAATCTCCTTGAAAATTCAAAAACAACATTCTGAAATCTACTACAAAAATTTTTAAACCAGCCTAATATAATTAATGAATGTGAGGAACCAGTATGTATCCCAACAGCATCTGGAATGGGCACCATCCCGCCACGATGTCCATTCAGTCATCCACACACCCAGACAGGGGCAGTTTAGAGTTAACAAATAACATAATGCACATGTGTTTGAGGATGTGGAGAGAAAACTGGACAGCCTGGAAGATAACTGGAGAACTTGGAGGAAAACCCACATTGAGCTTGGAAGACTCCACATAAACATAACAGGGCATGGGTTTCAAACTCAGGACGTTACATACCGTACATGAGGCAGCAGTACTACCCACAGTGCTGTACAAGTATCCATCTGGGTTATTAATTTTCAAGTCAAGTTTAACTTACACGGATATATCAATACAAAGTATTTAAATTGACAGTCAA
This sequence comes from Erpetoichthys calabaricus, assembly GCF_900747795.2. Classification (NCBI taxonomy): domain Eukaryota; kingdom Metazoa; phylum Chordata; class Cladistia; order Polypteriformes; family Polypteridae; genus Erpetoichthys; species Erpetoichthys calabaricus. Next base: position 155,086,762 of record NC_041402.2, on the reverse strand, counting down.
TAATATTTTAACAAAACATAATATGACCTCAAACTTACTTAATCTATTTAGGGTTGTGGGTGGAAGCAAAAGGAAGGAAGCAGCTCTGGACACAGAGCCAATCCAGAGCTCACACCCACACGCACTCACATACGGACAATTTGGATTCTAACAACAACTAAACTAACACATCTTTGGTGATGCTTGTGAAAATGGGAGTGCCTAGATTAAAATACTTAAAAACACAGAAAGTATGCCCAGACTGGACAAGGGCTGGATGCAAGATTCAAACCCAGGGCACTGGATCTGCGAAGCATTACCACTACCGATTGTGGCACTGTGTTACCAAAGCACTGCATTTTATTCATCTTAAATAGCGTTGAAATGTGTTTGGTAGACATGGCATCATTTTGGAACCAAAAGGAAAAAAAGGCTCTAATGGAATACCTGAGTTTGTCATTCCGCCATGTAAATGTCAATAAACACTGGTTTTGTGATTCTTATATTGTATACCAAGGCAAAAAGTGGCTGCGTGAAGTGCGCTAAATAATTGCCTACTAATACTTTCATTCTGCATCAAGAAATCTCATTAAGACTGAAAAGATCTGGATGGATACATTCTAGTATCGAACTTCATTAAGTAAATGCTAGCTTGAAAAAAATCAAGCAAACTAATATTATATTTTAAAATAATATTATATAGATCAATAAAAAGTAATAGTTCCTTGGAAATGTGTTTTGGCATGCTATTCAGGAAACATATGTTCAGCAGCCGATCTTTCTTAATTTACTTTTATAACACAGCAAGTGTCCACTAGGTCAACCAAAGAGGCTAATGACTATCGCACAGAGTACATTTACCTCACCTCATTATAGAAGAAATACTTTCTTTTTCTCTTTTATTCTCATCAAAATGCTCTACTCATAAAAAGCCGCAATATCCATTCATTAATAAAACCTTGGGAAAATAAGCCAAAGAAATTAATTCCCTGTGGTCTAAAGGTTAATTAATGTACTGAGGTCTAATGAGATATGTAAAGTAAAAATCTACTTGAAACAAAGTAATTATGTTGTTTTAAATGATTTACTACATTTTTATTGATGTATTAATAATAAATGAAGTCTGTCTTCAGTTTCATAATGGTCTATTATAAAGCTGGCATAATAAACGTCATGCATGCGACATGAAAAATTTGTGGGCTCAGCTTTTCATTTATTCTTTTCTTTCAATTTTTCTTGTAAAGTTGAATGCTTTGAAAGGCTTTAGAGGGTGTGCCCTGGTTCATTAATTTGAAATTTTATCCTTTAATATTGCAGCTGCAAGACATTTTTGGTTGGGTGAATAGTTCACTAAAAAGGTTATAATATATGTGGAAAATGGACAAGCAGGTACAATGTGGAGGTCTTGTTTGACTTTCTGCAGTTGCAAAGGATCGATAGATAGATAGAAACTGTTAATCTAGAAGAAAGAACCTAGTAATTCTATGTCACTCAATACATAGCCAAAGTTAAAAGAAAGGTTATGATAAACCATGCAAGACATCTGGAAGAATACACAGAATATATAATATAACCTATTATGTGCTCCAGTCTGCATATCATGGATGATATGCTGTGGAATGAAAAATCTTCAATGTAAGAATGACTTAATATGGCAGAATGAAAAAACAAGTTCTTGGCTTTTGATATAAAAACTGGTTAGAACAAAAACCTGTAGCCACTGCTCCCTCCAGGACGAAACTTGAAGAGCCATATAGTAGCGGACCAATGATGACTACTGAGAAATAAAGATAAATATTGATTTGTTATGTTGTACCTTTATGAAAATTATTTATTGGCAAAGACTTAATCTTTCATCAAAATAATTACCAGATACATACAGCCAACACAATCAAGACCTACAGCTTTTTGGAACAGAATTCTGCAGATGGAACACTAACAGTTTTGACTGGCCACCCCAAAGGGCCAACCTCAATAAACTCAAAGTAACAAAATGCAGGGAAAGTCAAAAGAAATATTCTGGAAAATCATGAAAGAGGTTTGGAATAATGTACAGCAAGAGTAACTGAAAAAATTATACAGCAGTGTACCAAAGTGAATGGCTACAAATCTGCATTCCAAGGTAGACCATCCAAAATACTGACTTTTCAAAAAACACACATTTTTTTATTGTACCAGTGTTTATTTGTGTTTATTCTAATGTTACGTACTTATGTTCGTAACCAAATTAAAACTTACTGCCCAGGTTTAAAAATGTTCTTATGCGGCCTAATATTTTTTCACAGTCCTCGTACACACACATATGTACTGTATGTACAGTTCCTTCAAAAGTATTCAAACCCTTTCACTTTTTCACATTTTATTATGTTGCATCCATATGCTAAAAAAATGTAATTAATTTTTCCCTAATCAAGCAATATTGAATACTCCAGAATAACAGAAAAGTCTGGAATGTCAACATCAGGTTCTTAGACACCTCTCTTACCAAGGCCTTGCTCTGCTTATTTAGGCTATGCAGCCAGCTGTAGGAAGAGCCATGGTAATTCCAAACTTCTTCCATTTAAGAATTATGGAGGCAAAAGACTGCAACATTAGAAAATATGAAAATGTTGAAGGGGTCTAAATACTTTCTGAGGGCACTATATTTATATATATATATATATTTATATATCCTTTTAATAAAATCCCTGTGTGCGTCCAGGTGTCTGTGTGTGTGTGTCTTCTGGTGAAGTGCGCATGCGCGTGATATTGCTGTCAGAGAAAGTTACAAGCGTTTTACGGAAATACAAACCAGTATTACTTCGAGAGGAAATTAAAGGTACACAATACAGTGACTCATATTACAGCCACATATAATCCAGTATTACTGTCAGAGGAGATTAAAGGCATATTACTGACGCGCACGCCTGTATTACCGCCAGAGAAAATTAAAGGTATATTACGGACGTACAAGCCAGCGGACGTACAAGACAGTATTACTGTTACAGAAAATTAAAGACACACAATACACGGCGGCAGCCCACGAAGAACGGTCAGCTCAGCAAGTAAACATCAACAAAAGAAAGGCTGAAAGAAAGAAAAATATGACCAACAAAAAGAATGAGGTCAAAGTCCCTTGCCATTTAATATAGACTGTTCTTACTAATGTTTATGCACTAATGTTCTAGCGCCCGTTATTGTAGCGGGCTAAATGACTAGTATATATATATATATATATATATATATATATATATATATATATATATATATATATATATATATATATATACTGTATATATATATATATATATATATATATATATATATACAGTATATATATATATATACTGTATATATATATATATATATATATATATATATATACTGTATATATATATATATATATATATATATATATACTGTATATATCTTGTCAGGCTTGGGTCACACACTTGCACGGATTCATTCAGGGTTTTCTAGAAACATAAACTTTATTCATATACAGCATAATAAAGCAGAGGATGTCTGGGGGAGAGCAAAGTAGGGGTAAAAAACTGTATTTGTTTCCCATTGTATCACTGTTTAAGAGGGGGTTTCAGTATAGTGACCATGTCTTCTAGGTGTCCATTCAGCCCCCCTCTTCACAATATATATATAGCGGTCTTGGAAGGTATGACACTAGATGCCGTTTAATTAACAAAAAAGGTTTTAACTGAAACAGTGCACAATGGTGCATATACACCAAAATAATGAGTTGCAGTCGCTTGTCTATAGCCTTTCAAATCTGGTTTGGGGTCGAGCCTCAGTCCAGAATGAGACACCAACTTCTGTGAGCGCCTCAGATATATATTCCTCGGAATAGAAGGGGCACAGACATTTTCCCTCATTGGGCATCTTCTCTGTGCTGTAGGAACAGAAAGACATAATACCGTTAACAACAGCGCCCCCACTTGCACTGGGGTGAGAATGCTGACCAAGGACATGCCTAGTGGGCGATCCTTAGACGTGTATGTGTGACTGTATATATATATATATATATATATATATATATACATATATACATACAGTGGTACCTCTGTATACGTCCTTAATCCGTTCCAGATCCTTGGACTTATACCAAACGAATTTTTCCCAAATGAAATAAAGGGAAAATGATTAATCCATCCCCATGAAAAAAAATCCTTTTGTTATTGGCATATTATACATTGATGGGGTTGTATAAAATAATTTAAACACTGCTTAATACTTAAATACATAAATACAAAAGCAATTAGATGAAATAAATGAAAATTTACCTCACTTTACCTTGCTGAGAAGAGTCAAGTGCCTGCTAAGACTGCTCTTTCCCATCCTTTAACCTCCTTTATCTTCCTCTTTTCCTCGATTCATCTATTCCCCCCTTCCTGGTGCCAACCCGTATATATACATTCACCTGCACCTCCGTGGGCGCAGCGCCTTAATCACACGCCGCAGGAAGCCAATGAAGCAATTGAGAACGATCACACCCACATGTGCAGGACGACTTGGTCCAACTACCTCATTAACTCCCCACAGTCGTGCAATCACGCCCACAGAGAAAGACACGGCTATACGGGTTTAAAACCTGGCCCTTTTTTTTTGAAGCCGCGGACCCGCTATACCACAGGCAGTCTTGGCTTTATCTCGAGAGAGGTAAAGAAGAGTAGCACACAATGTTGTAGCACGTGAGTCGTATTCCAAACAAAGGTCATATACCAAGCAAACTTTTTCGCGTCCAAACAGGACATATACCAAGTTGGACTTATTCCAAAGCGGGCGTATACCGAGGTATCACTGTATATATATATTTATTTCTGACAATGTATTGGGGAAAATAGGTAGGATACAAAGGAAAATAGTTGGTGGACCAAGTACGGTTTGGTTAGGGAACTCTTGGAGATGTTAATGTGGGTAAACAGCTCTCAAAGATCAGTTATGCTCTGTATGGAAGAACTAAACAACACATAATGATTCTTTATAATCACAGTGTTAACAAGATCACCTCTGTAGGTCTAGTACTGGTTGGTAGCTGCTAGAAGCATGTCTTGCTCCCTTGAACTTTGTTGGACATAATTATAACATGTGTAGTGCACTTCAAGGATATAGGAAGACCTGGAGTCAACCATAAGATGCTCCACAAGGCAAGCCACAGGACTCTAAGAAGGCATTCCCAGGACTGCCCCATAAGTGCAATTAGGGTCCCACTTAAAACCTAATCAATAACCAGAGGCTCAAGCCTTTAGACTGGAGTATAGGTTCAGTCTTGTAAGAGGTAATATGGCTATGCCTTTAGAGGAGAATTAGAGGAGTTATGAGACAGCAGGCCTGTTACCAGCCATCACACCATGAAGATGTGGTCCAGACCTGTTGTACTAAGCTCAATAAGGCAGCAAAGGATACTTTTAACTGTTTAAATGGCTACTTTGAATTCCTTAAATACACACAAACTAAGAAAAGAAAACCTTAACTGGGTGATCTGTGCAATTAATTTCGGTTAACGATCTTGTCTCTTTCACAGAGGAAACACATTTCTAATCAAAGTGTATGCATGTCATATACTGTATATGTGTCATATGTATATTTTAATAATGCAAATTAATGTGTTTGAGTCACTGTGGAGGAGACATAGTTATTTTTAATAAGGTAGACATATATTGAAAACTTTTTCGCTGAAGTTTGCAGAAGGAGACAACACACTCTGCATGAATGTTTTCCTTACTCTTTTGTAATTAAAAGCACTACATACAAATATTTATTTTATAAACCACATTATTTATTATATTGCATACACCAACTGAGATAGTATGCCTTATATCATAGAATAAAAACTGAAGTTACTCTAGCACTGGCCAGTATGAAGTAACATATTTTTCTATCATGCGTGCCTTTGGGATTTTGAAAAACCCAGGGAATATCAACACAGACACAGGGGGAATGTACACACTCCACACCGAATATCATGTGTAGAGACAGCCATCCAAAAGAAAACATTAGGTATAAATGCTTTGAGTAATACATAAAAAGTGTAAAAAATCGTAAAAAATGTTTATTTGTTATAGCTTTGGCTGGGGAAAGCAATTAACTAAATATGCACTCTTGAATGAAAAGAGAGTGAATTTGTGGTTCTTAAAAGCAGACTCAATCAATCATCTCTCTTGGATGCATAACATATAATGAAAACTCGTTATAAACCTGCATACTAATTAACACTATTTAATGAACAACCTCGCTCAAAGTAGGTAATGAATGGAGGCTTCATGACCTCATAATGAGATAGTCAAAGGTTCCTCCAAACTAATATATTCAAGAAACACACTTTAGTAGCTTTATATACAAAAAATTAAGCCCATTTAACGTGATGTACGTGTTACATTTTCCTCTCTAGTGTTAAACGCCATATCCTAGACTACAAATGGGGACAACACCTTGTCAGATCTTTCTTGAATTCTGAAAGCATCTATTTGTAAATACACAACATTAAGCTTTGCAGTAATTTGCTAAGCTTCATCTATGAATTAAAAAAGGTTTGTAAAGCATTTGATGCCCCAAAAAGCTTTATATGCAGAAAATCTCATATAATTTCTGGCATTTCCGTTTGTATTCACAATGTAAAATAGTATATGCAACAAATCCAGACTGGACTAAACTACAAAGAGTTGTGATCTGGATTAAGAATTTCCTAGTTGTGAGGCTCACTCTGATATAACTGCAAACAACCATGTCATACAATGACACTAGCAAATCATGCATCAGAATAACCTGCAAACACAAAGAAAAAAAAAATCCTATAAAATATTTAAATACCAAGAAACTAACAGAACTAATTCATGACAGGAACTGCATTTTGGATTCGAAATTAAGGGTTTATTATAAATGACTGAATAAGTTAAAAAGATGCTAATGTGCATTAAAAATCTTCAAGCATTTAGGTATAAAAGAGCTTCAAGTGTAGGTTTAATTATTGCTCTCAGAATGACAAAACATTAGGCATTTGTGGACTAACCCTAACCCATCTTCAAACATTAACCTTTTTGAAAAAGCAGCATAATTACGAAAAGCATGTAATCATTTGTCAGGTACTTTAGCTGAGTACCTAAACCATTACACTTCATTTCCTACCGCTGACTCATTATGTCAATGTAAAGTTGCCTACGTTCCCATTTTAAAGCAATAAGGAGCAATTTTTCTGGTTGAGTTCAAGAAAATATAAATGCAGCACTGCATTTTTTTCAATATTGTATCTAGAGTGAAATATTATAACTTTGCAAAATAGAACCCATTATTAATTATTAGATGAAACTTTCCAGTAAACTGAAAAGGGGCCTCCTTGCCCGATTCCAACTTTATGTACTGCATTCAAATGATGTGAACAAGCTGATAAGGTAAATTTAAAGTCATTAACTCTAAGCTTTGAATTGGAATTCATACTAGGTCCAGGATAATTTGGAAAATCTATTATTTCAAACTACCTAATGTGTATTAATTATTTGAAGGTTGCTCTCACTGGTTATTTAGCATGTTCAGGCTTCCCTGGAACTATAAACAACTTTTTCTTCTTCTTCTTCTTCTTTCATCTGCTTCAATTTAGGGGTCCCTACAACAAATCATCTTTCTCCATCTATCCCTGTCTTTTACATCATTTTCTGCCACACTGCTTTCATGTCCTCCTTCACCATATCCATAAACCTTGTCTTTGGCCTTCCTCTTTTCCTCTTCCTTGTTGGTTCCATCTTTTCCTGGGTGCACCCGTCATTTCTCCCCTGCATATATCCAAACCATTTCTATCAAGCCTCTCTCACTTGGTCACCAAACTGTCGTGCCTGTGTTGCCCCTCTGATATACTCATTCCAAATCCTGTCTACCCTCATTAGCAAAAATTGTCATATCTTCAACTCTACAATTTCAGGCTCTGCCTCCTGTCTTTTCATCACTGTCACCATCATCAACCCATACAACATTCAACCATATGAAAATCCAGTTAAAGTAGTCATTTAATGCCATTTTTCCGTTCTTATACCACTTTTTGCTGTCACACAGACCAAGTGTGGAATGATTTTCACAAGCTCTCCACAGGTTTTAACAGCTGATCATCTTTACAGTCACCCCAAGTACAACTTGACACAACAAGGTGGGTGCAGTGGGACAGGACTGAATGTTGGTGAGGCACACTAACTCCTAGTTTCAGTTATTCTCACAGCTAATGCTGTGCTCACGTGCTGTGGTTCAGCCAAAATCTTACATGAGTTTCTCACTTGTCTTCTCACATCATCTTGGACATTGTGGCTTCAAACAAGATTGTAAAAGAGTTAGAAGAGATTGAAAGGTGATTAACCTTTATAGACAAACAGCTTTACTAAACTGTATTTAATGAAGTGAAATCTTCTAAATACAATATGTTTTGATGTTTTAATTATATTAATTCTGTCCATTTTCATATCATATGACCTAAAATCAAGTTAATGTTTTAAAGCAAGGGAATGCTTCAGATTCATTTCCAATTAAATTAACTGTAATTATTTGTTTGCACTATGAAAATTCACCTAAAGAAGGGTTTTTTTCAGGAATGTTTTTGTCACAGGTCAACACTGCCCACTTCCTAAACCTGATGATACAACACAGATACAGTATATTCTTAATGAGACACTCTGTTATGCGGTGACAGTTTAGTCTCGAAATGTAAGAAAGAGAGACAATAACATGGATTGTCTTATGTACAGGTTACAGAAAACCTCAGACTTTGCTCAGCTGTTTCTCCAGATCTTATTGACTGGCTACTTTTTACATCTCTGTTCATCTTCTTTAAGGACAACTACTCAATTCTACTTCAATCTTTTGTTTCTTTAAATTTCTCCTGGCTTTATTAACTTAAAGTTTTACTTTTCTTTTTATAGATGCATGCTGATGCAGCTCTTCACCAATTCCATTTTCCTATGATATGGAGGAGCATTGGTTAGACTCATGAATTCAGTGTCATGAATTTCAATCCTAAAACTGGTTAATTTTTGTGTGCAGTTTGCATGATTTCCCTGTATCTGTAACCATTACTCCAAAGATGTATATGTTACATTTATTATTGATTCTAAATTGTCCAAGTCTGGGTGTGCATGTGTGTGTGAATGGGTCCTGCGATGGACATACACTCCATGCAAGGTTCCCTTCTGCCATACACGTCAATCATTTCCAATCCTGAGTTGGCAAAAAGTAGAGTTTAGACTGTTTTCTGTGTTGTCTTTTTTAGCTTCTTAAATTATTATCAATCTGAGATCCCTATTAAACCACGTAATCTACATTCATTCCACTCTGTGGTTATGACCAAGGCTATTGTATGGCCTTTGATATATATAGTAGAACCCAATTACACTCCGTCTGGGCTTCCTTTCATTGATACCAAAAAAGATGAATGTATTGGCCAGGTCTCACTGACTACTCGGGTACACGTTTATTTCCCAAATACAAACTTTTTTTTTTTACATTTTAGTTGAATAACTAACATATGAAAAACTTTCTGAACTTTTTGAACAACCAGTTGACAGAATTCTTCAATAGGCTGAGCTGAGAGTTTCAAACTCTGGCCAGAGAACTGAAAGTGGTTTTGTTCAGGATTTAGCAACATTATACAAGAAAAATGTTGACATTGATCAGACACCTTTGAGTGCTGCTAGTGTAGATGGCTCTTACAGTGGGATTTATTTTTTCTTGCCCCACTCAAAACACAAAAGCTTTCGTGGAAATTATGCAAGTGTCCTATTTACATTAACCACAGTACTCATTTAATAAATACAGTTACTGGTCATTAATTGCTTCCTTGCACTTAAAGTATTATTTTTTGTAGTTTACAAAGGAAATTGTTTTATTCTTATTGGGACGTGTAATACATATGGGAGGAAGAGATTGACAGCTAATGCTAAGTCTGCTCAGAACATTTTGGAATTTAAATTAAACCTTTTATAATCATTCAAGAGCTTGATAGACTCCCTGGTTATTTAGAAATAATGCATTAATTATTTTTTAAACTTCTGCCAAAGGAAATTAACAAAAAAAAGAGACACCATGCATATGTGCACCTGAGGATTACAAATGTAAGAATAAAATTGATACTCTGGGTTTCACATATGCAATATTATATGAAGAGTAAATAGTGAAAATAAATATTATTGGGTAATAAATACAGCATTATAGGTAAATTAAACCATTCCTAGGCAATTTGTCTTGTGATGTGCTATTATTTATATGAGGGATTTTCAAACTCCGTCCTGGGGACCCACTGTGGCTGCAGGTTTTTGTTCCAGCCAGATTCAACAGATATCACTGATCTCCTTTAATTAGATGACATTTTTTCCTCTTATTCTACATTCAGAAAAGCACAGCAGCATGGTTTTTACATTTATAAGACCTTTAGAAATATTTGTATTTTTGCTATTGATTTAAATGGGTATTGTCTCTAGCAGACCCCCGAGACCCTGTGTTAGAATATAGCGGGATTGGATAATGGATGGATGGATGGATGGATTTAAATGTTTAACTCTGTTTTGTTGATTTCATTATATTTTGCCCTTTCTATGTGCAGTCTTGCTCCCTTCATTGTATCTTAATAATGACAATTAAAAACTAGCACAGCAGACACCCAGGCAAACAACGCAGAAACTACTTGTGAAACTACTTTAGCATTAGACCCATTAATTAGTAAATAATGGATTAATTAAAACTTCGCTTCCCGGGTCCTCCCTACGTGGAGTTTGCATGTTCTTCCTGTGTCTGCGTGGGTTTCCCCCGGGTACTCCGGTTTCCTCCCACAGTCCAAAGACATGCAGGTTAGGTGCATTGGTGATTCTAAATTGTCCATAGTGTGTGTGGGTGTATGTGTGTGTATGTGTGTGTGCGAGGGCGTGCCCTGTGGTGGGCTGGCGCCCTGCCCGGGGTTTATTTCCTGCCTTGCGCCCTATGCTGGCTGGGATTGGCTCCAGCAGACCCCCGTGACCCTGTAGTTGGGATATAGCGGGTTGGATAATGGATGGATGGATGGTTTAATTAAACAATTAGCACACCTGAAAAAAGTACAATGAAAATCAAGATAAAAATATTGTTTAAAGAAAAAAATACATTGCCATATAACTCCTTACTACATTTTAATAAATATATATATATATATTTTTTTTTTTTAACCAAACTTAGTTTTCTATTTTCTATATTGTTCCCAAAACACGGAACTTGGGAAATAACAGTTCACCTAATTAGACCAGCAGTCCAATTAAAAATAGAAACTGATTGGAACAAAAACCTGCAGCCCCAGGACCAACGTTGAAAACCCCTGATTTATATAATTCTCTTGACTGCTTACTATAAACCATTTTTCATATTGACCATGAAAGTTTTGTAAAGTAAATTTTGACAATGTGACAAACAAGTAAACTATTATATAAATGATGATTTTGTATATATTATTATATAAATACTGTTATAAAGATTTACTTTTACTTGTTTGTCATCAGAAAAGTGGCACATACATACAAGCCTTACAAATGCCTTACAAATTGTATAATAAAGATAAACTGCATTGAAAAGAATTGACAAAACACTGTGTGTAGTTTCATCAAATGTTCACCAATGGTGAACCTTATGTAACCAATAGTGGGTCTTAGTGGCCATTGCAAAATCTTATATTCATAGTGACGACCAAAAAAAAGTTTGTATCTGTTAAATAAGTGTATTCAGAGAGAATGTTATGATTTTTTGGTAATTATCTATACAATTAAGCTATACAAATTAAAATGATTAAAATATGATATCTTGAATTAATCGTTATGTAATATCTTATGCTTTTCAAAAATTGACTATTGTATAAGGGATTCAAGTGATATCAAGTATCTAGACAAAATGATGTTTAGTACATTAAAAGATTGCATTATCTTTTATTCAAATTTTCGCCAATATACTAATAACCCAATAGTGCTTTACTCACTCAGAATATGGAACCAATGTAGGAAGCATTTTAAGATAGAGAATCTTTTATCGGTGGCACCACTGCACAAGAACCACCTTTTTCAACCATCGCAAACATATGCAGTTTTTAATGTCTGGAAAACATTTGGGATTAAATCACTTAGAGATCTGTACATAGACAACGTTTTTGCATCCTATGAACAATTACATTCTAAATTTTACTTTCCAGCAACACATTTCTTTCACTATCTTCAAATCAGAAACTTTGTTAAACAGAACCTGCCCAATTTCCCTCATCTCCCACCTCCCTCTATGCTGGAAAATATATTCATCAGTTTCAAGGACTTAGACAGCATCTCTGCAATATATAAAGCCATTTTACAGTCCCTCCCTTTCAAAGATCCAAGAGGACAATGGGAAAAGGATCTCTCACTCAACATCTCAGAATAGGAGTGGAAGGTAGCAATGCAGAGAATTCACTCAAGCTCCATATGTGCAAAGCATACAAATATTCAACTAAAAATTAAATATCGAGCACATCTGTCTCGCTTGAAATTGTCCAAAATGTTTCCAGGGCAAGATCCAACCTGCGAATGCTGCAATCAAGTTCTAGCCTTACTGGGTCCAATGTTTTGGGCCTGCACCAAATTAATATAATTTTGGACCAAGATTTTTAAATACGTTTCAGACAGCCTTGCTGTCACAATCCCTCCTAATCCATTAACAGCTGTGTTTAGTGTACTTCCAGATGGGCTTAAAGTGGAGAAGGACAAACAAACTGTGATTGCCTTTACTACACTATTGGCACGTAGACTTATCTTGCTCAACTGGAAGAATCCTAACTCTCCCCTTTTAAGTCAATGGGTAACTGATGTTATATATTATTTGAAATTGGAAAAAATAAAATTCTCACTTAGAGGATCTGTGCAGAAATTTTTCCAAACCTGGCAGGATCTAATCAATAACATTTTAGAATAAGCTTTATAAAGCACTCAGGAAGCAGATTCTCTCCCTATTCTTTTTTTTTTGTCTTCCCCATTTATCTATATTCACTTATTAATTTATCTATTTGCTTATTTTTACTAGGTTTAAGTTTTATTCTGCAGGCCATGCTCTCTTTCTCAGGGGTGGGGGTTGATTTGCTTTCAATTCTATTCTTGTAAAATTGATGTATTTGTATGGAATGTTGAGTGATTTCAATAAAAACAATAAAAAATTTAAAATAAAAAGATTGCATTATCATGACAATCACCAGAACAATATAATTTTGGAATTTATCACCTGGGAGGGTTTTAGTAGCTATTTCTTTTAGAAATGGATTTTGTCTCCCTATAGGGACATGATTAAGGTCAAGTGAGGCTGTATTATTTATAGATCTAGTAAATGGGGAAATAAAACATTTCAATATGAATTTGTACAAAATATTACTAGGAACTGGACTATTTGGCTTCACAAATGATTAGTTTTAGGGTGCTGTGCTTGTTAGTAAGAAGTAACTTCTAACATAATAATGTTTGAAGAAACCAGCTGCATGTGTTTTATCTCCAAATGTTTGTTTTATTGTGTAACCATTAAAAATTTGTTAAATATGTACAGAATGCTATAAATAGCTGCCTTCTCAATTGTGTCAGAGCAGGGTCCAGATTATTAGTTTCTTAAAAAATTAAAGCAATTAATATTTTAAGTTGGGTTAGCCATTAAATCCTTCTGTAAATATTAATGCCATGAAGTCACTACAATATGGAGAAGCTCGTAGTCCAGACAGATACTTAAAAGAATTACAAAAAACAAATATTCTCTAAACTTTGTCTATTAAAGTTTCTCAAAGCTTTTGAAACAGAGCCGTCCATAAAACTGTACGTAAATCATTTATCACCATATTTATTAAGAAAAAAAATTAACCTCGCAGACTAATTTTACCATTAAACATACATGCCAATGTTTTGGCATTATGATCTCCTTGTTAAGTTGGTAATAAATTGTATTGCATCTTCTAATATGGTGAAACGATGTTCATCAAGGGCATTATTAAATATAGAATGCATTGTAATCTCTACGTTTAATGGTGGGTATAATGTATTACATGTGCCATATATCATTTATAACTGAGTCCCTTACATGGTTGATATGTCAACAGAGTTCAACTGAACCTCCTGTATGCTACATTGCATATTTACGGGTTTGGACCTAAAAGGAGCCAGGAAAATGAAACGATTATATTTTAGGTCTGAAATCTAATTTTTGAATAAAGTTTATAATCTTTGACATATTTTATCCTTGGATGAGCACTCAGCGAGACTGCTGTCTTTCCTTTACTATGACAATTAAGACATCTACTGATTAACTGTTGTATGCTTTTTGCCATTGCAGGGCAAACCAACCAAAAATTTGTGAAATTCAGATGTAGATTTGGATAAAATATCTCTCTATATTAGTTATGCTGTTTATAAATCTAATTCTGACTTAAAATCTTGTAAAAGTAATAGTTTCCAGATATAATATGAGCTTTTACAAAAGTTATGTTATTCTCCATTAATGCTCTTCCATGCACATTTTACTTCAGGTTATGTTTCTAGGAATAACTATTACACAATGTTTTAAAGACTTCTTCGTATTCAGTTTCAGTAGTCATGTAAGTCATGTTCACCTTGTGGCATTATGTTACATACACACACTATATATATATTTACAGTCCCCTCCATAATGATTGGAACAAATACACATTTTTAAAATTGCAAATCAAACAATTCAGATGTACTTAAATTGCACATTGCAAAATTTCATTTAAAGGTATTTACATATATTTGATCGCAAGAGTCATGCTAATGAAAGTCAAAGAAGACATTATGAGATTGAAAAACAACAATAAAACCATTAAAGACACCAGTAAAACCTTAGAATTACCTTCATCGCCTTCCTGGAACATTATTAAGAAGAAAGAGCACACAGGTGAGCTCAGTAATCGCAAAGGGCCTAGCACGCCAAGGAAGACCTCCACTGCTGATGACAGAAGAATCTTCACTATGGTAAAGAAAAATCCTAAATACCTGTCTGACAGATCAGAAACAGTCTTCAGGAAGAAAATGTGTATGTATCAGAGGCTATTCATACTATTCGCAGAAGACTTCATGAACAGAAATACAGAGGCCACACTGCAAGATGCAAACCACTAGTTAACCACAAGCACAGGATGTCCAGATTACAATTTGCAAAAAAGTACTTGAAAAAGCCTGGAAATAGGTCTTGTGGTCAGAGACAAAGAGAACCTTTAAAAGAGTGAAGGCAAAAGCAAAGTGTGGAGATAAAAGGAAACTGCCCAAGAACCCAGTCATATGAAAATGTTTGGGAACCCCTCTCAGCCTGCATAACTATTGACTCTACTTTCAACAAAAAAGAAAACAGTGGTATGTCTTTCATTTCATAGGAACATCTGAATACTGGGGTGTTTTCCGAACAAAGATTTTTAGTGAAGCAGTATTTAGTTGTATGAAATTAAATCAAATGTGAAAAACTGGCTTTGCAAAAATGTGGGTCTCCTTGTAATTTTGCTGATTTGAATGCATGTAACTGCTCAATACTGATTACTTGCAACACCAAATTGGTTGGATTAGCTCATTAAGCCTTGAACTTCATAGACAGGTGTGTCCAATCATGAGTAAAGGTATTTAAGGTGGTCAATTGCAAGTTGTGCTTCCCTTTGACTCTCCTCTGAAGAGTGACAGCATGGGATCCTCAAAGCAACTCTCAAAAGATCTGAAAACAAAGATTGTTCAGTCTCCTGGTTTAGGGGAAGGCTACAAAAAGGTATCTCAGAGGTTTAAACACTCAGTTTCAACTGTAAGGAATGTAATCAGGAAATGGAAGGCCACAGGTACAGTTGCTGTTAAACCCAGGTCTGGCAGGCCAAGAAAAATACAGGAGCGGCATATGCGCAGGATTGTGAGAATGGTTAAAGACAACCCACAGATCACCTCCAAAGACCTGCAAGAATATCTTGCTGCAGATGGTGTATCTGTACATCGTTCTACAATTCAGTGCAATTTGCACAAAGAACATTTGTATGGCAGGGTGATCAGAAAGAAGCCCTTTCTGCACTGACACCACAAACAGAGTCGCTTGTTGTATGCAAATGCTCATTTAGACAAGCCAGATTCATTTTGGTATAAAGTGCTTTGGACTGATGATACAAAAATTGAGTTATTTGGTCATAACAAAAAGTGCTTTGCATGGCGGAAGAAAAACACTGCATTCCAAGAAAAACACCTACTACCTACTGTCAAATTTGGTGGAGGTTCCATCATGCTGTGGGGCTGTGTGGCTAGTTCAGGGTCTGGGGCCCTTGTTAAAGTCGAGGGTCGGATGAATTCAACCCCATATCAACAAATTCTTCAGGATAATGTTCAAGCATCAGTCACAAAGTTGAAGTTACGCAGGGGTTGGATATTCCAACAAGACAATGACCAAAAATACAGTTCGAAATCTACAAAGGCATTCATGCAGAGGGAGAAGTACAATGTTCTGGAATGGCCGTCACAGTCCCCTGACTTGAATCATCGAAAATCTATGGGATGATTTGAAGCAGGCTGTCAATGTTCCTCAGCCATCAAATTTAACTGAACTGGAGAGATTTTGTATGGAAGAATGGTCAAAAATACCTCCATCCAGAATCCAGACACTCATCAAAGGCTATAGGAGGCATCTAGAGGCTGTTATATTTGCAAAAGGAGGCTAACTAAGTATTGATTTAATATCTCTGTTGGGGTGCCCAAATTTATGCACCTGTCTAATTTTGTTATGATGCATATTGCATATCTTCTGTTAAACCAATAAACTTAATGTCACTGCTGAAATACTGTTTCCATAAGGCATGTCATATATTAAAAGGAAGTTGCTACTTTGAAAGCTCAGCCAATGATAAACAAAAGTCCAAAGAATTAAGAGGGGTTCCCAAACTTTTTCATATGACTATATGGCTGCCGCAGGAACTGGCACACGTATCTTCATTGATGATGTAACTGCAGTCAGCAGTTGCACAATAAATTCCGAGGTTTACAGAAACATCTTATCTGCTCAAGTTGCTAATTGCATAAGCATTACACCACCTTTTGAATATAATATAATCTTAAAGTGTAATTAATACTACAGATATATTTGTTTAATCTCAAAAACAAAACTGCTCCAGAATCTATTTTGCAACCTTGTATAACAATCTTTAACTCACACCTTTATGTCACTTATTATTATTGAATTGGCTTTGTTTTTTGACATTGCTTTCCCATTGTCACTTCTTCATTACAATGTACTTAAAGATTTACCATAGGATATTTTAATTGCTTTAAAAATACTATTAAAACATCTTAATGTGACATTCAATGAGTAAATAAAGAGTGTTTCACTGGCATAGGGATATCAACTTAACCAGACTTTGGAATTTTGTGAATGTATTTATTTTCATGGTTGCCGTGGCAACAAGTTTGTTTCAGTCTTGCTAAATCTGGTGTTCGCTAAAATGTCTTGAAAGAAAAACTAAAACCTTCTGAATAGCGGGTGCAATTTTGTCTTCCATATCAAAAGAAAGGAATAATGCTGTTATAAAATGCAGAGAGGAGAACTACAAGACTGATTGCAGAGCTGAAGAGTCTGACACGTAAGGAAAGAAGGACTGAGATACATTTTTCTAGACAAAGCAGGTTAAGACTAAAAGGAAACTTCATACAAAATTCACTCCTCAATTAAAGCAGGAGGTCCTAATATCAAGCAGAAAATGCAGATACCTTATATGTTAAGATTGATAACTAAAATCGTTCTATTTATTTTCTGAACACACTTATTACTATTGCAGGGTCACAGAGAGAGACAGAACTCAGAACAAACAGAAGGCAAAAGAAGACAGATTGACACTATTACAAATATTAGCACAGTACATTTTATTTTGATGATTTACCTAATTTTCCTGGATTATTCTAATTACAAATTAAGACAGTACCAGTGTAAGATAACAACATCGCACATCTTGCATTCCAAGTATTTGTTTGTCTTTTTTGTTATGTCTAGTTTTAATTATATAATGTATGTAGTGCCTTGCACTAGTAAGATTTTATCTGAAAAGGAGGCCCATGTGCTTCCTTGTCCAAGCTGATCTTGAATGTCATCAAATAACAAGCTTTTTATGAACAGTGGGGTCAGAACGAAACAGACCACAAATAGGAACTAATAAAATAATCCGTTTCTTCAGATTCCTGAGCGCTGCACCACAGCCTCAACCAAACATCTAGCTGGATGCAACAAGAATTGATCTGAGAAATTCATTGTTGCTGTTGGCACCCATCATTTTGGTAGAAGGTTCCATTCCATAAATTGCAGCAGCACTGGATATGTGACACTTTCCTGTAAGTTTCTCCCACTGTACTTCAGCATGCTTAGATATGGCTGTCTCAATTACTCTGACAGTTGTCTTGAAAACTTATATGGCCATCTCTACAAGCTACATAGGGTAAATAACATACTGTATATAAAAATATCATTATTGGGAAGACTATTCCTTTAAGGATTAAAAACAGAAAACAATGTCACTTTAAACATAAAAATAAAATATAATTTTGAGTTTCAGTGATTTGAAACAAAAATATCACAGAGGACTACATTTCAGTGTAGGATTTGCTGTTTAGTAATGTTAGAGAATTGAGTCAAAGGAACTAATACTTTGCAAGGTACAGTGTGTATTACATTTGTCTTAGGGTTTAATCTATAGGATAAAAACTTCAAAAGAATAAGTCCATTATTTGTGATGATACATAAATTCCAAGATAAAATATTCACCACTATAATATCAACAAGATCCACAGTAAAATGGAAAAAACATCCACATTAATAAAAGGACAAATGTTTTTGCATCGGTCTGTATGTCCGCTAAGTTGTTATGTCTCTGTCATTCCAAAAGAAGGTGCATCACAAACATTTTTAGTGATAAAACCATTGCATTTGCCATTCCATTAGATGGTGCATCACAAACATTAACACTGCTTTTACAAAGCCTATACCAAATGGCATATAACAGAGATTTCATGGTGCACTGCAAACATCTACATTGATTACACAGATTTCAACCTGCCTTAAACATGCTAAGTGCTAAGGTTGTCCATCCGTCACACAAAAACCCACAAATCATTGTGCTTTGACCCTGAATTTTGGTTATAATAGAGAGCTTATGACGGGATATGTGTAACGGGACCCCAGAATTGAAGGTGTAGGCCTACTTGTAATTGGGCTTCATGTTATTGTCACAGTAAGCGGAGGTGTGTGCATGTGCTGTGCCTATAAGGAACACAACCACTGAGTGTGCCCATAACACTGACAGTGAGGCCCATTGCACAGGCAAACTGTTTTTGCCGCAAACATGCATAAACAATACTGGTGCAATTCTGATCAGGGAAACAACTGTTGCACATACTGTATACATGGAGCTTACAATGAAGTGCATTGTACAGGCTGACTGATAACCGGAAGTCAAACACTACAAAACAAAGTGTACATACCAAACTGAGCGGTCAACCACACAACACAACCATTGTAAACCTAGGTTACTACACTGAGAACAACAGAAGCTCATATGCAACAAAAGAACTGGAGGTGTGGGCTTCCTACACTACGTTATTTCCAGAACAGAACAGCAAAAACAAAAAAATGAGACAGTTGTTGGTTTGCAGTGACAGAATTGCAGCAACCTCAGCAGAGTCATCTTGGGTGCTGCGTTTTATGAGAAATGCTTCTTCAAGGATCGTAGGTCAGAGTGTTTCTAGTTGCAATAAAGGACAATTGGATTTTGGTTTAAAGTACATTAGTCACTGCACCACACTGCCAGCTTTACTTAAAAATGTAAACAGATGCACCATCATTTATGATTGGAGGACAAAGTATGTACTATAAGTTCCTAGACATTATTTGAGCCCTAGCATGATAGAAATAGAGTATAAACAATCAGATCTCATTTAAAGTACATCACCCAACTACATTTTTTTACACGTTACTCCTTCCACCTTCAGTTGTTCAAGTTGCAGTATGTTACAAAATACAACAAAAAATTTTATAAAGACAAAAATATAGTGATACTGATTATTATGTAAAAAGTTTTTTTTTTTCCTGGGTAGGTAAAAAGACAATAGGAAAATGTCAGAACTTCTTAGTACCAAGTATTTTAATTTATGTGACAGATACTATGCTGAATAACACAAAGATGTCAGCCATTCATCTGAAAACCTCATCCGTCTGACAGCATTTTCCCTCCACATGGTACATTCAGGTACCTAGACTGTTAGGAGATTAGTACTAGCATGTGATACTCCAAATTACGTATGTAGAGATGTCTGACTCTTCTCGCTGTTTCTTTTTTCCTTTTCCAAATAGAGCAAGGAATCAGTTTGTTATAGTAAACACATGCACTACAGCTAGCTATGCATGCAATTTCCATTCTTGATATTGCATATGCCGACATCTAGTTTTTTCAACCACTTTGCTGGAAAACCTACCAAAGAAGATAAAAGTAAATACTGTAGATGTGTAGATGGGAGGTTGGGTTGCCTGTACATAAAATGGAGAAGTGCCAATGAACAGCAGGAGGTTACGACCTTATATTTATGATATCACAAATGTAAATTGGACAAAAGCAAATCAGAACATGCCATCTAAGTTGAAGGTTTCTTTGGATCAAAAGAAGTCAATGATTAGCAATATCATCACTCTTGGCTCTTCAGTACTGAATAAAGGATTCTCATCCTAGAGATCCAGGGTTTGATTTTCTTAAAGCAACTCTGTCCTGAATGTCTCTGGAGACTAAATAGGTGAAACTAGGTTAAACGTTTTATGATTTGTAATGGTATAAAATTGATTTGCAAGATTAATTTTCCAATCTTTCACTTATTAAATAGTCAGGTACCTTTATTAAAGGATTTTTCCTTTTTCAAATAAGTTATTACTGATCATAACATCTGTGACCATGATTTCCATACCTCTTATTAATTTTTTTCTTATGCAGTTCTTTCTTGGGAAACAATTGAAAGTGCAAACAGTTGTGCCCTTATTTATAGCCAATTGAGTTTAGGCCATTCGTACTTAACAGCCAAGGGCCATAGGAAAACAATAGGGCAATAATGTTCTAGAATTTGTCAAAAACAGCCGCTACACGCCACAAAAGCAGCATGCCTTTTGTTCCTCATGTACTTGCAGCAGTGCTGCCAGCCATAGAATGATCCACTTTGCATAGAAACAGTGAGAGAAGTGTGGTGGAGCTGCAAAGGTAGCACTCTCTCAGTTGTCTTTCTTCCTGTGCTGATGCTGCAACAAACAAATGGCCACAAACTAACAATAAATAAAACAAGTAGTCCAATCTTCAGGGCATTGATTGGTTATGCCACACAGTGTTTTTTTAAGCTGCCACATCTTTTTTGTTTCTGAACTTTTTTCTTATATCAAGAAGATAGAAACACTTTGTAAACAGTAATTAATCTTGCATTAATATTATTTTTTCAAAGGGTTTTCTGACACTGGGAGGGGTCTTTAAGGCTTGTGTTGATTAGCACTACTCCATGCGGCTAGTTGTTAAGCATTCAGCTAGTTCTGCCTTCCTTTACATGGATAAGACATGTGGCCACCTCAAGTCGAATATCGTTTTTTGCTACTCTGCAGCGACAGTTAGAGCATGCTTATCAATGACCAATACCATACTCACAAAGCCTCAAATGCAAAGACCTGTACACGTTGTGACTGACATAAGGGCAGTTTAACGTATTGTCCTTCAGACAATAACAAATATCATATTGATAGGCTAAATTTAGTTTTATTAGCAATAGCATACCAACATAACCATAACCAGTGCTTGATTAGGTTTTAAGTATTGACTTGTAGTATTTCTGCATTATTATTGCCTAAAATAACTTGACACCAAATATGTGTTATGATGTATTATGCTGCCACTAGTGATGAGTGAACCTTGCTAAATTCGGTTTTCCTTGAGCTTGACGAAAACATGGAAATGTACGTAAATTTCACCAAACTTTGTGAAATGCATTGACGTCAATGGGGAAGAAGAAACTGGACTAGTTTGTGAGTGGATTGTAATGTTGCAATGGTCTTTTAAGTTTTGCTTACGGTTAGGGAAGTGTCTGCTAAGTATGCTGGACTGATTATTGTGGGAAAAAATGGGACCTGAACTGTGAAGTAGCAGTGTGTCACTGTGCCTCCATGAAATAAAATTATACTCTGAGTCCCGAATACTCTAAGCCCTTTATCTCTCTCTCTACATCTCCCAAACTCTTACGAATATGACAAATTAGCAGCTGTAGAGATTGTGATCAAAGGGATCAGTGTTGAATACCAGGATTCCATTGGCTGTCACTATCAATCCGGGGGATTTTTGCTGTTAGATTGTAGAATCATACTGGTTTGCTTTGGATTGCCTTTTAAGCAAGTCCATTGAGCTAATTTTGATTTTTTTTCCATTTTTTTTGTGCTTTTTGTTTATTCTAATACATTCTTCAATTGTAAAAATTCTGCACTGACCTTGTCCTTCCAAACCAGGGTTTTTATAGTTTCCTTTACCTGAAGGGAACTTTACAGTATTTTTTGATTCTGGAATATTTAAAGTATGTTTTTTGAAAGCCAAGCCCCATCTGTGTGTTTACAGGCCTTGTAAGCCAGCCTGTGGGGTTGGGGGTCAGGCTGCCTGTGATGAGGCCTGTCTCTAAACTGGTAATTTTGGAGGACTTTCACCCTTCTCACTATGTCTGTATCACAAACTCACAACATGACTATTTGTTGTCCCTTTTTCTTTGTTTTCTTTTGTCTCTGTCACTTTCATCATAAAATATAGTTTGTTACTTTGAATAAAATATAAGGTGTCCCTATTTTTTAATTCGAAAAACTAAAATTTACAACAGCCCACAGCTCAATTAACCTGTGCAATTTTTAAATACATTTTTGGCAAATAGTTTTTTGAAAATTGGCTTTAATTATTTGTAGAAAGTTGCCAGTTTGCTTATCTACTAATGATTATATCACATTATCTATCATAATGTTAACATGTACACTCAAAATAAGTCATTCATTTAAATTACAAAACATCTTACCATCTGTGAAAGTGGCCATCAGCCATGCATTCATAAAAGATTAAAACAAATCACTTTGAAATATCACATACTTGTAACCACACCATTGCTTTTCTATAAAAGACAGCAGGATAGCTGGATGCATTTGTTCATTGGACTACAGAGATTAGGCAAGGGTAGAGAGACAGCAGCTGACCACAAAAAATACACACACATTTGTGTAAAGCCCAATTGACTGGATAATATCTGAAAACTGATTCTATCTTGCATGTAAAAAAGTAAAAGAAAGGCTGTGAGTGACTGAACAGTAACAAATTGAGCTGTTAGAAAGTCTTTTGTCCAGGTCACTGATGTTAAGGGTTTTATAGAGGGTGGCAAAAAAACACATGGATGAATACTAGTGAACAAAACCAATCCCTCACCGGGAATTGAAATACACAGCAGTCATATGGCAAAAATAGGCTGGAAAAGAGAATCTCTCCCCCAAAAAATGCATAAACTCCTTTCTTGGAACTCTTCCTCAGTTCAAGAATTTGTTCCACACACTAGGAAAACACACAATGTTTTGCCACAAAAACACACAAAAAAATACTTCCTTATTTATGTCTTACTTATACTTTTTTATAACTTCCCTTCCTTAATGTTTTTCCCACGGAATTGCAGCTGCTCCTGCTTTCCTCGCCACCAAACAAACCAACAAAAACTTCTGTGTCTTGCATGTGGCTTTTATCCAAAACTATTATTGCATCATTATCGCATGATTCATTTTTGTGTACTTTTGTATTTCACTGTTTACTCAGTCCAGGCTCACTGAACAAGTTTACAGCCATAACAGACTTAGTCAAACCACATATGAGTTACATACATGAAGGTGCAAATTAGGTTAGACATGCAGTTAAATAGAAAAATTTCAATTTAACATAACATAACATAACATAATCATGACAATATAAGTCATTTCAAATTATAATTGGAATATGGCCAGTTGTCAATGTTGGAGAGAAAAACTAAAATCCCAGTCAACAGTAATGCTAGAGAGAATAAACCTTTTGGGCTCAGCTTATCCTAGCATACTATGAGATGTCATATAAAACAAATGGAGTAAAGGCAGTAGCTAAAACGTAAGCCTCAAACACAGAAAAAAAAATACTGGAAAATATTCCAACTACAAAGTAACAATCATATACTCATGAAGAATAAAGCATGGCAAACACGTACTCACAACCTTTACTATATAAGATATGGGTGAAAATTAGAGCGTAAAATTATATAAAAAGATAACAATGCTGGTGGCACGGTGGCACAGTGAGTAGCGCTGCTGCCTCACAGTTGGGAGACCTGGGGACCCGGGTTTGATTCCTTGGTCCTCCCTGTGTGGAGTTTGCATGTTCTCCCCGTGTCTGCGTGGGTTTCCTCTGGGCGCTCCGGTTTCCTCCCACAGTCCAAAGACATGCAGTTTAGGTGGATTGGTGATTCTAAATTGGCCCTAGTGTGTGCTTGGTGTGTTTGTGTGTGTCCTGCGGTGGGTTGGCACCCTGCCCAGGATTGGTTCCTGCCTTGTGCTCTGTGTTGGCTGGGATTGGCTCCCGTGACCCTGTGTTCGGATTCAGCATGTTGGAAAATGGATGGATGGATGGATAACAATGCTGTTTAATGCTTAATATTATTAGATGGAAATAATTGTTTTTTACCTTCACTGCAAAAAATGAAATCTAAGCAAGTGAAAATTATCATTGCATTAAATCTTATTTTCCTTATTGTAAGAATTATTGACTTATCAAAAAAAAATTGTATTTACAATTATTTAGCTTTATTTAGCTCAAGTAAATTTTGCTTACTCCATTGGCAGATTTTTCTGCTAAATAAAAACAAAGCAACTCCCATTTAAAGTTTTATTGTCTAGTTTTTGCATATGCATTTTTTGCAGTGTTGTCAGTTCTACATATTTCCTTTTCACCTTGCATGTTTAATTATGTTAATAATAACAATGTTAAGGTGTGAAATCAGAAGGCACAAGGGCATATCTTTAACATGAGCAGCACTCACTTGCATATAGTTAAAAATATGCTTTGTTTGTGCATTCTAAATTGTGCTAAAGATTTGCTAAACAATACTGCACTGACATGTAACAACGTTACATCACCACTTTGACAATCTGTACGATTGACACCAGAGAACCGCAATTTCTTTTACTCCGTAGATTTGGAGGATCTCATTTGTTAGGCCTGTACTCTACTGAAACACATCAGGTTGTATGACACACTCACATTTATAGTGTTTAGTAATGTTGACTGCTATAGAAACTATATTCCAGCATTTTAGGTCATAGATTTTCCATTTTCTGAGTGATATTTGATGAAGTATGTGTGTAAGTTTCAGGGTCGATTCAGTTATACAAATGCAGACTTCATTATACATTATGCATGTTGTTTTTTTGTAATAAAATGTTACACATGAAGTCCAAACTTTTTCTTTGCCTAAGAAGTTTGAGTTTTTGTAATTATATACAAATTAAGTAGCAAAAGTCATAGGCACCTCAGATTATTTCATACCAATTTGATTTTAGATGTTGACCTCCTCGGATTTTTTATACAAAGTTTATCTTAGATGTGTACCTTTTCTCTTATGCATTATTGTGTCTGTAAAAAAGAGCACGTTTCAGATTTCTAAACATCCATCTTCCTAAATTGAAATGTTAGAGAGAATATTTTTTGTTTAATAAAGTAGTGTATTAAGGATAATAATAGACTACTTTTCAAATAAAAACTTGATTACTTTGTAGGCATATACATTGTAGAACAGTGCAAGATTAAACAAAGTTTACAAGCAAGTGCCAATGATCAATAACTAGTGAGTTGATTAAACCAAACTAATTAACTGAGATAAAAACAGTTTTAGATTGGTTGTCTCTTTACATTTTTCTCAGGCTTTTCTGAAGATGGGAACATAATTTTGGTGTTGTATTGGGTTTTTTACACACAAGAAATCTAATTCTGCAATCAGAATTTTAAACAGTGCTTTTATTCTATATTTTTTTTTTTAACTGTGGAAGTCTTTCCATAATGCACTGGGTTGGCACAGCTTATGACGTCATCGGGTGCACTGGTACAAAGATCTCCCAAAAAGTCATTCAGTATCCGAAATTGGGTCCAATATTTGGAGGATTTCCTCTTGGAGATTTTGATTACTCATTTTGAAACAAACTCTGCTTTTTGACTTTGATTTTTTTCGTTTGCTTTCGGATCTAAAATTTCTCTCTTTTGACTTACAGTTTTGATCCTCGCTTTGCTTTCCATTCTTCTACTTATCTTCACTCTCCCTTGTACAGAATCAGACTGGGTGTAGCAAAACCAAAGTAAAAAATGAAAGTGTTATTTCTGAAAGAATGCTCATTTTGCAGAATTTTAGATTTACATGTGTCTAAGACTTGTACATAGTACTCTTGCTCTCTCTCTAGTCTATACCCTAATATATTTACTGTGACCATTACGAGTAAAAGCTTTTTGAGAAAATGAGATGATATATATATGCATTAGGAGATATATATACAGAATAAATAAAAATACATATTTTTATCACTTGCTATGGTCAAATACAAGAGTACAAGTTTATTTTTACCTCAACCTTTCTCTCTGGTTTTTTATTACAATTGCCACCTACAGTAATGTACACCTCTGAATGTGCTTTCAAATATGAAGCAAGAATGTAGGGAGAGTTATGGCATATTACTTTTTTTTTTAACTTGGAATGCTTTTACAGATAATGTCTCCTTGTTCTAACCACTGAACACATTTTAAGGTGCACATTTTTTACATTTTATAAAGATGAACTGCCAGAAGAGCTAGCAGTATCCCTGCCACTATGGCAGAAACCAGCCGTGGACAGGCCTACACTCACTCATTCTGCGCCAGTTTAGAGACATTAGTCATGGTAATGTACATGTCTTTGGGATTTGGGAAAGCTAGAAGAGAGGTGGGTAAGTTATAGCCCACAAGCCACATTCGGCCTGTGAAACAGATGCAAGTAGCCCATGAGCTACTCATAAAAATATGTAATATTCCTCTTCATGGTGAGTTGTTCTTAACAAGACAGTGCTACGTTCAGCTGGGGTAAGTATAATATGTTGCCATGCTGTGTCAGTCAAAAAAAAAACCAAATAAGTAAATGAAACGTTTAGGGACAGCCTGGATCTCTGAAGTCTGTATGTTTTCTAGCTGCTTGCTTGCCTTAGTGTTTTTCTTTGTGCTGCAGATCAACCAAAAAGAATTATTCCTGTACTTTAACCCATGTGTTAGGCGAGACGAGGAGTAAAATACACTTTTCTAACTGTGCCTTTGAGCAATGTGTGTTTTTCAGATGTTTTAATTGCCTAATCAGACAAGAAAAACAGTTATGGCTCTCAAGGTGAGTTCATTTCACTTTTGGTATAGTGCTGTTAAATGTATCTTTTTCCTCTCTTCAAACCTTACACCAATCAATAAGTTGCAAAAGGCACAACTATTTCAGTTTTCCAATTTTAAGGATCAGTGATCAGACAGAAATGTGGACTTTACAAGACATGCACATCAGACTGGCATTTTCCGTTGTGAATTTGAATTTTTTTTTCAGGATGTTGGGTGCTACAAGTCTTGCAATTCAAAGTAAATGAACCACAGTGCTGAAAGTGAACTTAAAAATAAGTTTACCAAAGTATCTTAATTTCTGCTGACTGCACATTAGAAATTGTTTCCAAGGCTTTGTAATCACACTGTGCTCATGACATCATTATTTATGTAGCACATGCAATTGCAAGCAGTCCTGTTCACAAATGAAAATTATTAAAAGCATGTAAAAAAGCATACCAAGAGATACAAATTTTTACAATGAATTAATTGTTGCAATGTCCATCATGCAGAAGAAAACAGCTTCATGGTTTTATGGTCATGACTGAAACAATATCATAGCAAAATTACTGAGCTTTCAAATTACTCTTTTATTGGTGGTTAGGCCATAAAAGTTTGTCCACCCTTGTCTTAAAAGAAGCTTTTATCAACTGTGATGAGACAAGTTTACGGCACTGTGCATTTAAATAATTGGAAATCCAGGTGAATGCTGCTCCAAGGTTGATTGGGGTGCTTGGCTGGTTGCGTATTCACATGCAAATGTGAGTGGATCAGTCATGTGCTACGTTCAAACTTCACAGCAGGTGATCGTAGCACCTGCACTCATTTGCTGAATAAAAGTGAGGCTGCACAGCAAAATCAGGGGAGAAACAAGTCAACAGAGAACTGTGAGAGTGCAAAATCAGGTGCCTAAGCCAGTGTGGGAGAGATGAGGCAGAACGGTCGATAGCCCAACAAAGAAATGAGTGATCAGGGCTCCAGGGGTGGATCGTTCCCCTCTGAATTTATGGAGGAGAGGATACGTTGGTGGCAGTGTCCTTCCTTAGACTGTTTAAAATACTAGGAGAATGTGGTGGCAGCCAACTCAGAGCGGTCTAGCTGATGCCATGGAAGGCAGCTAGAAGTGAGGAACTGCAGCTGAGTGACCTGTTGGGTGAGATGGGGAGGCAGATAGTGAAAAAAGTGTTGGGCTAAGGTGGAAGAAGAGAGAGGACCCGATGACTGCAGGCTTTTATCCTGATTTTATGGATTTACTATTTATTGCAACACTGCACGTTGGACAATTTACTGTTTATAAATAAAGCACAAAAAACTTGAACCTACCTCCTACTATCTGAGTGTGTCCTCATTTGCCTGACTCATCCTCAGTTTTGTTATTGATGGTCTGGGTTCAAACTGGCAGAGACCGTGGAGCCAGCCTAGACTCTCACATGAACACATTACCCACTTTACTGATTTAAGGGGGACAGTGTTTGGGGTTGCACTGGGACTCACATGTCGATTTCCACTGCTACGCTTTACTCATTTTCTTACCTCTTCCTGCCACTATAACACTCAAGGACACTAACTCTGGCATCAGAAGATCTAGTGAACACTTCCTTAACAGAACTGATTGCTGAAAAATGGACTGGTTCTACTTTGAAGCTACTTGATTACCTCATCCTTTCTTTACCTGCAATTTAAATGTGGTTTTCCCACCTAGGACCCAACTTTATTTTCTTTATTATTTCTGCAGTAACTTCGGCTGGAAATTAACAATTTCCTGTAAATGTGAGGCAGTAGTGCTAACCACTATATGTTACATGACTAAAAAATATTTGTTTATAATAGTACACAACAGCAAATGTAGTAAAATCTGCTGCAAAAGAGAGTTGGAGGAAAAAAAACTGAAAAGCACCATCAGTGGCATAAAAAAACCTATTTAGATTTCATAAAGTCATTTTTAAATTAATCTAAAGTTATTAGAATATGGCTTTGCCTTTATCTCTTTAAATTTACTAAGGGATTTCAGGCTAATGCAGCATGAAAACCACTTGAAATTGAATTAAGTTCTTGGTTTATAATTTAAATTTACAAGGACAATCATGAAAACTAAAAAGGTTATTTGTTCTAGAAAACATTTCATTACAATATAGGAAGAGGATTAATACATTTTTTTTCCACAAAGTATGATAACAAGAAACTGAAGAAATGTTGTTTTACTTAGGAAGGAAATAAAAAATTGCAAGGATACAATGTGATACAACATAAAGAGCACGGATCAAGTAATTACACCTTTGTTTATCGCTCTTCTCAACACCTCTCCTGCAAATATGATGAATTCTACACGGATTTCTCTCAAATTCAAACCAAAGCTCCAGAATTTCTCTAATAATGGCATCCTTAACAGGTGATTATTAATTTTCTGTTCTATATGCCTTTGCTTTATTCAGCCTCTGTCCTTGAGATGTTCTCTTCTGATGGCTTTACCGTACTGCTAATTCTGTTTTTTTCACATTTAAAAATGCATTGTTTGATTCCTCTTGAGATGTAATGTTAATTGCTTTGTAAAGCCATTTATAATCACCCTTTCAATGAAAGGTACTTTAATACTGTTCATAAATGGTTCATTGTTTCTTTTCATATTAGATTTATTTGCATTTTCAATAGAACCAACTGTATGATTTTGAAAGGTGCCACTAAGGCAAAAAGTCAACTGAATCTGGCAAAACAGATTAGTGACAAGGAGGTGACTTTGAGCCATTAAGCGCTTAATTTCTTGAGAAGGCGTCATAATCTGGGGGGGCTTGTGAAGATCATGAAAATGATCCTACTGCCATTATTCTTTAAATTGGAAGTATACCAATCACTGATATATCTAACATTGGGGCACCCTGCAACTAAACTTGTTAAACCTGTTCTACTCCACCTCGCTTAGTCTCGTTATTAAAATTAAGTTCACAGCAGAAAAATCACAAATTAGCCCTGAGATGAAATGCCTTCACTGTGAAGTCAGTGTGGAAACTGTTGGATGTGTCCAATTAGTGGAGCAATTAGCTAAACTTAGCCTCACAGTCTATTAACTTGAAGGAAAGAAAGTCTTAAAAGTTTCATCCATCCACAGTAAGTATTGTAAGTATTTTCTTACTCTAGCAGACATGTCGGCATGTGATTCATAAATCATATTTTTTATATTGGCTATTCAGAGAATACCATTATACAAAGTAGTTTAGCAGTTTGCTGAGTGATCTGTTATCTGGGTACCCTGTAGAGAAAATGATCTACATCATAAATTAAAAGATTAAGAATGAAAGTATTGTCATACTGCAGTGTAGGGATTTCCCTCTTCTCTAAGTTCAGATGTTTGTTTTTCAAGTTCCTGGTGTATACACACAGGGCCAGCACAGTTTAAAGGGTGCCTGAGGCAAGTGAGTAAACATTAGATGATACTAACAAAGAATTAGAAGATACACTAAATTCAGTACAACACAGAAAAATTGGACAAAAAATAAATAAATAACATTGTAACGCCAGAGCTGGGAGGAAACCACGCAGTTGATGTCTGTGCCGCAGCTGAGAAGGGGTGGAGCTACAACAGAGTAGCGAAATAAAATGGGGCGAGGATTACAACCTAGCTCATCACCCTCATAGAATGGCTTCAACAAACAATTATCAAAGAGTCTGCTCAACTGGGGACTGCACTGCTGGACAGTGTACATCTGCCATGGTCATAAAGCAGGAGAATCGAAGTGGCAAATTAGCATTTATAATAAAATGATTCTGAACAGCTGCTGGTGTCTCTGTAGCAGTCCATCCTACCTGTAAGAGTTAAATCTTTTAACACTAGAATTACCAGAGCCTACGAAAAAACTCGTAAATCCGTCCCACCTTAAATCGCGTCTTAAATCCGTTTGCACCTCTCCGCCAGAGTCCTTTGTCATCTAAATGTGCTGATAAAGCTACTAGCAGCCAGCTATTCCATCCCCCCACCGACTTAGAATGAACTTCTCTCCTAGCTCAAGCCTTGCCTTGATTTGATTACCTGGGATTGAAGTGGAGTTTTACAGTGGAAATAATTCTAGCGTTATTTGGAATACACGCATTTCATGTGTGTTCCATTTCTATAGTTGGCTGTGCAAACACATTTTTAAAACAGAAACGTTTTTCATATTCTAATAGTAAATGACAAAATGTAGGCATAAACTATATAACGTATGAAGCCTGAAGTCCATATATCAAAGAAACACTTTGATATATGGACTTCAGGCTTCATACGTTATATAGTTTATGCCTACATTTTGTCATTTACTATTAGAATATGAAAAACGTTTCTGTTTTAAAAATGTGTTTGCACAGCCAACTATAGAAATGGAACACACATGAAATGCGTGTATTCCAAATAACGCTAGAATTATTTCCACTGTAAAACTCCACTTCAATCCCAGGTAATCAAATCAAGGCAAGGCTTGAGCTAGGAGAGAAGTTCATTCTAAGTCGGTGGGGGGATGGAATAGCTGGCTGCTAGTAGCTTTATCAGCACATTTAGATGACAAAGGACTCTGGCGGAGAGGTGCAAACGGATTTAAGACGCGATTTAAGGTGGGACGGATTTACGAGTTTTTTCGTAGGCTCTGGTAATTCTAGTGTTAAGTTAATATTAATGGTAAATTTAACTAAGATTGTGCTTAATTTAAACAGAATGGAGGTTTCACATAGATAATGGAAGATTCTGCTTACCCCACTAAGCAAACAGTTTAATAGAATGTTCTTAATACTCTGCTGTATTTTTGGATTTCGACAATAGAATGATCTCAGACTGAAGTAAGATGGCCAGATAGAAACATGAACTGTTAACGAAAAAGGCATTAAGCACGTTTAGTTTTCTGAACATTGTATGAATGTCAAATATAGATCCTAGTATACTGTATGTGATAACAGAAATTTTAATAAATGTAACCTAGACACTTAAGCCTTAAATGGAACATAATGAACATACTGCAAAGTTTTCTTTATGTGTGTGTATGGGTGTGTGTATTATCAATTTTCTCTTTATTCTTTGCATAAACTGTTTGATTTAATTTTATTTTATTTCATTAAAAGTTTTAAAACAAAAACACTTAGTCTGTGTTTTTTTTTTTTTTTGTACAATGAGTCATACTGCCTTTTTTTTAGTTGTATTTTGAGCAATCTTGGACTGTTTAGGAACCCTCCATAAGCGCAGTTACACTACCATAAGGTGGTTACA
Source organism: Erpetoichthys calabaricus (assembly GCF_900747795.2). NCBI lineage: Eukaryota > Metazoa > Chordata > Cladistia > Polypteriformes > Polypteridae > Erpetoichthys > Erpetoichthys calabaricus. The sequence continues at coordinate 155,054,141 of NC_041402.2, read as the reverse complement.
ATACATTTTAGAAAAAATGTGAAACAGTGAAAAAGATTTGCTCAAAACTAATAAAACACACAAAATAGGCATTAAAGCAATAAAAATATCTAACACGAAAGTGAATGTAAAACAATACTTGGCTACATCGTTACTTCTCTTCTCTAAATACCTGGCAGTTTCAAATTCTGTCCTTCAAGCTAAAGAGTTTCTGCCATTTCTAACCAAACACGTATGGTGTGAACTTCAAAGACTTTTAACAGACATTGTGACTGACACAATCAGATCCCAGAAATGAAAACAATTTTACAAAAAAGCATAGGCATTATGTACAATTAAATTTTGAAAAATCAGGAAAATGAAAGCTAATACCATGCATTGACCACGTACCGTAGCTTTGAAATCTGCATTGGTCGTTTTCATTCTCGGATGCTCACAGTGCAGCATTATGTAAAATTTGAAACTTTTAAAATCTAAATATTTCTTACAGGTTTTAAGAGTAGTATATAAATTAGGCACTGGATACGCATATACTATAATTCTTATATCACCTGTTTTAAACATAATCTCAATTTTAGGAGCAATTGTCAATTTCTACTTGTTATTTGACAATAATGAACACAAAATACAAAAATATTGAGTGTGGTACACTAGATTTTTTATCTTACCAGACAAGTATAAAGTAAAATTTATTGTGAACATTATGTTTTCTGTTTTGGTTGTCTTTTTTCATACTATATTTGTATTATAGCACACTGGACACATACATGGGGGAGTACTTAATAAGTATAAATTAAAACCGAAAATTGAGCAGTCTGAGGAACATCACAATGAATTCACTTTAACAAGTGCCCTCTCATGTCACCAGATCTCAAACCAGTGTAGTACATTTAGGATAACTTACAGCGGGCTGTTCAGAGTAAAGATCCACAACCAGCTAATCTGGATGTATTTTGGGACATACTGTATTTGAGTCAATATGGGCAAAGCTGGAGCTCCCTGAACATTATATGTAATACATAGGTATTCTTGAATATTTTAAAAAGATGTACTTGAAGGAATAATTTATGTTATTTGTGATTTATTGCACCAAAGCAGATCTTACATGAAATATAGATTCTACTCTTTACTAGAGAAAAACATCACCATTAATGTTTTGAAACTTTGCTATTTATTATTTCTTTTGAACATATTGGATATTATAGAAGACATTACATTTTTCTGTAAACTTGTTTGAATTTGAAAGGTATACAGATCTATCACTAAATGCCTGTCTTCAGGGCCCTGAATATTATATCAAAGTCACCTGTCATTTTAATTGAATAATCAGTGCTTGTTCTGGGATGCCCCAAGGCTAAATGTCGCTCTATTTATGCCAAGCTGGATATTTTATCTCATAGTTACCACCCAGTAGGACGACAAAGTCCATTTTTCAAATTTTTAACCTCAATTACAAGGTATTTTAGGAGCACAGCAGTGTCCAAAAGAGATTTATTTGTGTTGCATTTTTTTGGTAAATTGTCTGTACTCACATTATTTATGTGTATTTTTCACTGCGCAAAACTTTCACTGTAAAATAAATTGGCTCTGGTAAGTGAATAGTTTTGAATAAGGTATAATGATGATAAATAATATTATTTTTATTGTTTGTTATTCATGTTTATTACTAGTTCCTAGAAGGTATGCACTTATAAGTCAATATTTACAAATGTCTAGCAGCCTGGAGATGCCCAAGGCACTGTCTGTATGACTGAATGGGTGCAGCTTAAGAGTACTTCTTAAGAATAAATGATAAAATGAGAGCTTGCACTAATTACTATTCCAAAGTTTCAGAGTCATTTTACTTATGACATATTTGTAAAAAAAATAAAGTATATTTTGAATATCGGTTTATAAATTAAATCGGACAATTATTGTATGCAGTACATTTTAATGAAATTGTACATGTATTATGAAATTAAAATGTAAGCCATTCAAAAGCTACAGAGACACAGTTGCATGGCTTATTTTAATAAATGAACACCAGGCCTACACAGTGAAGAAAATATATACTGTATACACATCCCTAGCTGGTTGTCCCTGTTTTGTTACTGCACTATATTATGTTTTTATTGAAGTTTAACAAGAAAGCATGTACTATAGGCTTCACAGATAACTCATTTTATGTGACTTTGAAGGGTCATCTTCCAGTCTGGCATTTAGAAGTCAATCCTTTGCCACTATCTGATTTATCTGGAGCACAAATGTCAGGTCATCTGCAGATAGAATGCATGTTAGCTTTTTTTTGTTGTAACCGTATCATTCAATGTTCCTGCAAAAAGCCCTATCTGTCCACCCCAAGTAATTTGACTGAGCACCCTTAGACAATGGATGCAAGGATTACTTATTACCTTTATATTTCCTTACTGCAATTATAATTTACTGAGACTAAAGTGATTTTATCATATTGAAATAAACTGTGTCGTCGTCATCATCATCATCATCATCATGATAATAATATAGCACTATTTTACAAAATGTACTGATACTGTACCTATTATTTCACCTGGTATTGAACTGAACAGACTTGACACACCAGTCCTGTCATGGTATTGGCCAGACTAAGGTAATGTTTTATTTCTGTATAATTTAATTAAAATATGAGTCTCTAAATTGTGTTTTGGATGTGGAGTAAAAATGCAGAGCTTTCAAGTAAACAAGTTTGAGACATTAGGCACATTTACCTAACAAATTCATATCCAGTTCAAATGCTACTCTTTAGCAATAGATTTGGATAAGATCATAAAAAAACTCAATACCCATATCAAAGCAAACCTTGCATGCCATTTAAAAAGCAGACTTTCCATTTTTCTTCTTATGAAAACATATATAATTTCCATATACTAACTATAGCAGCACATAGAAAAATGCTGTTATATTGTTTATGCACAACGTAAACACAAAGGAAGGATAACAAAAATGGATAAGCATACTTGTACACTTACATGCTTCTACAGTATGTATACATGTAACTGTAGGCTTAAATGCTTGTGTACAGTATATACTATACGCTTATGAAATTACATATTGAATTAAAATGACATATTTAAGAAGGAAACACTTCCTTATACACAATATTTTGAGTAAATACTCTGTCTTGATTTGGAATTAGTTTTCCTTGCTTTTCTGAATCAAAAACCTTTACTTTAATTTTTGCTTGTTAAACCAAGTAATATATGATTAGTCATATGTGAAAACTGGCGACAATAAATAAATACCAAAAATATCAAGTGATAGAGATAGAGGAAATGACACATAGGCTTGCATGCCAATATGTAGTGTGAAAATGAATGCAGTAATATGATTATAAATGTATCTATATGTGCAAGATTCAAATTTGTGGCATCTAAAGTGTCAGCTGTGAGCTGTACATAGATAGAGTGGATTCAGAAAGTATTCAGACCCCTTCAAGTTCTACATACTTGATTGTGTTATGCATCTAATTTTAAATGACTTTTGACATTGGACTTTTTTCGCCCATCAATCTACTCACAAAATCCCATAATGAGGTGTTTTCAGAAAATCAAACACTGTAATCTCATTCATATAAGTATTCACTTATAATTCAGTACTTTGTAGTAACCCCTTTGTCAGTAACTACAGCTTTGAGTCTTCTAGGGTAAGTCTCTACAGGCTTTGAACACCTAGATTTTGGTCAGTTTATTCTCCCTGGCAAATCCTCTCAAGCTCTGTTAGATTGGAAGGGAATTGTCTCTAAACTGCCATCTTCAAATGTCTCCACAGATGTTCTATGGAGTTTAAGTCTCAGATTTGGCTGAGCTGCTCAGAGACAGCCAGAGACTTGTCCTGAAGCCACTCCAGCATAGTCATGGCTGAATGCTTCAGGTCATTTTTGTGCTGAAGGGTGAACTGTGACTCCAGTGTGAGGTGGCATGCACTCTGGATCAGGTTTTCTTCAAGGATTTTTCTGAATTTTGCTGCATTCATTCTTCCATCAGTTCTGACCAGTCTCCCTTCTGCAAAATGCTGCCACCACCATGCTTCATTGTAGGAATGGTATTAAACTGGTGATAAGCAGTGCCTGGTCTTCGACAGATATAGCGTTTGGAGTTCTAACCAAACAGATCAACTGTTGTCTAATCAGACTAGAGGATCATTTCCTTCATTATCATAGAATCCCTGAAAAGCTGTTTTGCAAACTATTATTCAAGTTCTTGACACAATTCAAGGATAATTAAAGTAAACAAGATGTACCTGACCCACAACAAAGGGTCTAAATGCTTATTTCAAGGAGAGAATGGAAAAGACACAGAAACAGCTTATAACAAAGGCTGCCACAGTTACAGAATTCTTACATTCTTACATTCCATTCTTACAGAAGTAGCAGAAGTCTGTCCAGACTTTGTGGATAAGCACGCACATTCATGTGAATACACATTCTGTAGACCTTAGAATAGTGAATATCAAAGATGATATTTTACTCACACAAACAGTAATGCGTTTTCGTAAGCTGGTAAATATTTGTTTACATCAAAACAACACAGCAAAAAGTGCATAGAAGTCTTTTTCAGAACTGAACTATTAAGGAAGAAGGAATAAAGGGAAAAAATGTCATTCATTAACATCTCACACACCCTTTAACTCCATAAATAAAACAGTAACATTCTGAAATTGTAAAAAATATGTGCTGTTTGTAACTCATTTAATTATATTTTTCTTTACAGGTATTTGAACAAAGAAAAAATGAGAGCAGGAGATGTAATTATGTATGTAAGTGAATTCTTCTTTATCATAGTGCTGGAGAGTGCTCAAGTCATGCATGTTGGACGAAAATGCACGTAATAATGTTGTAAATGTGGAAAAAACATTTCTCATGCAGTTTGTTAAAGGTCTAAAAACATAATCCTGAATTAAGTTTTCTGGCCCATCAATGGGCTAAGGAAGCACCAGGAATTAAATGTCTTATAGTAAAAAAACAGTTTTAGTTAGAAAAAATGGTAAAATAAATTTCACAACACATAACTCTGGCTCTCAAAATTACCCAGCATGGTCTCGGTACAGGGATCAGAACATCTCGGACTTCACTGCAAAGTAAGGGAAAAAATATAAAGAGATATGCATCTTACATACTATCTTCTAGGAGGATTTTGGGTATTTTGGTCTGTAGTTCCATGATAATTTCTTATATCGACTTCTGTAACAACTCTTGCAAGAATGACATTTTAGAATTCATTACTTGGAGTATGGTTTCCTAAACTTTTTTTGTCACAATACAATTTTGCTTGTTTTAGTGTCTTCGAGGCCCATTCCTTGTTGAATGCCTGAATGATCATCAATGTGTGGGAGGGTTCTGGTTTGGAGAATCGTGGACAATTGTCAGAGCAGGCAGGTATGTTCCCAGTTTAATAAACAAGGACAATTGTCAGGGCAGGTGTTCCCCCATGGAGAATGTTGGATAATCGTTGGGTGGGGTAAACAAGGACGATCATCAAAGCAACATCAACTGCGTTATCATCCCACAGTGACCCACTTTGCAAACCACATGTTACCCATTACATTAAATACAACTGTAATTTGCCAACCAGAAGTGGCAACTTGCAACCCATAAATTAAGAAACCCTGACCTAGACCAATCAAAAGCTAATATATACAAATGTAAATCACAGAGTTACCAGTTAAGGTTAACAAATGAATAGCTCTGTCTCTGTCTCTGTTTAGTCAGCACATTTCAGAGATCAGGAAATTGGTGTGACTTTCTATGGGGTAAACACACACTCAATCATCATTCATTCAAATGGAGAGACATATCAGATGTGCAGCACTATTGAAATGCCTCCTTCAAGAACATTCACCACCAAACAAGTTTAGGAAAAAGATAGATAGATGGATGGAATTGAAGGATAGATGGTGGAATTGAAGAGTCGCATAGTCTGGGGGAGGAACGATCTTCTCAATCTGTCCGTGGAGCAGGACAGTGACAGCAGTCTGTCGCTGAAGCTGCTCCTCTGTCTGGAGATGATACTATTTAGTGGATGCAGTGGATTCTCCATAATTGATAGGAGCCTGCTGAGCGCCCTTCGCTCTGCCACAGATGTTAAACTGTCTAGCTCCATGCCAACAATAGAGCCTGCCTTCCACACCAGTTTGTCCAGGCGTGAGGCGTCTTTCTTCTTAATGCTGCCTCCCCAACACAACACCGCATAGAAGAGGGCGCTCGCCACAACTGTCTGATAGAACATCTGCAGCATCTTATTGCAGATGTTGAAGGACGCCAGCCTTCTAAGGAAGTATAGTCGGCTCTGTCCTTTCTTGCACAGAGCATCAGTATTGGCAGTCCAGTCTAATGTATCATCCAGCTGCACTCCCAGGTATTTATAGGTCTGCACCATCTGTACACAGTCACCTTTGATGATCATGGGGTCCATGAGGGGTCTGGGCCTCCTAAAATCCACCACCAGCTCCTTGGTTTTGCTGGTGTTCAGTTGTAGGTGGTTTGAGTCGCACCATTTAACAAAGTCATTGATTAGGTCCCTATACTCCTCCTCCAGCCCATTCCTGATGCAGCCCACGATAGCAGTGTCATCAGTGAACTTTTGCACATGGCAGGACTCTGAGTTGTATTGGAAGTCCGATGTATATAGGCTGAACAGGACCGGAGAAAGTACAGTCCCTTGTTGCGCTCCTGTGTTGCTGACCACAATGTCAGACGTGCAGTTCCCAAGATGCACATATTGAGGTCTGTCTTTAAGATAGTCCACGATCCATGCCACTAGGTATGAATCTACTCCCATCTCTGTCAGCTTGTCCCTAAGGAGCAGAGGTTGGATTGTGTTGAAGGCGCTAGAGAAGTCTAGAAACATAATTCTTACAGCACCACTGCCTCTGTCTAAGTGGGAGAGGGATCGGTGTAGCATGTAGATGATGGCATCCTCTGCTCCCACCTTCTCCTGATATGCAAACTGCAGATGGTCAAGGGCGTGTTGAACCTGTGGCCTAAGGTGGTGAAGCAGCAGCCTCTCCATGGTCTTCATCACATGTGATGTCAGAGCAACAGGCTGAAATGTTACCTGATAGTGATGAGGACAGTTTTGCATCTGAGGAAGAATCCCCTGCTCACAGCAAAAATGCCACATTTGAGACAAATAAATGTGTGAACTACAGGCAAGAAAGGGTGTCCAGAAAAAAGTCCTAGGGGTGTAAAGTGCCACTTTGACTCATTTTGGACAGAAACTGTTTTGAAAAGAGGTAGACGTAAATCATTTTCAGATTTTGTGATATAAGAAATAAATGCTTATAGTTAATTGTAATTCACTTGGAAAATGTTGAATCTTACTGAAAAACATGCAGGAACCATGTCTTTGGAATTTTACAGATGTCATTAACAGATATTCTCTGAGCATGCCTCATAAGCCTTTCCTCTTTTTTCTGCATCTCCAAATAACAGTACATCTTTGATCACGTCAACAAAGCCAAACTGACCAATCAGATTGCTCAGAGGGACTGGACACACAGGTCTTATGCACTATGTAGCAGATTATCATGTAAACATGGTGCTATTAGTCATTTCCAAAAAGGACATCTTATTGCTGAAAAAAAGATACATATCAATTACAATTTAAGTAAAATTCCAATTTGGTTTAATAAATAGAGTAGAGTTCAAAAACATTGTCAAATGCTTTAGAATTTAAACCGTTTTCATATACTTATCTCTTTGCTATACCAATAACTGCATTAATTTATATTTATTTTTATAATAAAAAAGTGGTTCACATATTTGTTTGAAACCCCAAAAACTTTATAAAAGCTTTGAAACTAATATGGTGCGGATGACACATTGGGCTTTAAACCATAAGGGTGTCGGCCATTTGCCACATGTTGGACTCACTGTGTAACCCTGAGTAAGTCACTTGACCTGTTTGTCCTCTAATTATTAAAAAATGTTCAGGTATAGTGTACCTCTTATGGGTTCCAATATACCAGAAATAATAGAGAAAGGCTTGGATACAATATGATCATTTTCCATTTCCTATTTTCCATTCCTTTTCTGCCTCTGACCCCACCTCTTTGGGTCCTGACTAGTTCCTTAATATGGCGTCAGTCAGTGGATTGCCCAGCTCATTTTTCCCTTTTCCCACTTTAGCTTTGCAAACAGACCATTAAAATGGGGTACACTTAGAGCCACAATCCTTTTTGATATGTTTTCTGGTCCTTCTTTTTGCATAGATCAGTAACTGCATTATATGCTCATCTTAAGTGTTCTGAACTTGGATAGAATATTCTATAAATAAAGCATAATAATTGATACTATGAAGACTTCCTACCTAGTCCATTTGAACAGTATAGTAAATTCATCAGTAATTTTGTCAGCTTATATTAAGATGAATAGGTGATGGCTTCATAAAAGACATCAGGTAAGGGTGCCATATTTACTACCGTATACTGTTTAGATAGATAGATAGATAGATAGATAGATAGATAGATAGATAGATAGATAGATAGATAGATAGATAGATAGATAGATAGATAGATAGATAGATAGATAGATAGATACTTTATTAATACCAAGGGGAAATTCACATGGTATTCACATGGTAAATTCACAAATTGAATGGTTTAATTTCCAAAAAGTAACATTGCACAAAATATTGTGCAATTTTTGTTATACACAATACTACATCTGTAATTTATATTTACTTATTTAGCTGATGCCTTTATCCAAGGTGACTTACAACAGATACAACTGGTTAAATTTCTTTTGGTTTTCCAAAAGGTCAAGTGTCTTGCTCAAAGTCACACAGTGTCCGTAGCGGCACAACCCACAACCTCAGGATTTGAAGTCTAAAGCCTCAACCACTACACCACACTGCCTGCACGTACTGCCAACTTACAGAGAAGCCATACAATTTATTATTTATTTCAGTTTAAATATGTGCTTTTCTTTTGTCCTTTTATTCTGCTGTCTAATTCATCCTTTATATCATGTTTTTCCCTTTCTTTTTTTATTAAATTTGCTATCCTACAATCCAAGACAATGCATTAAGTGCCTCAGTGTGTCAACACTGTAATACCTGTCTTATTAATATGCAAATATTCCACCTTTATAAGTGAAGAGTGCAAATTCATAATCCTTATTGTTTTCTATGGGCAATTGATGTTCAGTGCCTTTTATTCTAGTCATATGCATATTTTTTCCGCTCCTATATAACTGTATTTGATTTTATCGCCTCTCAAGACATTTGTATTAAAAAGGGTTGATCCAAAGTTGGCTTTCTGCTTCACTGGAGCATTTCATTATGTGTTTTATGGTTAGATTTTAAGAATGATGTTTGCTATATGGTACAGCTGGATAAGGTCCTATACAAACATGAATTTGTGTGTGGTTTATTCATTGACAATCTTCAGTATGTAAATTGGCATCTAAAAATTAAGTATTTATGAACAGTAGAAAAAGTAAAGCATTTTTTTTTCTTGGTGCAAAGATTTAAAATAAAATATGTGCTGCAGAATGAGGCAACAATACTAGATAAGAGGTGAATGCAGGATTATTTTGCTGTACCACCCTTGTTTGTCTCCTAATGGCCCTGCAGGTCCTGCACATCTTTATTGACCGTCTCAGTTGCCTGTCCAATTTTCACTGCTTTCACAAAGTCAATTTGTTCATCGCTAGTGGTCTGTGCTGAATGTGATCCTCTTGTATTCCACAAACATGCCCAGCCCATAGCAATTTGTTTATTTCCCAGGAGGGAAAGTGAGAAAATTCAAATAAAATATACAGGGTCTATTTTAATAAACCTTGTTGAGCAATATTGACTGATCATGGTACAAGAGAGTTGACTACCATGTGCATGTTGATTACCATGTGCAAGTAAGAATTTCACTGTGCATGAGACAATATTGACCCTATCAACAATATAGCGACATAGCTTGTAAATGACTAGTGCAGCTAAGAGAGCTTTTCTTTATTAATTAGATAAATTAGACTTAAAGTTTAACAAAAACGTTTTGCAGGGGTGCCCAAACATTCTTGTGTCAGTTTGAAGCAGAGAAGAACATAAGGAAAAAACTATTGCTGCATTATTAGATATCTGCAAGATAATAATGGATCCACTAGAAAGATGTTTCGAGAAGTTAAAAGTTTTAGAGGACAAGATAATAAATTGTGCACTTTATATATACAGTGGTGTGAAAAACTATTTGCCCCCTTCCTGATTTCTTATTCTTTTGCATGTTTGTCACACAAAATGTTTCTGATCATCAAACACATTTAACCATTAGTCAAATATAACACAAGTAAACACAAAATGCAGTTTGTAAATGGTGGTTTTTATTATTTAGGGAGAAAAAAAATCCAAACCTACATGGCCCTGTGTGAAAAAGTAATTGCCCCCTGAACCTAATAACTGGTTGGGCCACCCTTAGCAGCAATATCTGCAATCAAGCGTTTGCGATAACTTGCAATGAGTCTTTTACAGCGCTCTGGAGGAATTTTGGCCCACTCATCTTTGCAAAATTGTTGTAATTCAGCTTTATTTGAGGGTTTTCTAGCATGAACCGCCTTTTTAAGGTCATGCCATAGCATCTCAATTGGATTCAGGTCAGGACTTTGACTAGGCCACTCCAAAGTCTTCATTTTGTTTTTCTTCAGCCATTCAGAGGTGGATTTGCTGGTGTGTTTTGGGTCATTGTCCTGTTGCAGCACCCAAGATCGCTTCAGCTTGAGTTGACGAACAGATGGCCGGACATTCTCCTTCAGGATTTTTTGGTAGACAGTAGAATTCATGGTTCCATCTATCACAGCAAGCCTTCCAGGTCCTGAAGCAGCAAAACAACCCCAGACCATCACACTACCACCACCATATTTTACTGTTGGTATGATTTTCTTTTTCTGAAATGCTGTGTTCCTTTTATGCCAGATGTAACGGGACATTTGCCTTCCAAAAAGTTCAACTTTTGACTCATCAGTCCACAAGGTATTTTCCCAAAAGTCTTGGCAATCATTGAGATGTTTCTTAGCAAAATTGAGACGAGCCCTAATGTTCTTTTTGCTTAACAGTGGTTTGTGTCTTGGAAATCTGCCATGCAGGCCGTTTTTGCCCAGTCTCTTTTTTATGGTGGAGTCGTGAACACTGACCTTAATTGAGGCAAGTGAGGCCTGCAGTTCTTTAGACGTTGTCCTGGGGTCTTTTGTGACCTCTCGGATGAGTCGTCTCTGCGCTCTTGGGGTAATTTTGGTCGGCCGGCCACTCCTAGGAAGGTTCACCACTGTTCCATGTTTTTACCATTTGTGGATAATGGCTCTCACTGTCGTTCGCTGGAGTCCCAAAGCTTTAGAAATGGCTTTATAACCTTTACCAGACTGATAGATCTCAATTACTTCTGTTCTCATTTGTTCCTGAATTTCTTTGGATCTTGGCATGATGTCTAGCTTTTGAGGTGCTTTTGGTCTACTTCTCTGTGTCAGGCAGCTCCTATTTAAGTGATTTCTTGATTGAAACAGGTGTGGCAGTAATCCGGCCTGGGGGTGGCTACGGAAATTGAACTCAGGTGTGATACACCACAGTTAGGTTATTTTTTAACAAGGGGGCAATTACTTTTTCACACAGGGCCATGTAGGTTTGGATTTTTTTTCTCCCTAAATAATAAAAACCATCATTTAAAAACTGAATTTTGTGTTTACTTGTGTTATATTTGACTAATGGTTAAATGTGTTTGATGATCAGAAACATTTTGTGTGACAAACATGCAAAAGAATAAGAAATCAGGAAGGGGGCAAATAGTTTTTCACACCACTGTATATATATATATATATATATATATATATATATATATATATATATATATATATTTATATATATATATATATATATATACTGTATATATATATATATATATATATATATATATATATATATATATATATATATATATACAGTATAGTATGTCCTGTAATTCATATGAATATGTCAATATCAAAGCAAGATGAAGGAATAAGTCAACTGAAAATGCTCATTAGTCTACTGGTCCATGCAGAGCATTGCATATAAAGACTTTGATTTACTGATGGGCTGATGTACAGAACGTAGATTGCCTGCTGACATCAGTGTGCTGCTATGCCTAATTCATGTACACTTGGGAATTTCTGTCTCTGTAAAATGTTTGTTTCATCTTTAGTATTTGCTGCTAAAATTTGGTTTTGCTTGCTACTAGGGGTTGTGCACAAATTGTTAGTCTTTTTTGCTTTTGCTGGATTATTTTTTCCTACTTTTTCATATCCATCACTGACAAAAACAAATGGCTTCCCTAGTATCTAAGCATCAGTAAGGAGCAGCTCAGAAATATCACATACAGAGCTTCAGAAAGTATACAGACCCCTTCACTTTTTTTACATTTTACTGTGTTGCAGCCTTATCCTAAAATCATTTACATTTTCCCCACATCAAGTAGCGCTTAATACCCCAGAGAGGCGTGAGGGAAGCTTTGCATGTGCAAATCAACAACCCCTCACTCAACAGAGGTGGAGGCCTTAGGCATAACTTGTCTTCAATTTATCATGCTGTCCTTTCATCCATTCCCAGGAAAATCAGGCCCAATTCACACCTCCACCAGGTGGACCACTCTTAACGACCCACTCTATGGGGGTAGGAGGGGCTATTAAAAGGTGTGACTGTTACACATCTACCCATACCTCCCCCTTCCTTTGTTTTACTCAACAAGCCTATTCAGGGCAGGTGTGAAGTGAAACTAACCTGGAGGATAAATTTGTGGTCTTTAACAACATTTCTCAGACTGAAGAAGCTGCTTGGATCAGCAGTGAAACGTATCTACCTAACAAGAACGAAGTCCAGTTGCCATGACTCAACTGTCAGATAATTTTACCTGGATGACTAAGAATCTTCACAGTCAATACCCCAGAATGAGAAAGCAAAAACAGGATTTTAGAAATTGTTGCAGATTTAGTAAAAATAACAAATTGAAATATTGCATTGAAACAAGTATTCAGGCCCTTTACACAGTACACTTTCTTGGGTTTGATGCCACAAGCTTTGCACTCCTGGATTTAGGGATTTTGTGCCATTCCTCTCAGCAGATTCTCTCAAGCTCTGTCAGACTAGATGGAGTCCTTCGTCGGACATATATTTTCAGATCTCTCCAGACATATTCATTTGCAATCAAGTTTAGGCTCTGGCTGGGCAACACTAGGACACTCCCAAAGTTGTCCCTGTGCCACTCCTGTGTTGTCTTTGTTTTAAGTTTATGGTCATTGTTCTGTTATAAAGTTAACTTTTATCCCAATTTGAGGTCCCGAGCACTCTGGAGCAGGTTTTCATTCTCTGTAATTTACTCCATTCAGCTCACACTTAACCCTGTGTAGCTGAAAAACAAGAACACAGTATCATGCTGCCACCCCCATGCTTTACTGTTGGTGATGAGTGGCCCCTGATTTCCTCCTGACATGATGCTATTCTTAATTTCTTCAGACCGGAGAATCTTGTTTCACACAGTCTGACAGTCCTTTAGGTGCCTTTTTCAAACTCCAAGCAGGCTTGCTTCCATGTGTCGTTTCCTGAAAAGAAGCTTCTGTCTGGCCACTTTGTAATAAAGTTCAGATCAGTGGAATGCTGCAGTGATGGATGTCCTTCTGGAAGTTTCTGCAGTTTTCACCTTTCTTACCGTGGCCCCTCTCCCACAATTGCTCAGTTCAGCCAGGTTGTCAGTTCTAGGAAGAGTGATAGATGTTCCAAATGTATTCCATTACATAAACTTCCATTATATACACTTCTTCCAAATATAAATAAAATTTATTATTATTTTATTATTAAAGAATTATGATGGCAACTGTACTCTTGTGAACCTTTAATGCTGTAGGATTTTTTTCTAGGAATTTCCAGATCTATGCTCTGCATTAAATGTTTTCAAACTCGTAGCATGGTTTTTGCCTTGGGACTCTTTGCACACACATACAGAGCAGATTTAGAATAACTAAGTAACCCAATGGTCCATAGTAAGTACCTTTTTCTATTTACAGTATATCAGAGCTTCATTTGTTGCTGGATTATGGACTACATTTTATATAGCAAGGAAATTTTTTTCACAGGTTGCTTTGTCTCTTAATTTTAAATGTTTTTAGAGCATAGCAGAACCTATCATTAAGTGCATCAGTAAGTTATACAGTGCAAGAGTCACAGGGTGCACCAGGAAGACTGAAAAGCTCAGGAAGGTCAATAAAAGCAAGAGAGACTTCCCCTTCACAAGTCCACCGAAAAGGAGGCACACACTTGCAGAAAGAATCAATCAATTGGGTCCTAACAGGAGAAAAGAACATTTGAACTTATGAGAAGAAAGAGGCAGGGGCTTGCGCCACTGCAGCCATCCCTTTAGTGCACGTCCTTGTCCCAGAGGAGTATAAAGAAAATGTAGATAAAGGACAGTTCCCATATGGCATGGTGCGAAATACAGAGGTTACGTATGCCTAAGACTCCATGACATCCTGAAAACCAAAGTTAATAAGGTAAATTTTAAAAACATGTTATAGTGTTGTAGATTACTTACTGACAATTATTTTGTGACAAAAATATTTTAGTAAACTGTAGAACGCTCTTGTAAGCAAGACGGGAAGTCAACTGTTTGCAAGCACTTCACTGGCTGGATGGGGCTTGATGCATAAGTGATAGCAACCCATCTGTAAGGAAGAAAGCACATCTTTTAAATCCGATAAATTCCAGGAATAGCACAGGGACTTTCATAGGAAACAAATACCTTACATACTTGCGGATAAGTTCTCCCACGGATAACTCGGGACTTGATTTTACCGTATAATTTCTGGTATTTTATAATGTTGGTCATATAACTTGAATATGAAAAACTCACGCTATTGGTCCAAGAGATTATGATACGCTAATGGACACCTGAGAGAGTAACCATGGAGCACATTGCCTTTTTTTTCTATGTGGGTGCGGCAATGCGCTGTATCAGCATGTGCTTCTAACCTCTCTCTCTTTCTCTCTCTCTCTATTGTGACTATGTGACCACACTGTAATACCCGAACGATTCCGAAGCAACGTTTGCAGTGCTTTCTGCTTTTTGTATCTCACACCCTCATACACCTTTATCGTAAGAGCATCCCTTACCTACGATGGAGCATTCGATCAGAAGAAAATATGAAGCTGGTTTTAAATTAAACATCGTTGAAGTAGCGAAAGAAATTGGTAACTGCGCAGCTGCAACAAAATTCGATGCGTCTGAGAAACATGCGAGATTGGAGGAGGCAAGAAAATGTAAAAAAAAAATGTAAGTGTCGCATTTTTGAATGGGTGTATAAGTCGGAGTCTGATTTTATGATTGATTTTTCAGGTTTCAAGCCTCGACCTATATGTGAGTATATACGGTAAATAAATAAATAAACAAAAAACAAAATGCATGCAGGCAAGCACTAACACCTTCACCTCATTGAGAATGAAGAGTGTGATATAAAGGTAATTGATAATAACAATGATACTGACATCTTACATTTATCAATTTTTTGAAAAATTGCTAATTTAGTGTTCTGTATGAAAACGGCGTGAGACTAACCACGTCTTATTCCAAGTTCATATTTGTTCTTTTGTTGCTTCCTGTGGTGTGTAAAAATGGTAACTGGAAGTCTTTATTCAGCTCTTGTAGTGCAGTGTTGATATATATTGTTGTTCAAGCACATTATTGGTGTGCAATAAGAGTTCATTCATCATGGCTGGGAGGGGGCGCTGGTGCACGCATGCTGTAGCTGCTCCACCATGCTAACAACACTTTTCGCAAAACTCGCTTTAACCCTACACTTTCTTACGCTTGTTTTATTTCCTTTATTGCACGTATAGTTCGTGGATGCAGCTGACTCGAATTGTATGGATTTGGTTAATATTTACAGATTTTATGGTCTCTACTTTGACTTTGACTGGAAACAACTGAACCTGTGGATCACGGGACGAGACCTACGAACATTTCTTTGCACCTGGAGATCTAGGACCTCGGGATAATTTGTCTCCTTGATTATACTGCTATTCTGATCTACTCCCGATTCATTTTACAGTACTGTTCGACTAAGAACTGATCTGATGTTCATACCCACCTGGCCGCTGGCTCCAGGGTGATCACGCCTATAATACCCAACGTTACTGTTTATGGCTGTATGCTGGAACTTCCAAATCCTGCTACCTCCTCCTGCTATGCTTTCTGCTGCTTTGCTATCGCCGCTCATCTACACTTCCACACCCGCATGTCCTACTGGCTCCACTGTGCTGTGCTGCTTCTGCACTGCTATCAGTCACTATCATGCTAAAATACACTCCTGACAAACTCCTTCTTATTAAACAGTTTGTCCAGAGCAAATGGTTTGACTGGAACATCCTAAAAGACGCTGGGATTTTGCGGCGCTCGAAATATGTACATCACAGGTCAGGTCGCCACCACCGCTGGGCTGCGAATGAAAAGACCAGCGGCAGCATTTGCTCAGTAATACACCGTCCTTCTCATGGCCCTGGAAATAGAAGTGCCAGTGTGCCGAAGTAGACTTAAACATCAAACGAATCCCAATTGATTGTCCTTTGTCTTTTGAGTGCCTGGCTCTTAAACTAATAATGGAATCAGGTCCCGTCTCACTCATTGTTCTGTATTGTCCTCCAAAATACAATGCATCCTTCTTATCCGATCTGATTGAACTTTTGACACTCCTAAGCTCTCACTCTCAGAGAATTATCCTTCTTGGTGATTTCAACATCCATATTGATACCCCCACATCTAAACTGAGAAATGAATTCCTATCCTTATTGGACTGCTTTGACTTGACACAACATGTTGATTTTCCCACCCACTCTGGTGGTCATATATTGGAACTGATCTGTATTCTGGATTATCTGTTGCCAACATTTACAGCACTGATTTGGGACTCTCTGACCATAAAGCAGTACTTTTCACTGTCTCATTATCTCTCCCTACTATCTGTAAACGACAAATTTCTTACAGAAACCTAAAAAATATCTGTCCCTCTATCCTTTCTGGATCCATTTCTGATCTTTTACTGTCTTCACCTATTCCGTCAACACTAGATAGTCTTGTTGACCACTATAATACAGCCCTTCATTCAGCATTAGATAAAACAGCACTTTCAAATCATAAGGAGGTTTCCTTTAAGTGTTCAGCTCCTTGGTATAATTCAGAATTGCGATCTATGAAAGCAGCTGGCCAACGCCTTGAGAGAATGTCACATAAGACTGGCCTCACTGTTCATATCCAGGCTTTCTCTGAACACCAAAGATCTTACAGAGAATCACTTAACTGCTGCCAAGAACACCTATTATGGCAGAATAATAGAAAGTGGCCACGATAACCCAAGGGTTTTGTTTTCTCTAGTTAATAAACTACTCGAACCCGCATCTGGCCCAACTACCTCTTCTACTGAAGTCTGTGAGAAATTCCTCCACTTTTTCCGTAACAAAATTAAAGATCTAAATAATTCAACTAACATAAATGCATCATCTGTTTATATCTCTTCCAGCTCCTTCTCTAAGTTCTCACCAGTCACATCTGCGTTTGTTAATAACCTGCTTTGCAAGATGAGACAGACTACTTGTGTACTGGACCCCATCCCCAGCACACTACTTAAATCCATGCCATAATCCCGACTGCTACAACAATAATAAACTCATCCCTTGACACTGGCTCTGTGCCGATCACTTTTAAAATCGCTTCTGTAACCCCAATGTTAAAAAAGTCTGGTCTTGATGCTGACAATCTTAACAACTTCCAGCCTTTTTCCCACTTACCTTTTCTGTCAAAAGCTCTTGAGCGTGTTGTAGCTTCCCAACTCACCAATTACTTAACCTGTAATAACTTGCTGGAACCCTTTCAGTCTGGTTTCAGGGTGCAGCACAGCTGTGAAACTGCTCTGCAATGGGTAACCAATGATTTGCTTATGGCAGCAGACTCTGGACAAACCAGCATATTAATTCTGTTAGACCTCAGTGCGGCATTTGACACAGTCAGACATGACATTCTACTGTCCAGAATGGAGAACATGCTGGGTATCTCTGGCACTGCCCTCCAGTGGTTCAAGTCCTATCTGACTGATAGGCAAGAGTTTGTTGGTCTTGGCAACAGCAGATCCAGCTCAGCGCCGGTCACACAAGGAGTTCCTCAGGGCTCTGTCCTCGGCCATCTTCTCTTCTGTATTTATATGCTTCCCCTTGGCCATATTATACGTAGCTATGGACTGGGTTATCATTTTTATGCAGACGATACTCAACTTTATTTCAATGTTAAAAGTGGAACTTCATCAGAGCTCTCTCAGGTCACAACCAGCCTCAGTGAAATTAGTACCTGGATGGAGCCGAACTCTTTAAAATTAAATTGCAACAAAACTGAACTCCTCCAAATTGGGAGTAAAGTGCAACTTAGTAAAATTAGCTCCTTCCCAGTCCATCTTGGCGGTGATCTCATCAGACCTGCCTCTACTGCAAAGAATCTTGGTGTCATTTTTGATTCCTCCCATTCTTATTCCGTCCACATAAACCACATTAAGAAACTTTCTTACTTTCACCTCCGTAACATATCCCGTGTTCGCTCCTTCCTCTCCTTTTCTAATGCTGAGAAACTTGTCCATGCTTTTATCACATCCCGCATCGATTATTGTAACTCGCTGCTGGCAGGTGCCCCTTCTAATCTTATATCACAGCTCCAGCTTATTCAAAACTCAGCTGCAAGAGTCCTTACTCGAACCAGCAGCAGTGAGCACATCACACCCATCCTGCTCCGCCTTCACTGGCTTCATGTGTCTTACAGAATTGAATATAAAATCCTACTAATAACCTACAACCTCCAATAACCTCGCGCCAAACTACATCAGTGACCTTCTCCATCACTATGTGCCTGTCCGCCCACTAAGGTCCTCTGATTCTGGCAGTCTTGTTGTGCCCCACACTAATCTACACTCCATGGGTGACAGGACTTTCAGCTGTATAGCGCCCAGACTCTGGAATTACCTACTGAAATTAATCAGGTCAGCTGACTCCATGAATTCTTTTGAAAAACAACTCAAAACTCATCTGTTCAAGAAGGATTTTAGCTCTACTTGACTTTACTACCCTTCTCTCAGTTAACCTCTATGTCAAGATGCTCATTTAACATGTGTGTGTGCTAGACCTTCAGTTATGTTGTCTGTTAGGCTTCTCTGAATTTACTGTCTTAATCTTCTTTATTTATCTGGTTTGTACAATGATATATACTGTATAAACCTGCCGTTCTATCTTAAACTCTGTGAAGTGCCTTGAGCATGGCAAAGGTGCTATATAAATAAAATGTAGTATTATTATTATTAAGGGTGTGTGACCCATGCTCGGCCGGGACACCCCTTTGACACTAGATTGTAACCCAGGGGAGCTGCCACCAAGTGTTCTGGGGGACGTACTGTGGATCCCATGGCTGCTCCCCTGGGTTGCAATCGGGACCACTATCCTGGAACACTGAAGCTCATCCCTGTTGGGCTCCGTGGCCACCGCCAGGGGGAGCTGGAAGGCTTCCTGAGCCCATGTGGGTGGTAACACAGCCACACCCAGAAGTGCAGCCTAATTTAGGTTAATTGCCACCTGAAGCACTTCCGGGTGGACTATAAAGGGTGCCTGCGGCCACTACTCAGGACACCAGAGTCGGGAGGAGGAGGACAAAGCTGCCTGGGAGGTGTGGAGGAAGAGGAGTGATTTTTGCGGTGTTTTTGGGTTTTCTGTTGTGTGTCTTTTTGGGGACTGTGTTGTGTCTGTGGGTACAAGGAAGGCGTATCTCACAGACGAAGAACAAATAAAAGTTTATTTTGATTTTCACCTGTGCCTCTGGTGTCAGTCTGTGTCGGGTCGGCGCCAACCAAGTGTTTCTGTCACAGGTGTAAGGCTTCTAAAAAGCAGGCCAGAACCTTTTCTGGCTTATGTGGAGATGGTGTTACTCCAGGCCCAAAATTCAAAACACATGCATTGGCCTGCACAGGCCTAAAATGGGGGTTTTAAACTTCAAAATATACTCATTAAATGTTCTGAAAACACCAAAAATACCACAATAGGGAGAGGAACCATCAAACTTCTGGCTTAAGAGACAAGTCCAATGCAAAAAATCGTTACATATGAAGAGATGTATCAACTATATAATAAAACACCACTGTCTGTATGTGTGTGTCCATTTCATCTGAGAAATGTAATTGGTCATATTGACTTTGGTAATGCGATTGAAATAGGAAGTGTCGGGTAAGGGAGACTGAAATACACAAGTGTGCCAACTGCACAAGATATCAGCAGAATTACATTTGAAAAGGAATTTGGAGATGAATTCCTGCGGTGGGTTGGCACCCTGCCCGGGATTGATTCCTGCCTTGTGCCCTGTGTTGGCTGGGATTGGCTCCAGCAGACCCCCGTGACCCTGTGTTCGGATTCAGCGGGTTGGAAAATGGATGGATGGATGGATGGAGATGAATCATAACTCAAGAAACAAGCAGAAAATTGTATGTGGGAAGACAAAAAAACAAGATAACTAATGCAAAATGCATGTAACAAAAATAGTCAAGGAAGAGTGCAAAAATTCCAAAACCAATGAACATACATGTAACCAGAGCCAAGACACTAATCTTAAATCATAGATGAAAGGTAAGGTCAGAATTCGTTAACCAGAAATATTTCAAAGGCTCAACAGTTGTTTGGTTTGAGGACAATCCAATCAAATATCATATATTTTTAAATTAATTCTATTACTAGTCTCCACTACTCAACATGTGACTTGGCTAGTTTGAAATAAGCCAAAAAACAAAAATGATATAAAATGAGGTAAAAAAATGTTTGCCTAAGAAGGTAACCAAAAACAAAAAAAAGTCCCAATGTAACACCCAACAGCTGAAATTAAAGACAGAAGTTAACTAAATCTAGAAACCAGAAAATCAACAGTTTCTATGCATGCACTCTCCACCTCCCCAGCCTCACACATAAAGGCTATGGGCGATCCTTCAGCAGTGACATCAAAGTGGCCCACCTCTTGGGGTTCCACCAACAAAACACAAGCAATATACACATTTAAATACATAATACATAAGTAATAAATATACATAACAATATTAACAGAAAATACTTAGAAACATGAAAATGCCTCAAAAACAACATTAAAAATGAAAATAAACATTAGCTAGAGAATAATCAATGGCTGTAATATAGCAGTTATTAGGACAAATTTGTGGCAGTGGTACACAGGAGACTTAAACTCCCAGCAGTAAGTAGGAGTGCACAGTGGCTGATGTGAAGAGGTCTTGATCAGCACATACTTTAAAGGGAGTTGGTGATCAGAAGGAACAGATCAGAGCAGAGCTTCAGCAGTCTTTCAGGCACAGCATCTAAGTGTATTTGTGTCACAAAAAGTGACTATTTTAAGTGCAAGGTGATGTGGAATTTGGCTGAAGGGTATGTGTCCATATATGTCCATGTATTAATATAGACATATCTGAAGTGAAGACTGCAAAGTGGTGGCAGGGGAAAGTGTAGATAGATAGATAGATAGATAGATAGATAGATAGATAGATAGATAGATAGATAGATAGATAGATAGATAGATAGATAGATAGATAGATAGATAGATAGATAGATAGATAGATAGATAGATAGATAGATAGATAGATAGACAGATACTTTATTAATCCCAAGGGGAAATTCACAAGTAGTAGTTAAGCAGCATAGGATGGTGGTCTATCGGATGAAATCAAGAAGAGGAACAGAGTGAGGGTAGAGCCAAGGATCAAATGGTGGAAGTTGAAAAAGGAAGACTGCAAGGTTGAGTTTAGGGAGGAGGTGAGACAGGCACTGGGTGGCAGTGAAGAGCTACCAGACAGCTGGGAAACTACAGCAGATGTAGTAAGGGTGACAGCAAGAAGTGTGCTTGGCGTGACATCTGGAAAGAGGAAGGAGGAAAAGGAAACCTGGTGGTGGAATGAGGAAATACAGGAAAGTATACAGAGGAAGAGGATGGCAAAGAAGAAGTGGGATAGTCAGAGAGATGCAGAAAGTAGACAAGAGTACAAGGAGATAAGGCGCAAGGTGAAGAGAGAGGTGGCGAAGGCTAAAGAAAAGGCGTATGATGAGTTGTATGAGAGGTTGGACACTAAGGAGGTAGAAAAGGACCTGTACTGATTGACTAGACAGAGGGACCGAGCTGGGAAAGATGTGCAGCAGATTAGGGTGATAAAGGATAAAGATGGAAATGTACTCACAAGCGAAGAAAGTGTGTTGAGCAGATGGAACGAGTACTTTGAGAGGCTGATGAATGAAGAGAACAACAGAGAGAAGACGTTGGATGATGTGGAGATAGTGAATCAGGAAGTGCAACGGATTAGCAAGGAGGAAGTAAGGACAGCTATGAAGAGGATGAAAAATGGAAAGGCCGTTGGTCCAGATGACATACCTATGGAAGCATGGAGGTGTTTAGGAGAGATGGCAGTGGAATTTTTAACCAGATTGTTTAATGGAATCTTGGAAAGTGAGAGGATGCCTGAGGTGTGGAGAAGAAGTGTACTGGTGCTGATATTTAAGAATAAGGGGGGATGTGCAGGGCTGCAGTAACTACAGGGGAATAAAATCGATGAGCCACAGCATGAAGTTATGGGAAAGAGTAGTGGAAGCTAGGTTAAGAAGTGAGGTGATGATTAGTGAGCAGCAGTATGGTTTCATGCCAAGAAAGAGCACCACAGATGCAATGTTTGCTCTGAGGATATTGATGGAGAAGTTTAGAGAAGGCCAGAAGGAGTTGCATTGCGTCTTTGTGGACCTGGGAAAGCATATGATAGGGTGCCTCAAGAGGAGCTGTGGTATTGTATGAGGAAGCTGGGAGTGGCAGAGAAGTACATAAGAGTTGTACAGGATATGTACGAGGGAAGTGTGACAGTGGTGAGGTCTGCGGTAAGAGTGATGAATGCATTCAAGTTGGAGGTGGGATTACATCAGGGATCGGCCCTTTCTTATTTGCAATGGTGATGGACAGGTTGACAGACGAGATTAGACAGGAGTCTCCGTGGACTAGATGTTTGCTGATGACATTGTGATCTGTAGCGATAGTAGGGAGCAGGTTGAGGAGACCTTGGAGATGTGGAGATATGCTCTAGAGAGGAGAGGAATGAAGGTCAGTAGGAACAAGACAGAATACATGTGTGTAAATGAGAGGGAGGTCAGTGGAATGGTGAGGATGCAAGGAGTAAAGTTGGCGAAGGTGGATGAGTTGAAATACTTGGGATCAACAGTGCAGAGTAATGGGGATTGTGGAAGAGAGGTGAAAAAGAGAGTGCAGGCAGGATGGAATGGGTGGAGAAGAGTGTCAGGAGTAATTTGTGACAGACGGGTATCAGCAAGAGTGAAAGGGAAAGTTATATGGGTTGGAGACAGTGGCACTGACCAGAAAGCAGGAGACATAGCTGGAGGTAGCAGAGTTAAAGATGCTAAGATTTGCACTGGGTGTGACGAGGATGGATAGGATTAGAAATTAGAAGCACATTAGAGGGTCAGCTCAAGTTGGATGGTTGGGAGACAAAGTCAGAGAGGCAAGATTGCGTTGGTTTGGACATGTGCAGAGGAGAGATGCTGGGTATATTGGGAGAAGGATGCTAAGGATAGAGCTGCCAGGGAAGAGGAAAAGAGGAAGGCCTGAGCGAAGGTTTATGGATGTGGTGAGAGAGGACATGTAGGTGATTGGTGTAACAGAACAAGATGCAGAGAACAGAAAGATATGGAAGAAGATGATCCGCTATGGCAATCCCTAACAGGAGCAGCTGAAAGAAGAAGAAGAAGAAGAAGATCCTAAGTGACTGCACTCTCTATAGTTACAGTAATTTATTGTACATTCCATTGCAGCAAAACAAGACTTCAGGGTTCAGCCACCAGTGAACAGTAATGGGTCTCCTCTGATTACCAACGTGTATGTCACTTATTGACCAATGGTTACTAACAAGAACCAAACTCTGCCTAAGGGGCTATTCCAGGTTTAACATTTACAAAGAAGGCCTCCACACTAATTACTGAGCACCAACCAATTGGATTCTTCATTATTTTATATCTCTTTTAGTTAGCTTGCTATTCTTAGAAGGAATGCTCATTTAGCCACAGTAGAATGGGAATTGTTCTGACTGTGGCAGGCTTGCCATTTTCATAGGGTCCCCTGTGGCTTCCACAGAAGTTGCTCATTTTGTCTATAATTTCAGATTAACATCTTGGCTCTGGTTATGCTTGTATTTATTTTCTTTTGAATTTTTGCACTCTTTTTTGACATGATTTTTGTAATTAGTTATTACAAAATTAGTTATGTTTTTTTTCTTCCCTATTACGACTCTCTGCTTGCTTGTTGAGTTATGACTAACTCCAACTCATCAACATAGTTCTCTTTGGCTGATGAAGATTCAGTGGCGTTACAATATATCTCACTTGTCTGCTAGGAATTTGATTCTTTATGAAATGCCTGGTATGCTAAAAGGATAACAAAAACTCATTCAAACAATTTTAGGAATTATAATACATAATAAATGCAAACAACACCTCTGGTTTTGAGTATCTATTCAGCTGACTTGCTTCTTGGTTTGCTAGTTGCTCTCAAATAGGCAAACTATGGATTCTAATTTTTGTAGTTACTAGGGGGCTCTGCCCCCTGCTCGCTTTGCTCGCCAACCCCCATTCGGGCCCTACACGCTAGTCATTTCCCAGATCTGCCACTTGCAACGAATCATGCTGTGCTTGGGTTTAAACACTGCGGCAAGCGGCTGGGGTTGGCACCCAGCTGGGATGCCTGGAAGAACTGGAGGAGGGATTACACCTCCTCCAGACCATGAGGGGGCGACCGCCCTGGTGGCTTTGGGGACCATGGAAGCTCAACCCTGTAGGGGCCCGTGGTCACCGCCTGGGGGTGCCCCGATGTCTTGGAATGCCCTGGTCCCCAACACTTCCACCACACCCGGAAGTGCTGGGGGTAAGACAACCAGGGACACCCAGTGTACTTCCGGGTGCACAGCCAGTACTTCCGCCACACTGGGGAGTGCCGGCGGAAGATTATCGGGAGGCACCTGGAGCACATCTGGGTGATTATAAAAGGGGCCACCTCCCTCTGTTCAGTGGCTGGAGTCGGGAGTGCAGAGGACGAAGTCTTGGGGGAGAGGAGTGGAGGCGGACCTGAAGAGGCAAAGGCATTGGTATTGTGAGGCCTGGACTTTTGGGGGAGTTCTGGGGTTGTGTGTGTTTCACTTGTAAATAATAGTTGTATAATAAACGTGTGGTAGTGCCTTAAACATGTCTATTTGTCTGTGTCTGGGCTGCCTTCCACAACACGAATATCAACTCTGTCTTTGATATCTCCGTCCTTCGAAACTATTATCGCTGACAATTCGTCACATGTTGGTTTATTATATATGTGAGCGTAATCTTTCAGATTCATATAGAAATCCAAGAAATCTTCTTTGTTCTTGTTTTTCAGATAAATTTTGTAAAGTGCGATACTTTTGGACGTATGGATTTGTATCCATTATTGGCTGTAGAATTTCTAATACACCCAATCGTTTAACTCTTTCGATTCTATGTTGCATTGCTTCTCCATGATCATAAATATAAACTTGACCAAACTGTAGTTTATTTGAAATTAAATTTGTAGTTGCTTTAATTGTTGTGGAACCACAGATTCTCATAGCGTATGGTCCTGAATTGTGTAAATCGATTTTTTGAGCATTGAAAGATGCAAACGCGAACAGATTATTGTAGATTTGGATATTTTGACTGTAGTGTTTGTGGATTTCACTTTCACCAAATAACAAATCTTTCTGTCATATCACATAGTCCATATATTCGATCTCTTTTCCCTGTTCCGTTATTTTACCAAGTAATAATTTCCGTTTGTTAGCGCTAATGTGAACTTTACTATTAGTTTTTTGAGACTTTCAAATTTTAGTACTTTCATAATCTCTAACCTGCTCTGCATGTGTATCGCGTCAATGTTGTTGAACCTCTTTACAACGTTCTACTTTGTCTTCTGGTCTTTGTGTTTTCTTCTTCTACTATTTGTCTTCTTTTTCTGCCCCCACTTGGACCTCTTAGGTTTTCAATTCATCTCTTGGCACAAAGTCTTGTCTCGCGGGACATGAAATTATCTCTCTGAAAATGTCTCGTCTCTCTGAAAAAGTCTTGTCTCGTCCCAAGATTTTTTTAGATATAGAGAGATATGATTCTAGACCTTTGGCCTTCATCTGTCATTTTCATCTTGATCCATCCCTAAATTTTCTAACTTACTTATTCAGTTCAGGGTTACCAATGCTGGACAAAGCACGTGCTTTCCTATTTTTTTGATAACAAAATAAGGTTTGATGTATAACAATATATATATATATATATATATATATATATATATATATATATATATATATATATATATATATACACTAGTCGTCCCCCGCATCTCCGCCTGCGTAGTAGTGAAACAGGACGGTGAGGAGGGCCCTGCTCAGCTCCCCACTCCTGACATCACACCTCCCCCTCCCCTCGGTCCATAACCTCTGTCTCGGATTAGCACAAATATATCGCTCCTGCAAGTGAACTATGATTCTAAACATGATTTGCGTTCAAGCAAATTATAGAAGAAAACACAATCTAAATCCATTAAGTAGTTTTCTCGTGAAAGCGGACAGACATGCAGACATACAGACAGACAGAAGTTGGATTTTATATATATAGAGATATAAGGTATTGCATATTTTTCAAATTACACTGACCCTTTGACAAGTAATATTAGAGTATCTTACAATGATCCTGATGCTTTACTATGCCATTACCTGAAATCTGTTCTGTTATTATTTTTGAAAGTCAATTTTTTTTGTACTCTTTGGCTTCATTTATTTCAAATAATACCCCCATAGTGACCAATGATTTGAAAATATTGTAGTGCTTATTTCTGATTCTTCTTACTGATGTTTTTTTTTTCCTTATCTTCCCAAGAGCGAATTGTATGCATTATTGGTGAGTGTCTGCTTTTGTCTGTTTTCTGTGCAGTATGTAGCTGGCAGGTTGTGCCTTGTGAGAGTTTAATCCACATAAGAAAGAATCAAAAAATGTTTCAAGGCAGAATATGAATGTGTGCAATCAAAATGAGGGAGCGTTAGTCAGGATCCTTGAGCTGTGAAAAGGCTGAATTTGCTCTGGATAGAATCATGTATTAGCTGAACTTGACTGAAGTGGAGACTAAAGGCATGTATGTCAAAGTTTTTTACCTGCTCAAGAATAATAATCATGCCAAATCAGGAAAAAACAGGTGTAGTCCTAAAAACTTTGGCACTTTATTCCACAGGAAACAAATCTAATGAAAACAAAACAGTGGTTGCTGGCTTGTGAAGGTTTAAGCACAGAAGATGGAATCAGTCAGTTAGGTAAAGCTGGAGACATATCACATTTAATCTACAATAAAAAGACAGTGTAAAGCACATAATTCACATAGAACATGTAGATTTACTTAGTATTTAAGTTGATATAACACAGAGGGGTGACATTAAAAAATGCACAGTGTAATGGAGGATTTGTTAATTGGTAGGTGGATTGACATACTAGTTTTAACTAACTACAGAAAAGTTTGGTACTTAGGCATGAAAAATCTCTGGATGCTTGGATAAGTTGGTTGTCAGCAGGTTGACTTAAATAGGGCTCAATAGAATATAAATTCAAGACAGGAAGTTCTACTAATGTCAGAATATTTGCTTTATACCATGTGAACCAGTTGTTAAATTTGGGTTAAGCTCTTCAAATTAAATTATCCATTGTGTTTATGTAAGTGCTTATATATAAACAGATTTGCCTTAGAATGGAAGTGTGTATCAGATTAAAAAGTGCTGTTCAGATAACTAGTTATACAAGCAAAGTCACTAACAAATCAAGAATCAAGGTCAAATAGAATAGAATAGAGAATAAAAATATGAAATTATTCACTGGACCAAAGCTCACAAAATGATTTCCATTTTAAAGAAGTAGTGACATCAGTGAAAAAACAGAGACTGATGTCACCAACTGTGCAGAATATTGCTCTGAAAATGAGCTTTGGTAGAAATATTAGAAAAATAAGTAGCATATAATACAGCACAGAACAGTGAGAAACTTCACTTAATGTTCAGGTTGGAAAGAGAAAAAGAAGAAGAAGTTGGAAAAGGTCACATATGATATGGAGTTAGCCTGTGAATAACTTCCAAAGGGGGCGGCACGGTGGTGCAGTGGGTAGCGCTGCTGCCTCGCAGTTGGGAGACCTGGGTTCGCTTCCCGGGTCCTCCCTGCATGGAGTTTGCATGTTCTCCCCGTGTCTGCGTGGGTTTCCTCCAGGTGCTCCGGTTTCCTCCCACAGTCCAAAGACATGCAGGTTGGGTGGATTGGCGATTCTAAATTGGCCCTAGTGTGTGCTTGGTGTGTGAGTGTGTTTGTGTGTGTCTTGCGGTGGGTTGGCACCCTGCCCAGGATTGGTTCCTGCCTTGTGCCCTGTGTTGGCTGGGATTGGCTCCAGCAGACCCCCGTGACCCTGTGTTCGGATTCAGCGGGTTGGATGATGGATGGATAACTTCTAGAGGGAGCTGTGGTCCATCTTTGTTGGAACTAGGTCCCAAATGCATCCCGACTTTCTGCATAAATGTTGGTTTATAGCAGAGGAAGTAGACTGGGCAGAGTTAGTGTTGTCCAGACTTAAAGGCAGTTTAGAAGCAATCTTTTATGTGGCTCTTCTCCATACTAAAGTAAACAGAACTTGTATTAGTGAAGTTGTTACATGAAAAAACTTTACTGAGTTTTTGCCAGCATGATGACAGACAGACAGACAGACAGACAGACAGACAGACAGACAGATAGATAGATAGATAGATAGATAGATAGATAGATAGATAGATAGATAGATAGATAGATAGATAGATAGATACTACTCCTAAGGGGAAATTTACCATAATACAGAAGCTAAAAAAATATAATAACAAAGATAGCCTCCCACAAATACCCACAAGAATTATATAAAGGAAGAAAACATCTGAAAGTCACATTCAGGCAATATAGGGCATACTGCCACAGGTGTGAACGACCCCATGTAGCAGTCTGTTGAATAATTTGTTGGCTAAAAGTATTCAATGACAGTGTACAAAGAGGGGATGTGCAGCATTGTTCAAAATGGGCATTAGTGTTTTGTCTTCATTCTCTCCTTTGCTACTGCCTCCAGCATGTCAAGCGCACGTCCCATAACACATGAATCAATATGCACAAAATTACAAAAAAAAAAAAAATATATATTACTCATATATATTGTGGCGAGTGGCTGGGGGTGGAACCCAGCCGGGACGCCCAGGAGGACAGGAGGAGGGCTTGTGCCTCCTCCAGACCACGAGAGGCCGACCGCCCTGGTGGCTTTGGGGACCACGGGAACTGAGCTTGGAAGCTCAACCCTGTAGGGGCCCGTGGTCACCGCCTGGGGGTGCCCCGATGTCTTGGAATGCCCTGGTCCTCAGCACTTCCGCCACACCCGGAAGTGCTGGGGGGAAGAAGACCAGAGACACCCGGAGTGCTTCCGGGGCTGCCGCCGGTACTTCCGCCACACTGGGGAGTGCTGGCGGAAGCTAATCATGGGGCCCCTGGAGCATATGCGGGTGTGTATAAAAGGGGCTGACTCCCTCCATTCAATGGCTAGAGTCGGGAGGATGAGAGACATGGTCTTGGAGGAGAGGAGTGGAGGCAGACTTGAGAGAAAGGCATTAGAAAGAAGGCCTGGACTTTGGGGGAGTTTTGGGGATTGTGTGCACAGTTATAAATAGTGGTGATGTATAATAAACATGTGTGGGTTGAACCATCGCTGTCTACCTGTCTGTGTCTGAGCTGCTTTCCACAATATATATATATATATATATATATATATATGCAGAAAATGGAGAAAATGCAAACAGCAATAATAATAAATGTATTGAATTTTATATACTGTACATTCAATAGTTTATTAACACTAGAATCCCTGAAGCCTATGAAAAAATTTCCCGGGATGAAAAAAATCCCAGGCCACCTTAAATTCCCTCACACCTCCTCATCAGGGTCTTTTATTTTGCAAATGTGTCAATCAGCACCAGTAGCAAACAGCCTGCTATCCCTTTCCCTACCGACGCAGCTTTAGTCGTACACAAAGTTCACCTAGCTCAAGGCTGGTTATCTGGGTGTGAGGTGCCACATATTTTATAGGGTAAATAATTTATTGTTATTTGGAACACATACATTTCATGTGTGTTCTGTGTCTACAGCGATCTGTGTAAATGTAGGATGACAGGAAATGTGAGGCAAGAAATGTTGAACACAAAACTAGAACAGAATCTTTTTCATGTTCTACTAATAATTGGCCAAATGCTGACGTGAAGTGTATAAAGTGTGAAGACTGAAGTCCAAGAAACGTCCACTCACACATAAGAACAACGCAGCTGCACCAGGTGTAAAGGTAAAAGGCACTGTTTGGATGCAGCAAGAGATTGGATATCATCCTGCCAGTGATTCTGCTACACGTGTATCCCTCAACGAAACAGCAGAGCTTACAAAGCTTGCCAAGGTAACGTGCAAATTCCTTTTTGCAATTATGTTTTGTGATGGTCTTTATATAAAAAACATTCACTTGTTACTTATATAAAAGCCGGATCAAATGTTATTTACCTTGATTTTATTCACTTATTTTCCTACAGGATAAAATCACAAGTAGACTACTGAGCTTGCTGTGTTTGATCGACACAGGCATGTTGACAAAGGAAGAAGAAGTTCATGAAAACACGAGTGGAGCAGACCACCTCAAAACTGTGAGGCACCTATCTCTGTTCACATACCCTCCATCCAGATCAAAAAGACTCTTCCATATATCTATTATACGGTGGATTCACAGAACTTAGCATAAAAAATAAGTATGTAGCCAAAAAAAATTTCTACAGGCTTTGTATATGTGAGTGTTTTTTTAGGTGCAAACTTATAAAATGTGAAAAGCGTCTACTGTCACTGTCATGACTGTCAGTCAGTCAGTCTGTCCACATGAAACAACCTGTCAGAAAGATTTACAAATGTATTAAAAATCAACAAAAAAAACCGTAAATATTCACAGAAGTATTTAGACCCTTAATTCAGTACGTTGTAGCAACCCCTTTGGCAGCAATTACTGCACTGTCTTCGTGGGCAAGGATCTACAAGCTTTGCATACCTGTACTTGGGAAGTTTATCTCATTTTACCTGGCAGATCCTCTCAAGATCCATTAAATTGGAAGAGAAGTGTCTGCAAACTGTATTCTTCAGGTTTCTCCACAGATGCTCTATGGGGTTTAAGTCTGAGCTTTGGCTGGGCCAGTCAAGGACAGTCAGAGAGTTCTCCTGAAACCACACCAACATTGTCATGTGGCCGTGATATCTCTGCCAATCACCAGGGCCCCACCCACATCCCCCTCCCCTTAGCCCTCTGTCAGATTTAAGCAAATAAATCAGTACTGCAAGCAAACTATGATACTTAGCACAATGAGAGAAATCACAAAATCAACCAGAATGTTCAAGCAAATTATAGAAGAAAACCCGATCTAAATCCGTTAAGTAGTTTTCCTGTGACAAGCGGACAGACAGACAGATAGATGTTGGATTTAGTAAAATGTACTTTGAATACTTTGCAAATTGCAGACAGGACATTTGAAGCATATTTGTTTTTTTCTCTAAAGGCATGTTGTACTTAAGGATTCTATGTTTGTTAATAATTCTTCTTTTTGTAAACTTTTAATTAGTTGATGTACTGTTGCAATTTATATCTCATTTTATGGTCAAATAATGCAGTGAGGTATCCCTCTGCCAATTCCTACTGAATTAATATTGCTATTTTTGCAATAGATTTGTAGCTCAAATTTACAAATATTAATATTCAGTTCTAATATGTTCAACAGGGAAAAAAACAAAACAAATAGTAAATACAGTATTAGCATTTCTAGCAAAAAGGGTCAAGTGGCATCCAACATCAGTAGAACCTGTAATAAAATAAAATAAAGTATAGGTATTCAAACCTTGTGCTATTCTGCCTGCCATGGGATTAACTTTGTGGCAGAGAACAGAAAGGCTGACTACTGTTTTATTTGTAGACAACTCCTGAAAGAGGGAAACACCAATATAAGAGCCACAAGAGGAGACATAGATTGTGTGGAATTCATTTCTTCAGGCTTCTGGCTAAAATCCCATTGTACCCTGGCCTCATTAACAGAAAGCATTACATGCGGCATTTCATATTACTATGAGTATATAGCAGACCTATTGACCTATTTTTGCCCTTGTATGTTTCTTCTTTTATACCTGCATTACATCAATTACAGTGGATGTATCAAATAACATAATCCGAACCTGCTTAATGCAGTTTAGGGTTGTGGGGGCATACAGCCTGACCAAGTAAACAGGGCACAAAGCAGAAACCACATCTGGATGGAGTTACAGTTAATCATGCACTTTCACCACTATAATGGCAGTATAATTCTTTTAGTAGTTTTATTACAGTAATAGAAAAGTTTCTTTAAGGTGTAAAAGTTTTCTAAACATCATTGAACAGAATGGGAAATAAAAGTCAGGACTGTCAAACGCAAAGTGTGCCTTGTTAGCTCCATCTCCTACTTCAAATCATAGAAAATAGTTTTGTCAATGAGAAAGTGGATACAATCGATCTGTCTCCAGATGCAGCCAGCCTGTATCAATCTGCAAAAGATTGCACAATTTAGAGTCTTTGGCTTGTTTTGAGCCAGTTCTATCCATCACAAATATAGTTCTATGCCTCCAGTGAAATACATTTGTAAGAAGACCCCACACAGACAGGTGTTTCTTTTAGAGATTTGTTTATTCTATTTTTACATGTTAAATCATTGTTGCAGATTAACATACACCCATTCAAAAAGAGCTACTGCATATATGAATTGAAATAACTATAGGCATAGAGTGGCAGGAATAAACAAAGTAAGGGAGAGTATAAAATGCAAGCGTTCCAGGTCCTTTAAAAAATGTGGAAAGGTTTATAACTATATTTAACATTCTTCCTCACCTACACCTTACTCTTACAGCAGGTTTCTCATTTTTCAACAGTTAAAAACATTGCTGGCCTCACTTTGTTATTTGGGCTCATATATGCCTAAGAGTGTTGTGGCACCCGGTTGGGGTTCATGCCCGGCCGGGATGCTCAGGAGGACAGGAGGTGGGCTTGTGCCTCCTCCAGAACATGAGGGGGCGACCGCGTTGCTTTGGGGTCACGGGTACAGAGCATGGAAGCTCTACCCTGTAGGGGCCCGTGGCCACCGCCAGGGGTTGCCCCAATGCCTTGGAAGCCCTGGACCTCAGCACTTCCGCCACACCCGGAAGTGCTGGGGGCTAAGAGGAGCAGGGACACCCGGAGTCCTTCCGGTTGCACAGCCGGCACTTCCGCCACATAGGGGAGTGTCGACGGAAGAGTGTCGGGAAGCACCTGGAGCCCATCCGGGATGTATAAAAGGGGCTGCCTCCCTCCAGTCAAGGGCAAGAGTCGGGTGGAAATAGGACGGAGCTCAGAGGAGAGGAGTGGAGGCAGCCCAGAGACTGAAGGCATTGTGTTGTGTGG
Organism: Erpetoichthys calabaricus; assembly: GCF_900747795.2. NCBI lineage: Eukaryota > Metazoa > Chordata > Cladistia > Polypteriformes > Polypteridae > Erpetoichthys > Erpetoichthys calabaricus. Next base: position 155,020,523 of record NC_041402.2, on the reverse strand, counting down.
CCAAGGACTTAAGGGGTGATTGGTGCTGCGGCACTGGGTTTGTGCACTTATGGACATTGTATATATTGTAAATAAATGTCTGTGTGGTGAAACCATCACGTCTACCTGTCTGTGTCCGGGCTGTTCCCCACATTGTTTATTTCATTTGGAGGTATTACATAATTGAATTAAGGAAGACAAAGAAGATGACCAAAGCTGTGCCACAAACACAGCAACGCCATCACATAAGTGTGAATCAAAACACACCACACTTCAAGGAATCGCGGTTCAAGAAAAAAATAATTATCTCTGTTTATCCATTGACTTTCCATTATTTTGTTTTAGCTCCATGTAAGTGAAAGCTTAGTGATCAGCTCATATTAACAAAACAGCTCAGAGAATTACTGGAGCTCAGCTACCATCACTGGAAGATATCTTCACCACCTACTAGAACTTTTGCAGAGATCCAACCCACCCCAGCCATAGCGTTTTCACTCCTCTGCCCTCTGGCAGGTGCTGTCAATTGAACTGCTCTCATACAGCAAACGCTTCAGAGCCTTTCCTGTACTGACCTCATGGTTCAGAAACAGTTTCATCCCAAGAACTATAAACACACTCAATCAGTCCATCAAATGCTCCTTGTAGTACTGTTTGTACCTATAAGTACAATTACCTCACTGTAAACTTGCGATACAGTTATAATATTGCACAACCTGTGCCACTTTATAAAGCATGTATTTACATATGATGACAATGTCATTTTTAAGATGAAATGCAGCAAAATATATTTATTATATTATACAGATAAAACTTTAACTTCATTTAAATAATCTATATTGTTAATAATGAATGAAAATGATATCACATATACATCTCAGTATTTTAATTATTCAGAGAGCTGTAATATTATGAATGTAATGGATTCTGTGTCTTGTCGGAGGAAGAGAAAGCCCGGAAACACGTAGTGATTCACAGACATAGAGCACATAGAAGATCAAATACAAAACAAAGCATTTAATGTGCTACTTTAGTTACTATGGGATTTGAGAAACTAAACATTAAACGATTTTAAGATGAAGTTTATGATGTTCTATTTTAACGACAAAATAAACTATGTGATTAAAGTGGAAATTTAGAGATTAAAGTTGAAATTTTGTGCTTTTTTCCCACTGTGTGCCTGTTTTTTTTTTCTCTGTACCCTAATAAGCTTTCATATGACACTCAGATGGTAGGCTACAACTCGCCTTTTCACAGCGACTTTGACATTTTGGGCACTGTGCGACTTTGTGAACTTGAGCTTTCGAGTTTCTCCGACACGCTATGTCACTCAATCAACTTCCTTTTGTTGTTTATACCACTGTTTAAACCAACAAATACAGTAATCCCTCACCTATCGCGGGGGTTACGTTCCAGAGCCCCCCGCGATAGGTGAAAATCCGCGAAGTAGCGACCTATATTTATTTTATTATTTATACATATTTTAAGGCTTCATAAACCCTTCCCACACTCTTATAAACCTTTCTCACTCTCTTGTTAACCTTTCCCACGCTCTTATAAACACTTCCTATGCTCTTAAACACTTTCTACAGTCTTAATCACCTCAGACCAACACTGCACACTGCACGCTGCGATCAGACGTCAATGTGTCTGCACTCGCTTTGTGAAAGGGGGCAGCTGAACTCACGCTGAGTAGAAATGGACTTTGTGCTGCTTCTGCCAAAATGCCTGCTTGTCGCTCTGCGCGTTCGGAAGGACGAGTGTGTGTATGTGTGTGTGGGTGTGTGAGAGCTGAACGCACCTTCGCTCAAACCCCCCCTCCCCGGAAGCGCAGTACGCTCCTGCCACTTCGCATTGTCAAGGGGGTGGGGAGCAGAATGAAAGCTAAGGAGAAGTGGACTTTGTACTGGCTTTGTGCTGCTTGTCGCTCTGCGTGTCAATAATTTTAAGCCTGTACATCACCAATTTTCCTGTCTCACTGTCTTGTCTTGCGTGAAGTTAAAATGTTTTATAATAGTGAGATGTTACTCATATCCTTAGCCCGACATCCACATATCATATGTGTTAACAAAGTGTGTTTTATACGTTTACATGTGTTTAAAGCATGTGGGATGGGTATTTTAAGGCTTAAACTATAAAAATGTTTATTTATATGGTCTTTCTATATCGCGGATTTTCTCCTGTTGCTGATGGGTCTGGAATATAACTTCCTCGATAGGCGGGCAATCACTTGTATTTAAAAACCCGCGAAGTAGTGAATCCGCGAAAAGTGAACTGCGAAGTAGCGAGGGATTACTGTAGTACGTTTTTCCTTGCCTCCACTTGGTATTCACTGAAATCCTTCTATTTTCCCTCGTGCTTTTGCCATTGTCTTTTCACAGAAGGCTGCTTTTAAGGGCTATTTATATTGATTTGCATATTCAAAGAGGTGTAATTCTGGGAGGAGTTGGGGCAGGACAGCAGGCACGTGCATGTGCGTTACTTTTCATGCTGACCGGGATTTATGGAGCGGAAGAATGTGGAAGTTGACGTTTGCACAGATTTATGCATCTGGATTTTTTTGTGCATAAGCACATTTCCGCTTTTGTGCTTACGTCATGTTATAGTGTGAATTCTACGCACGGCGTTATGCATGAGGACCCAGGTATTCTTCGAATTCAGTTTTGTCCAGTATGTATCCCCATATCCATCAACAACAACATGTATTTCTATACCACATTTTCATACAATGTAGCTCAAAGTACTTTACAAGATGAAAAGAGATAGTTACAAGAGAAGAAAATCAAATTAAATTTTTTAAGAATAATAATGAATAAGAAAAAAATAAATCCATACAAGCTTATCTAATATAGATATAATAATTAGTAAAAAAGTAACTTTCTTATATGTAATATCATGTTGTAAATCTCTACACATAAGTAAAATGATAAGGTCAGATGGCTGGGAGGACAGAGAGAAAACGAAACAAACAAACAAACAAATAAACGCCCATTTAAGCTCGAGAAAAAAAACTAAATCTGCAGAGGTTCCAAGGCCAAAAAACTGCCCAGCCCTCACTAGGCATTCTACCTAATATACAGTACAGTAAATGTGCTTAGCATAATGTGCCTCATTGTTTCTACACTTTCTCCCAGAGGATTCAATGCAGTTGGTCTTGTGGACAGATGAGGCACTTGCCTTCATTCCAGTATCATGGGTGGCTGCACAGTGCCTCGATTACATATGCTAACGTATAAGTCGGGTCTTCCATCCATCCATTTTCCAACCCGCTGAATCCGAACACAGGGTCACGGGGGTCTGTTGGAGCCAATCCCAGCCAACACAGGGCACAAGGCAGGAAACAATCCTGGGCAGGGTGCCAACCCACCGCAGGACACACACAAACACACCCACACACCAAGCACACACTAGGGCCAATTTAGAATCGCCAATCCACCTAACCTGCATGTCTTTGGACTGTGGGAGGAAACCGGAGCGCCCGGAGGAAACCCACGCAGACACGGGGAGAACATGCAAACTCCACGCAGGGAGGACCCGGGAAGCGAACCCAGGTCCCCAGATCTCCCAACTGCGAGGCAGCAGTGCTACCCACTGCGCCACCGTGCCGCCCTAAGTCGGGTCTTGAAACCCGAAAAATCAATCATAAAATCACACCCTGACTTATATGCCCATTCAAAAATGTGACACTTCATTTTTTTTTTTTACATCTTTTTGCCTCCTCCAATCTCACATCAGTTTCTCAGATGCATCGAATGTTGTTGCAGCAGCGTAGTTACCAATTTCTTTTGCTACTTCAACAACTTTTAATTTAAAACCAGCTTCATATTTTCTTCTGATTGAACTCTCCATCGTAGATAAAGGATGCTCTTACAATAAAGGTGTATGAGGGTGTGAGATACAAAAACCACAAATCAGTGCAAACGTCGCTTCAGAATAGTTCAGGTATTACCGTGTGGTCATGTAGGCACAATAGAGAGAGAGAGAGAGAGGTTAGAAGGACACACAGCCACATAGAAAAAAAGGCAGTGTGCTCCGAGGTTACTCTCTCAGGTGGGTGTTAGCATATCATAATCCCTACTACCAATAGCATGAGTTTTCCGCATTTGACTTATACGACCGACATTACAAAATACCAGAAATCAAATCCCGACTTATCTGCGGGAGAACTTATCCACGAGTATATATATGGTAGGTGGTGGTGGTGCAAAAAAACACCACAGAAGTACCAAAAAAGAAAGCAGAAAAATGTAGACTAGCTTGACCTATGTTCAACAATAACTGCTGTGAAAATTATTAAATATAAACTGAATATTTGGTGTCTTCTCCACTTAGTCATGAAACCAGGCCTATTGATCTACAAACTGTTTACACATGTAGTTTTTGAATTATATAATTTATGTAAATATACATTGTGGCGGACGGCTGGGATGCCTTTATGGAAGGACCGAGGGAAAACCAATACCTTCCCCGGGCCACAGGGCTTGGAGCTTAGAGCCTCAACCCTGTGGTGGCCCGTGGCAACCGCCATGGGGTGCCTGGACAACTCCTGAACCCTGGACTGAAGCATTTCCACCACACCAGGAAGTGGAGCACATCTGGGTGCAATATAAAAGAGGCAGCCTCACTCCGTTCATGGAGGCGGGAGGCAGAGAACAGAGCTTTCGGGAGAGGAGTAGAGGCGGCAGTAAAGAAGAAGAGAAGAAAGAAGAAAAGGACTGAGCTATTGTGGGTGATCTGTGCACTGTGTACGATGCTGTATAGAAAAGGAGAAAAAGTAAAAACGTGTATGCTTTTGGGACTTGTGTGTCTCTGTCTGGGCTGATCTTCTACAACATGTTCTCACACAATCACACAATCAAAGCAATGTATCAGTAAAGACAACTGACAGCTTGTTTGCCCTATCAGAGCATGTACTAAATGATGAAAAGAAAGAAATGAACACACACAAACACACACACACATGCATAGACACCAGCGCTGTGACTGCCCTGAAGCTCAAGAACCCCCAGAATTTAAAAAAATAAAAATGCCATCACATTTTACATACTGTATATTCATCATAAAGTCCATAACTGGAGTTTTGTACAGGCTTATGATTGAACTAGAAAATATGTACAAATGAATAGAAGGACTTCAGGAACAATGAACAATTCATATATATAGAATATTTTTAGAAGAAAGACATAAAAATATGTGTATCCATAGCAAAACACACAAAGTAGACATATACACAGTAAAATAAATTCACACATACACAGAAATGTAACCAGTTTTGCGTAACACAGCTCTTACCTCAGTCAATAGCATCAAATCCAGCACCCAATTCAGGCTCAGAGCTACCATACTTTCTGCCACGATCATTTAGCACAGTGTTTCCCAACTTAACCTTGTGTTTGCGACCCACTGCAAGATCCCCCTCTGTGAATTTCTGTAATCACCTGAGCAAGGGGAATGGGTGTCCCCCCTCAGTAAATCGAGTGTGATTGTCAATGTTTTTCCCCCTATGTAAATCAAGCATGATCATCAGAGCTGGGGTTGGGGAAGTCATCCAATACTGGCCAACACGATCATCAGAGTATCGAGAGATGGGGGATAGGTTTTGTCCTGGGATGGCCACAACCCAACTGCAATGCCACTATTGCCCAACAGTGGGGCACACAGGTTGAGAAGCTCTGGGGTAAAATAATTAGGTTGTGATATTTAATGTAAGCTTATTGCATTGAACATGACAAACAATTGCAGGGCAAAAAGGATGAAACGCAGGTAAATGTTTTGTGAGGCTAAATTGCACTTCCATCAGCACACCCAAATAAATGCAGCAGAAAGTATAAATTCAGGCAATAATAATACAAATGAAGAGGCAGCCCACCCAAGTGCTGGCTACTGCAATGAGGCTTGAAAATCAAGTCAAAAGAATGTGGTAGGCATGATTATATGGAAGTCTGCAGGCTGTTATGGATGTGCATCTGTGAAACGCACAACTTCAATAAATGTAATAAGTCGGCAGCTATGGCCACAACAAATTTGTTATTGTGACTGGATGATATTAGTAGAAGCCTTGGCATACCTTAACAAAATGGACCAAATAGTAGGTAGCTATTTCACTTAAAAAATTAAATTTAAAAAGGAGGGCTAAGCATAGGAACTACCACACTAAAAACTAATTGATCAGTAAGACTCTATTAGTCCGCTGGTTCTGCTAAACATATAATATGTAGTACACAACTTACAGAATGGTGGGATGGTGGCCACTATTTTCCAGATTAGATTAAAATTGTTTTGTACACATTTCACCACTACACTCTGAACTGTATCCTCTTAGCTATTTGTGTTACTGTCCAAATACCTATCCACTCCATTGTCAAGCAATAGTTACCTACTGTAGATGTGCTCTTTTATAGCTCTGTGAATTAAAAGGCATTGTTCACCCTGGAGCTTAAAATTGTGAAGCATCTCTGCTTCCTCAAAACTAAACCTATATTACAGAAACTGAAATTTATCTCCAACAAGTGGCTTACAAGACGTCCTGGATGTTACTGTTAATCCCTTTGAACTGGATCACTGTGGGCTAGGATGGGGGGACTTTGAAAGGTTACAGTCATTTGTGACAGCCAAACTGAATAGATTGTGGCTGTGACTTCCTATTTGACTTGGCCAACAGATATTTTTCAAGGATCCTATCTAGTAGCAAATGGAGGACCATACACTGCATACCAATAGTTTCATTAAAATATAGCCTCTTCAGAACAAACACAACGAACACCTCCAGTTTTCATTTATCTATATGTTTATATAAAGCCGCATGTCACTAAGTCACTTACTGACGAGAAATTTCTGGCTATTGCCTGACAACCTAAGGAAAAGCAGTTTTCACTAAAAGATGATTTTCATGATCCCAGAGAAAAATCCAATCTCCAAAAATGTAATTCAATCGTGAAAAAAAAACAGAGAAAACAGCAATGTTTGGCATTTAATAGTCAGAATTCCTAGTACTGGCTGCAGAAATGTGTACATGGCAGCATGACCCACATTATGGCACCATTTAGTCCATACTTATTTCCATTTTTTACGTATTATAAGAGTACATTTGTTTAATATTATTTTATTGGTTAGAAGCATAATAAAATCTTCCAGTTTGAATTTTCTAATTCTGTCTTCTGCATTCTGTAACTTAAACTGATTACATTACCCATGTCCCCAAAGACATCCAACTTGTCACTATCTCTGTCTATCTTGCATTGTTCTTTATAAGTTTAAAATTATTTAGCTGTGAGCTTAAAACTATTACTCCTGTTCTGAAGTCATTAGTATTTTATACATTTCTCTGATCCTAGAAGGTACTACCATGTTAACTGGGTTGCACATTATACAATGAACAAAATGGCTTGAAGAATGCAAATCTTAATTACTGCTATAGTACTGTAGGCAACAATCTTTCAGATTCTTTTAATGGATAATTTTTATGAAAGGTTTCTGTATGAATCAAATGAAGTAATTCTGAATAGCACTAAATAAAAACTACGGAAGCCAAGAGAGGACGTGCAATATCGTTATTTTTTAAAATTGTTTCCACGAGATAACAGAATAATTTTATCGAGATCTTGATAAACCAAAGATCTTGTTTTCCCGAAATTATAAAATAACTGAATCAAACGTTTAATGTTTAGCTTATTGAAGCCATGTTCTGTTTGAAATGGCAGAAGAGCAGAACTGTATTAATCAGCGCATCACATTTTTGTTCAATCAAGGGCTGACACAGGCTGAATTATGTTTATGCCTTAGTTTAGAAAATAATAACGCTAGTGTCCGTCATTTAAAAAGACGGTTAGCAAGGCTTAAGCTGTATACGCATCACAATCTAAGTGAGCCTGATGCCAGGAGCAAAGGTTAAGTTTCGTTTTCTCGAGATCGCAATAAAATTATTCTGTTATCTCAAGAAAACAAATTTTCATTTTCTCGACATCTTGATAAAATTATTCCATTATCTTGAGAAAACAAAGTTCGTTTTCTCAATATCTCGATAAAATTAGTCTGTTATATCGAGGAGACAATTTAAAAAAATAACGATATTGCACGTCCTCTCTCAGCTTCCATAAAAAACAGATCTTCTTGAAGGTTTTTTGATTTTTTCATTGTAAAGAACACATGAGATCAACTGGATATTATTGCTGAAAGCTACAGACCAGGAAAGGGGTTAAAAAGAATTACAAAGTCAGTACATATTGTACGGCACAGAACACTGTGAAGGTCATCAGTGATAATGGAAGGACCTGTGACACCACCAGGACATGGCAAAGATTGGGATATCTCTCCGGAATCTTGCAACCTTGAAAGGAGAATGCTTATTGGGAAGAATGTTTAGGTCCAAAATCCAAACAATATGTTTGGTGCGAACTTGCACAACTGCCAAGGATGCATTGGCTGCAGTTTTCTATGGTGCTGTTTAACTCTTTGAGTGCTGAACCTCACAATGCACTGGTTTCACACATAAAATCAACATAAAATGTCTGTTGCTACATGCTGTGGCTGCTGTTGGCGCTTGTTCGGCATCTCTGGCAGCAATGACTGCATAGGGGAGGCTCAATGGTCAACAGGAATGCACGGTGGGCTGGCTACCTTTCTGTCTTCGCACAGCAGGTGGGCAACAGTGGCAGTCGTAGTGTGACATAATATGGTTTGTACCTCTTGTCATCATAAGTGGTAGTCCTCCAAGGCGAATGCTGCTGTAGGCGCATCAGGTACATAAACGTGTTCAGCACAACGATCAGCTGGGGATCAATAGGCTGATGCTGGTACCTCACTTTCACTTTCAATATCCATCTCCACATCACTTGCATCAAACTCAGAGCCCGAAAAGTCAGAGTGTGATTCAGCGATAATACGTAAAACGTCCATGGAGTATTTTGCTTTGCACATTTGCTTTAGTCTCGCCAGATGTTGATGCCATATTAGAGGCTGTTTATTCTTCACTTCTCATTCATGTGCAGGGATTCGAGGTCAAATCAACAAAGTTACGTAACTCTCCTCCAAGCAAAGAGAGTCGAACTAAAATGTAAGGGCGAGTTTTGGTCGCAGTTTACAGCTGATTACCATCCTCTACTCCTGAATTTCAACAAAAGTCAACATCAGCCTTGAAAGAGTTAAATGAAGATGAGATGGGAGGGTGGGGGGTGAATGCTTTCAGATATAATTAATTTTGGCTGAAAATCTGCTGATGTCTGACACAAAATGAAAAATGTCACTTTTCAACACAAACAATCCAAAGCATGTAGATACCTCAAGCAAAAAGTCCCTTAAGAAAAAGATGATGTCCTAGAATGAATATGTTAAGGTATGTTAAGTTGACAGCAATGCATCCAAACAGGCTTGTTTCTGGAACCAAAGCAAAAGGCTTTTTCACAAAATATAAGTTAAATAGTGTGTGCACACATTCAACAATGGCAATGACAGTTTTTAATTATGTTTTTCACTTAAAGATGACTGGTTACAAGGACTTGACTTGATTTGACCTGATATCTGTGTTTACATCAAGAAAAGCTGAAATTTCAATAAGGGTGTGTGGATTTCTGATATGGTTTATATAGACTATACAGTATATTAAAATCATTGCATTAACGAAGAAAGGCATGTGCAGGTCTTTTATTTCCATTGCCCTGTCCATGAACCTTTCAGTGCTGTGAAAATTAATAAATTTAAATGCATTTTTTCATCCATCTATACTCAAAGATTTTGCTTTAGGAAGAAGATTATATATATATATATATATATATATATATATATATATATATATATATATATATATATATATATATATATATATAATCAAAAATAAAAAAAATTGCTGTAACAAGAAAATTATAAAATACTTTTTAACAATCTGATTGTGTTGGAAAAATCAGATGTAATCAAAGTGATAATGCTGGAATGCTGGTCATAGTAGGCATTTAATAGGAGAGGGATTCTTGCTTTTCTTAACATAGAAATGTGGATTTACCTGACACAGTCTCCACTGTACAACAATGGATAAAAATGTCAAAATGGCACTTCACTAATTAAAACAAAATTAGAGGGTTCATCTATTAGTTAAATTATTAAAATAAGCCTCACACAGTAACTGATGGCTTGACTCTGAATTATTTTCTACATATTCCTTTTCATAGGCTTTTTTATTTCAAATTTTATTTTTTTTTAATTCACACTACACTTTTTTTGTACCCATTTACGTAAATCGTACCAGCTGGCCCAGCTTCCATCTTCTACTTGTTTCCTTCAGCTATTTTTAAAATCCTTTTCACCTCTTTAACTTCATGTTTACCTTTCTTTTCTTAGAACGTTTATAGTTCATCATCAGAGTCTCCTATGGCCTCACCAGTGGAATACACTGATGTGTGTTTATTAAAATGTAGTTTAGATGGTAAAACCACTTTACTGAAATATATTGGCATTCTAATAATAATATTTTTTCTTTCTGCCTAATTCTGGCATGAATTATATTAATCACAGAAATAAATGTTATTCTCTATGCCTATTCTTATTTCCACAATATCAGAAATACTGCTTTCCAAGTTCTAACATATTTAGCAGGCTGCCAAGAAGAACAACTTTTTATGAAGTGAGAATGAATAGAAACTCATCAATAAAGTTTTACTTGATCTCGCACCAAAATGACCTGAGTACTGACACTTTACAAGAGTAGCACTGTGTTTGTTTTTAAATTACAATCTTTTTGAAAATTCTTGGCTCGGCACTCTTTAATAGTGATAAATGCTGAACAAATAATACATACAGTAGCATAAAGGTTTTGTATCATTAAATGAAAGGAAATTATAATGTGTTTGCATTTTAAACAATACCCAAAAACTGCATTGCTAATTAAGCTTAATTTAGAGTAAGAAAAATTAGACTGGAAATAATTATTTACAATGGAGGCCACAGCTGTAAAGATTCTATCATAACAATGGATTTTGAATCGCTAATTATGTGCAACCCATACACAGCACATTACCATATATTCACTGCTTTTTTGGTGTGAGATTCTTTCACTCTTTTAATTGCTGGGTTTTGGTTATCCTATGTAAATTGCCAAAAGTTATGTTTCACATGTCAACGTTAAACAAGGAGTAAAAACAATGTAAAAAACGACATACATGTTCATTCCTTCTAGTCCTATGAGACCTATAACTAGATCTCACCTATAGTACAGTATTCTATTTATTAAACTCTAAATCTGGCCATCCCTGTCTACCCCAAATTCGTCTCTGCAACCTTTCTCATGACAACTTCTTTGGTAGCGAGTTACACTTTTCTTCATGGCAGATACACCTTTCCCTATGCTCCTGATCAACAGGTTGTTGCACTGGTAATTACTGTAACACATGTCTGGGTCTTTAGTATGCACCTCTCATTTCTGCTCATTGATTGTTTCTCCTTAACTAACATGGCAGGCTCCCAGGATTTCCTCCAAATAATGTGTTGCATGAGCAAACAGCAGCAATGCCAAAAAGAAGTCTACCACAACTTTGTCTACATCATCTTTATTAGGACACGAGGGGTTATCAGTCCCTGGGAAGAAGTGGCACACCTGGTTGCCAGACTGCAGCCCAAGGCAAAACAATATCAGCATTTGCCCAGCTCCAGGTGAATGCCAGCGATGTCAGGATTTCAAAGGCAGACAATGACTGTAATGGCTGACTTAATTTAAATTCTGCCAAAGACATGGCATATTTACTATTGGTGAGTGCATCATTAGAGAGTATGTGGGTACTATAGTTAAAGGCTGTGTTTTATTCAATCTGGGAATTTTAAGAAAACTTACATTTTATAATATGGATGTATAGACTTTAATAAGGGAGAAATTAATTTATAGCTTTATATGTCAAAAAACTATGATATTTCCTGCTGTTTTTTTGTGTTTTGAACAAATTTATAATAATAAAACAGTTTAAATAGCCTGATAATACATTCACATTTTATGTAGACAATGATGAAAGTTGCTGCTTTTCCAGATTAAGAAATCGTAATTTTCAAAGGTCTTAAAATTGTGAAAGTGGCATAAGCAAACGTTATGTTAATGTCATAGAAAGCACTGACATTTTAGGTGAATTCATCCAAATTAAAATTCAAACTTTCAGCTTTACCTTAGTATTTGCAGATAGCCCTCTTCAAAATAACATGTTTTATTTTCTGAATTTAAGAAGAAATATGCCTTTATAATGTCTGGCTGTGACTGTACTGTAAGTGCCAAGTCAGAAGTTTTCTTTCTTTCCTTTGTGGTCGGGCGGTGGGAGGACAGACTGGAACCAGTCAAAAATTTGAGACACCAACCAGGCCATTCCTTTTATTCATCACTAGATGAAGTAAACTGAACTAAAAAATAGAAATGGAAAAATGCGCAAACTGCACTGCTCCCTGGTAATTGTTCCTCCTACACTGGAGTAAGTCTTGTGCTCCGCTCCGCAGCTTTATTTGGCCTTTCAGCAGATGCCTTTCTTTTGGCAACCCGTCCTTTATGGTAAAGCCCCTGGATGGGATGGGGCTAGGTGCTCTTATATGGCAATTTCTTTGAGCTGTGAGGGAAGAAGAGAAACAGGACAAAGTCAGCAGTAAAAACCCCCTCGTCTCGGTAGATTATTATATACAGTACTGTGCAAAAGTTTTAGGCAGGTGTGAAAAAAATGCTGTAAACAAAGAATGCTTTCAGAAATATAAATAATGATTGTTTATTGTTATCAGTTTACAAAATGCAAAGTGAGCGAACAAAAGAAAAATCTAAATCAAATCAATATTTGGTGACAGATGACAGTCACAAGTGGGCCACAAGGGGAACTGAAGTTCCATTCTTGGGACTTGTGTTCTTCCTTCATGTGATATTTCATGCTATAGTGACAGTGTTTAACTTTGTGTAATGTGTGTCTATTTATAGAGTATTTTAATTTAAATAGTTAAACGGTGGTGTTGGTGGAAGCTGGTGCCATAAGAACACTGGTATAGGGAAAAAGCAAAGGAGTTGTGAGGTGGGGCATGGTTCACAACATGAGTCAGAGGTAATCGAGAATTTGAGCGCACATGGCTGTTCATGCATGCATAAGCATGGGCATGGATTTACAGGCTTCCTTCTGGACTTGTTAACGCTGACTGGACTGAATGCATGATGCATGACAATATTATATTATTATCTTATTTTTGTATGAAAACTCTGCATAGAAATAAAATTTACCCATAACTATGAATTGGATTTCATAAACACAACAAAACGAAAAGAAAAAAATAACTTCTTACAGCGCTGGTACATGGACGCCATATCTAAATAAAGACCTGAATGATAGAGTTCTGTTGTTAGACATCATTTTGTATAAAACCCAATTTAATACAATACTGTCACATATACGGGTTCTGTAGTGCAGACACCAGGGGCCTCATGTATAACAACGTGCGTAGAATTCACACTAAAACATGGCGTACGGACAAAAACAGAAATGTGTGTACACAGACAAAAATCCAGATGAATAAAACTGTGTGTACGCCAAATTCCATGCACTTCCCCTTTACAAATCCCAATGAACGTGAAATTTAACACGTACGTGCCTACACCTCATCCCCGATTCCTCCCATAATTTTGCTTATTTTAATATGCAAATCAATATAAATATCACCTTTCACTCTGTGTTTTGTTAAAAGACAATGGCAAAATCACGTAGATAAAAGAAGGATTTCAGCAAATGCAAAGTGGAGGCAAGGAAAAATGTACTATTTCTTTGCTCAAGCAGTGGTATCTATATTACTAAACGACAGTTGTATATATACACGGACGCAGGATGACGGACACAGGACGACGGATGCATCGAAGCACACGCGCACTGCGACTCAGCGCCCCAGAGTCAAACCCAGCAGCTTCCCAGACTCAGTAGGTAGTGCCCAAACAACACAACACAACCTGTAAACTAAACTTCATGTCACAATACAACCGCTACCCGAACGCGCACACCACCACATATAAAACCTTCGTTTAGTAATGTTTACGAAGGTTGTATATATACACGGACGCCAGACACAACCCGTGCCAAAAGCACACGCGCACTCGCACAGCGCCCAACAGTCAAACCCAGCGGCTTCCCAAAGTCAGTATGTGGCGCCCAAACAACACAACACAACCTGTAAACTAAACTTGACGTAAAGCGTGTACGCCAACAAGTTGCCATGGTGACATATTTAAACATTGACATAGAATAACTAGATGCCTCATGACTAGCAGAATCGTACGTCAACGTCGCCGCCATATTGTGAGTGGCACTGCTGTGGAGTGAAGTAATGAATAATGTGCTGCTTGGGATCGTACAAACCGCTGTACACTCCAAACCAGATCCCGGGGGATTACATTTTATAGGTAAGGCTGAACAATTGTTTTGGTTATATTTGGCCATTAGAAAATCCCGTTTTGTAATCTTTACTTTAGCTAAGTCAGGCTAAGCTAGCAAAGCTATACATTTATGTGCTCAAGTGAGCCTCCAAACAACGTTTTGGCTAAACGTATTTAGTCACTATGTAGATTGTTGTTAGCTGTTAACATGTCTCAAACTTGATGATGTTTTTTCTCAAGGAGCACATTGAGGAAACACAGTTTGAAATTGACAACCATCTTTTTATGCTCATGTCTTTAGTTGTGTCTGTCTTCCACAAACTAAGGCTGCTCTATATTGCCAGACTGAATACTCTCAAATTACAAGATCTGAGTGAGCGAGAGGAGTGTGAAGGAAGTCCCCGAAATGTTACTTATATGGGAGGAATGGTTATTATTTAATAATTGCCATTATTAGTGTATAAATGGATATTAATAATTGCATTTAAATGATTCGCCAAAATCTGTTGAATGTAAACGATACTGTTTTAAATGTTATTGTTTTTTCATCAGAAAACCCGGTTTCCACGTCTAACTGTATTAGTTTAAATGGCACTTTTGCCACTCGCAATAAGGCACACGTATCGTGTCTACTGGGAAACACAGTGAATGCGGCATCTATCTATATATGTGTATGTATTTAAACTTGAGGTAGTGGTGACTACTGACAGTGCCAGCAGTCAGCTACTCCACAGTGCCTGCGGTCAGGGGTTCAATTATGATTCCTAACAGCAAACGACATCTAGCTAACAACAACACCCATAGAAAAACAAAAACGAGACCGCATGGATAAAAACAATGAACGAAGGCGCCTACAACGCACTTCTGAAACACCAGAACCAAATGAGTCATGGCTCCAAAAAAAACAGCTTTACTACAAATATATTTCTTTCATTTAAATGAAAACTTTCCCAGGATGCTCCCACCCTCCATGATCTTACATCCCTACAAAGATTGGAGGGAACAGAAAGTAATTGCCATTCTTGGATTTGCGATTCTTTAGAGAATCGGGGGTTTACTGGTAAGCAAGAAAAGGAAGTTATGCAAAGATACATCATGGCACAGACACACAAAAGTGCAAGTCGCACAGTTCCTGAAATAAAAAAGAAGTGGTCAGATCAAAGTTGCCGTGAAAAGGAGAGTCGCAGCCCACGGTGTTTATTCTGTTTAGGACAATATTACAAAAGCTGTCCGCTGTGCGATGCTCAGACGGTAATGGTGCTGCAGTACCGAGCATGTCTTCAGTCGCTGGCTGCACACACACCTCTGCCTCGGAAATTGCTGGGTAACCATCTGGCTGTGTGCTGATGGATGCTGTTCTGGAGTTACAAAGTACTATAGTGGATGTTGTAAGAAATGTTGCCAATGAACTAAGGAATATAAGGGCTATACTATGTGATATTGTCCACAATTGAAACGAATTGGTTAAAAAATAAATGCTGCATCTAATGACCTGTTTTTACATTTTGTTAATTACATTCAAATGGTGGGTCAGGGTCAGGTTCATCATACCATATCTCTTCAGGCAAGCCGCAACACACTTTCTGTGGACTATTGAGCAGCACATTAATAGAGTGGAAATGCATTCTATTTACCTAAGCAAATTCATTCTCTGAAGGAGCTTTTATAGTGTAAAATCGGTGCCAAGCAACACAACGGATCGATTCACTTCTCTTTACATGGCTATTTGAGATGACTCACTATCTGCTTGCGTTTTGCCGCACTAGTTGGAAAGAGCACCCGCAACTGTACAGAGCTGCCGTTTTTATAGGTTCTCCAGCTATATATGATGTAATGTCAGCTCAGTCTTTTGGTGATTCATCTGATGTAAATTGTCCAGTGCCATTGCAATAGCAATGTGTGTGCAGTTGACCACTTTGATTACATTTGGAAAACCGGATGTTGCTACGAATTGCGCTTTGATGTTTTGCAGTTCCACCACGGTGTAAGGAAATTTTATCTATCTAGATGACAAGCAGATAATACCATCCTATACAGCTGGCATGGAGCGACTCACTGATAAGTCGATTGGTCAGCAAGTGCAAATTGAAAATCTCCTGTGGGTAAAAACCCAAGAGTGAACAGAACTTGTAAAGGAGCAGATAGAGCACAATTCCTCAAAGTCTGCCTTTGTAAAGCTGGCACCAGTTCAGCACACAGCTCCAAGAGGATTGCTCTTGGAAATCGAAATTGACTTAGAAGCCAGTCATCATCATCATCTATAAATACGCACTGTCTTCTAATTCTTCCATTTGCGATGTCTTCTAACAACACTAAAGCAACCATGGTAGTTAGAATAGTTCAGCCATTCCATGAACCATTAAATTGTTACAGAATGATTACAATCAAGTGAATTAAATCCATGAACGATATACAATTAATTTTGGTGTATTTGATAAATCCCATGTCATTGATGCAAATATGAAAAAGAAAGGTAAATGACATAAAAACAGTAGCACTGCTTTAAGGCTGGGTGCTGCCATTTTTCAAAATTGACTGGAAACTTGCGTACACAAGGCAGGGGACTACTTTGAAAATGTACATGGCTTTATGCCAAGTTTAACTTTTATACATCTCAAAGTCTGCGAGGAAACAGGTGTACGCAACATTTTTGTGCGTAGGCACCATTTATACATGAGGCTCCAGAACAGGTCTCTTCCTATCTTACAACCACTCACTTTATTTTAAAAGACAAAATGACGGAATAAGTCCAAGTTGTCACAGCACATACAGCTGAAGCTCCTCACCCTCCTGGTCACAACACAACGCACCTAAAACAGGCAGAGATATCATTTTGAAACTCATGTGGTTCCGTGGTCAAGAGTACCCAAAGACACAATTAAATATAAATGCATAATATCTGGTGGGAAATGAAATATTATTCACAATTATATAGTTTAGTCTGTTTCTGTGTTGTGTTCCAGCTGAAGAACAGAATGAACATTTTCATAAAAACTGTGTTATTTAAGATGAGAGTCAAGATTGTTGTATTCTGTATTTTTTTTAGAAATAAAGCAGTCTATTTTAGATTTCCTTGGAAAAGGTCTAAAAATAACCACTTTGGAAGATTCATAAGTGATGCTGTTCAAAAAAAATTAAGTAATTGTTTCAAATCAGTTTCTTTAATGAATTATATAGTCTAATGGACAAGCTGTATATTTCATTTTAGCAATCAATCTTAAAATTATGTCATTAACTTAAACTGAATGATTTTTCTTTGTCAGAAATAATTCCTTCAGCTGAATAAAACAATATATAAATGGAATTCCCTGTTTAAAAAGTGTACCAAACATGAGGATAGACATGCATTTTATAACAATGACAATTTATAACAATGACAGGCAGCAGCTCAGCTTTGTGGCTGAGAAGATTATCACAAAACATAATTCATATTTTGTTTTATTTTAAAATTAGACTTTTTTATTCTTTTCAGTTGCATTTCAGCATCATGTAGTGAGTAGAATAGATAAAATGGCTGCTGTTTTAAACACATCAGAAAAAAATCTTTACTGTGGACACAAATCTACTATGACACATATTGATCCATGGCAATGATTTTCTTTATCATGAGAAAAGAAAGCAAGCACACATAACCTGTAACAGGCTTTTTCATTATGCAGATACAAAATTATGGTACCATCATTAAATGTAATTAAAAGGATTGAATACTAAATACAATATGAACAGTGATCTCACCTAAACGAAAAATGTGGTTTAAATTTTCTATTTGTAAGCACTCCTATATGCATTATTTTAACAGTCAACATTTGATACAGGACTTGTCTGAATAAAAAATACAAAACTGTATCATTCCATAATGGATTTCTGAGATAATAAAACTAAAAGTATTTGTATAAAGCAATGCTGTTAGTATTAATTAGTTTGTGCTCCTTACTCAGAAAGTTTTTATATATATTGAAAAATGCTTCATATCTCATAAATAATTTTTAGAAGAATAACAATAAAAGGCAAAATTAAACACTAGAATGTATTAAATTATACTAGCCGAAGCCCTCCATAGCACACGGCGGTGTATGAATAGGAATGGAAAACAGTGAGAAAGGAATTCAGAAATCAAGAAGAAATAAAAACTTCTTGAAAGACGCAGTTGTGAATAGGTGTTTTGGTGGAGACGACATATAATGAGTCAAAAGATCTACTCGTACTACAATATCAGGTGTGTGCTCTGGTCTTAGGGTACCCGACAGTGCATGTAGAATTTCCAGCCAAGCAGGATTACATGTGAAAGTGATAAATAAATCAGGCTTTCCAAATTTACGTACTATGGCCATGGCATCCTGATAGTTTTGTTGCAACTATCTTGGACTTCCTGGAAATGCAAACAGTAATATGATCATTTTGCCTACACGTACATTGTTATTTTCAGCGTTTGCTTGCAGTGCGTCTGATAGTCGTTTGTATTGTTCCACGCGCAGATCTTGTTGATGTAATGAGATAGTTGAGACGCGCGCCCTCTCTTTTAACATACGCATCTATGAAGTACTGTTGGAATAGTTTGCTGCTGGAGTGCAAAATGCTAAATGTATTCCTCATTGCTAATTTGTGTGCGTAAAATTGGTATCGAGTAAGCCTTATTCACTTGCCGGTTCTTTTATCGGGAACATGTTGTAAATCTTTGTGCCAGCCAATGTCTCCGTAAGGGAATAAAAGTGGGTAAACCATAAGATTGCAATTCATATTAAGCGTGGAAATCTGTTTACAGGAGCTGCCTATGGGATAGATGCAAATGTCCCTTTCAGTAGGTGGTTTGCCATCTTCTCCGATGAAAATCGCTGCAACATCGGTGTGACATGTCGGGACATTGTATCGTCATAAATCCTGCCTAGGGTTTTCCTTGAAAACCATTCGTACAGATGCTGTTGGATTGGACTGAGCGATTTCATGCATGTGTTTGTATGATTTAGCGAAGAGGTTGATGGTTCTGAGCATGGAATCTAGCTGGAGAAGTAAATTTTCGCTGCATGCAGAGTTTGCTTTATTTTGTAAGCATACTTCAGTAGCTTGCACTGTGTCAAAAACATACAACTGTCCATATCCTGGAGAGGCAGACGTTTTAGCGTATAGTGGAGAGATTTGGTGATAAATTTGCCCGTGTATTTTAAAACAGTATGGTCCGTGGCCAGGAGGTTGAGTTATCTGCGCATCCATGAAAGCAAACCCTAGGGAAGAGTTGTATTCTCGAATGTGTTCACGATAATTTTTAGCTTCTGATGTTTGCTGTATAAGAAGCTGTTGTAAAGACACAGGTGGCTCCCGCAATGGTGGTAAAGCTACTTTACCATTGTGGCAGCACCTCGAGTACTTGTTGGATGTATTACGCTCAGCAGGCCAGTATAGTGCATGACAGTGTTTGCACTGCTGGTCTGGAGTCCCAATGTTGTACTCTTGGACGGGAAGACAGGAATTAGGTGAAGAAGTACTGTACCTGTGGTAACGGGAAGAGGATTGTGTGTATGTCTGCTGAGACTGCGTTGGTTTGGAAGCGTTGCTTTGCAGATGTCACATTGCAAGAGTTGGGGATGAGTTTTGTTGTGTTTAGTCAGACAATCCTGTGTAGTGAACTGCTTATTGCATTTCTGGCACTCATATAGTTGTTGGGAAGAATGCCTTTTCTTGTGTTTAGCAAGTGAGGTTCGCTGTTGAGTTTTGTTGCAGGAATCGCACTGGAAGAATGTGGGGAAGGGTTTGGAGGACGAATAGGAATCGAGAAATGCTGTGTCGGCTGCATGTGGGCGGGACTGGTTTTGAAGAAGAGCCACAGACAGCGTAGGGAAGGGTTTGGAGGAGGACGAATAGGAATCGAGAAATGCTGTGTCGGCTGTGTGTGGGCGGGACTGGTTTTGAAGTGGAAGCAGGACGAACCAGAAGAGAAATATATACAAGAGATTAAATTGTGAAAGTATTCACAGATCAAAACAGATTCAGATACCAAAACTTTTAAACATACCAGACCTTCTTTCAAATGAAGATCTTTACATACTGAGTTAATTCTAATGAGCGTACCAAGGTGTAACTCCAAAACTGAACAGTTACATTTTACATAAACTACTTAATCTAGGCTTGAGATAATACCAAATGGAATAATGGGGGTTTAATAGTTAACTTAAATCCAGTTATTCCAGGTTTTATTTTTAAAAACAGGTTTATTAAACAACACTGAAAGTATCATTAAAAAAGCAAGATTTTTTGTTTCTTGTAACACTGTAATGTAAAAAAAATTCTGAAAATAAAATATTTATTCTAGGGAGAGGTTCTTTTTATGTTTCCCGACCAGGTGGGGCAGAAGTTGAAGAAACATGGGAGCGTGGTCAATCAGCTTCCTGGGACGTGTTCTTTGTGCTGCGGAAGGAGGAGACAAGGCAGCTACAGACAAAACCTCCTCTTACCCTGTGATAGTACTGCATACATGATCAGAGCCGGCAAGGTGATCCTCAGTCATGCATGCATGACTATAAAAAAAAATATATATATACATATACACTGTATATATATATATATATATATATATATATATATATATATATATATATATATATATATATATATATATATATATATATATACATATATATATATATATATATACTGTATATACTAGCTGTGTAAGCCTGTGCTGTAAAAAGCCCAGTTTCCTACAAACTATTGAAATCGTCAGAAAAAACACTGAAATGTACAGATGTCAGGTAATTGAAACTACTCTGGGTGTCTCTCTCCTAGGTTTCAATTTGCCGACATGCTCACCTCGCTTGTGTATTAGCAGCGGGAGGAAAAGTAAAAGAGATACCATTTTTTCGATGTGCTCATCTTGCTTGCGTATGAGTTTCTTTCTTTTCTCAGCATTTAGTTCTGTTTCCTCGGAGGTGGAGCCCTTACCCCAACTCCACCTCTCACTTCCGGGGCGGAAAAGGAAGCATTTTAAAAATAACGTAACATGATTGTCAATGTAATTGTCGTAGGCTTATTTTAGTATTGAGAGTGAATTTGATGATTGTAATGAGTTTAATTTATGATTGTAAATGTTGTGTATGAGAAATGCACATTTTTAGGATGTAAGGATCTCTTTGTAAATGACGTTTGCAGTTCTGCCCTCGGGCTGTAAAATGACCAAGCTGTCTGCTGAGCTTACTCTTGAGCATGCAACGTACAGTTGGCCATGTGAGAAGCAATCTTGTGTCAAGTCAATGTCGACCTTTTTTAGAGTCTGACCCTGTGGCTTATTTAAAGTCATAGCGAAGCAGACCCTTACTGGAAATTGGAGGTGTTTCAATTGGAATGGCAGATCAGAGGGTATGAGAGGGAAGCGAGGAATAAATACAGTCTCCCCTGAGCCAGTTCCAGTGAAGGCAGTTGCCTCAATGAGGTTCTTGTGCAGAGATTTGATCTGAAGCCAGGTGCCGTTACAAAGTTTTGGTGGTTGTAAGTTTCGTAGTAACATAATTGGTGCGCCGACCTTCAAAAGTATAGTATGTGGAAGCATGCCTGAAGGATTAAGTGTGTGAAGAAACTCATCGGATAGTGCATTCTGTCCTCTAGTTCTACAACAGAGTCAACAGACATTATATGTTTTTGTTTCGGAAGTTAGTTTGGTGAAGTAAAATGATGTTTATATGTAAAGTCATGTCATTTTTTGGTATTAGAATAGCTCTCCCCCTCAACCATTTGATGTCATTTTCATGCAGATTTCGTAGGTTATGGTAAACATTTTCAATAAAGGTTTGTAAGGTATTCACCAGGAGACAGAGACTGTTAGGAACATTGATTTTACAGTTCTGTTCAATTAAATTGCCATCACCTATTTTGATGAGGAAAGCAGCGAACTCTCTGGCTTTTTTGTCGCAGTTCAGGTAAACCCTCACGTTTATTCTTAAGGTAAGAACATAGGTCCTAGGCCATAGTTATGAAGACTTCAGACATGCTTTAACTTTGTCTGCTTGCGTTCCTCTTGAAACCACAAAAAAAGAGAGATCAGTTCCAAACGTTCCTTACAGCATAATGGTGAGAACCGGCAAAAAGAAGACGTTATTTTCGAAAGTTCGTTACGGGGCACAGCACGAAATGAAACATACTTAATGTTTGTAATTACAGTGTAAAGGATGAGTATGGGAAATTTGGGCTTCCTACGTATATTGGAAGTCGCAGAAAAAGTGAGGAGGGGTTCCCCCTAAAGGAATGAAACCGCCAAAAGCAGAGGTCAGTTCCGAAAGTTCCTTGCTGTATAATGGTGAGAACCGCCAAAAGGAAGATGCTATTTTCGAAAGTTCATTACAGGGCATGGCGCAAAATGAAACATACTTAATGTTTGTAAGTACAGTGTAAAGGATGAGCATGGGAAATTTGGGCTTCCTACATATATTGGAAGTCACAGAAATAGTGAGGAAGGGTTTCCCCTTTCTATATATACAGTTTAGGGGTACACACTTTTCCCCCCCTTGGGTGTTGCAATAGGACATGACACATACCTAACTTTTGTAAGTACACTGCCAGGAATGAGCACACGAAATTTCAGCTTCCCACCTATATGGAAAGTGGAAGAATGAGTGACGAGTCAGTGAGGGCTTTGCCTTTTATATGTATAGATACTGTAGTGAATATATAAAATGTGCATGTTTTAGTATAAATATGTTACCTATGAATGAAATTAACTTAGTTATTTTTATATGTTATTTTTTAAACACTTTGAGCATCAGAAAGGTGCTATTTTTTTTAAATGTACTCTTATGATTATTTTTATTATTATTTTTGTTGCTTTGTAAATCCAACCTTTCCTGGCTGGGGTCTTGTATTATGCCATACCCTGATACCAAATGGTCCAAGGCAAGATCCAGAAAGAACATATTTCCTCTGATATTAATAATTTAATTTGTAGTATACTGTACATAACATATAACATCAACTCTTCAGTTACAGAAAATACACCTTTGAAGCCATTAATCTTGATTTAACTGTTTAGCAAATAAGCATGTGAGAGATCACAAGATTCAGTCCTGTAATATTCTAAACACCACAGGTGAAGTAATTTTGAAGATATGTAGGTTAAAAAGATACCTTATGAACTGTGGCTCTAGGGATCACTCATTCAGTGCTTCAGTGTGTCTGCAAACAACGGACTATGTTTCATTTATCAAAAAGTTCATTGTGCCACCCTCACATCTCTAGTTAAATACTTTGACAAAGACTGATGACTTTTACAAAAAGCAGTTTGGTTGCACACTGTAGACTATTTAGTAGAGTGCTGCCAAGTGGAGGGACCTATCAGTTTGATGTATGCATCTTATCTAAATCATTAGGTCAGCAAGCCATTTCAGAAGGCTAGACAGAATATACTTAAGTAATTTCCTTACAAGGAAAACCTATCCTATGCTGCTTCTTAAGATATTTAGTTATCCGAATGAGCCAAATGAATTGCCTAGAGAATGTTTTGTGATTGGCAAAAGTTTAATCATTTAATATCTTAAGGTTTGCCACAAAAAAACAAATAAGTAGGAAGTAGTCATCCACAGTTAGGAATGCTAAGTTTGCCATGGAGGAATGTATCACAGTCCAGGAATGTGGGGTGCAAGTCAGGAATCAATGAGCTGCAAAGACCACTTTTTCACACACCCTCCCCACACATGCACCCAGTACAAGTCTATTTATAAACTGATCTATTTTAAGCAGAGATACAGTATGTTAGTAGTAAGGTGTACTGTACTAAACAAAATCACAAATGATTGGCCTTTGTCTTAAACCTCCCTGCTGTAATTTTATTATTCTTTTGCAGAGCATGGATTTATAACAAGGTTGCTACTTTTGTTTCTACAAATGTTCCAGACACAGACAGCACAAGGAACATATATTTAATATATTTTTGATATTGTGTACTCATATAAAGATTTAAACAGATTTTAAAATTTCACTGCAGAAACTGCGAAAACGGCTGCCTATATTTTTTATTTCAAAGTGAAATCTATAAACTTCACTTTGGGCAAATATTACTTTAAAATGTCTGTGTTCACTAGGGAATTTACCAATTTAAGATGCTTCACAATATTCACATGAAAATCAGTGTTTGATCTACGTTGATGGGGATTATAGATTCATATTTTAAACTGTTATCTGTACACTTTTCACAAATAGACTGTTACACCACTGAGAGTTAAGGCAAGTAATGAAATAACTAACTGGTTTTCTTTAAATGAAAATCTGTGCAAGCTTATTTATTTGAAATAAATGAAAATGCAAATCCATTTTCAGTTGAAATTACTGGGAATGCTTTATGAAATATGTTTTTTCTGCTTTGTTGACTATGAGCATTTCCTAACAGGATCACTCTGCTAATCTTAATCATTCTTTACATGGATCAATTCAGCTGTAAAAAATATGGACACACACACAAGCATATAATATGTATGACTGTATATTTTGTTATGTGTGTGTGTGTATATATATATATACAGTATGTTTAAATATATACATGATCCTGATGTTGGCACTAAAAGAAATCTACTAAGAAAAAAATAACTATATCAAGACAGGACAACCCACCTGAAATGTGAAGCAGTATGTAATTCAGTTAACAATAATACACACAGTACAGTATAGTGATTGCAGCCTATGTTTTATAAATCCAGAATTGTAGCTTTAATGTAGAGGGGTGTACATTTAGTATACAACTTGGTAAATAAACGCAACTGATTTCTGTCAAGATTTTCAAAAAATTAGGCGTGCTTTCACAGTTTTCTCCATTTTGTTTATCATATTTTTGAGCATTGTGACATGGCATCAGGCTGTAATGCTGTCATCACAAGTAGCATTAATGTAGCATGATTATTATAATTAAATGCATGCACATTTAATTATAAAGATGGGATACAAGCAGAGCAGTGTGATGCTTTTTACTATGTGGCCATTCGTGTTGTCAATTGAATATCATATAGCCAATCTGAGCCAACCAACCAACTTTCCAGCACTTCACGCACTCACCAGCCAGAAATTAGGGTTAGAAACAGATTTCTGATTTGTGTCTCATACCAGCTTACTTCTTCTGCATCTTTGGCTTCTAAGTAGAACAAACCAAATTCAGTTTTGCTAACTGAATTCCTTATTTCTGTTTTGTCTTATCAGTACTCTGGCCCTTGCCCCTTCTATAACTGATCAAATCTGGACCAGTGTTAACTCCTTTCCCAGTATGTGCATGCTCTGTTCATTCTGCAAGGTCATCACTATTGACAATTACCATTCTTATTTAATTTGCATAGACCCAAAGTTTTGGTTCTTCAATATTCTTCTGACATTATGGTTCAGGAAGGATCTTATCCCTGGCTCAGGTATATTTTCTTTTTATTTGTTCTTTTTTGATTCTATGTATTACTCTGTAAACATTATACATTTTGTTTTTGTTTTCTTTTCTATGTTGTGTGCATTTATAAATAAATGTTTTATTCATTATTTTGTGTCTGGTGTCCTAAATCATATTCCTTGTGTCATATATGTTGAACCTCGGGGGTTAGAGCCACCTGATGTTGTAACTGGGAAACCACCTTCAGTATTTTTTAATAAGAGGAAGCCCATATAATGGCTACTTTGGCATTAATTTATCCCCTTGCTCTTTGAATTTTGCTTTTTGTTACCTTTTCTTATAATGGCCTATATTCTTCTTTTTTTTACTTCCCTATGAGATCTAGGCATATAATATACATGGAATATGGTGTTTTGGACCTCAAAGATTATGATTTATTTGCATGTATTTTTTGTCTTATGTAATGCTTAAAAAGGTGAATTTAATAAAGTCCAATCACCACTTAATTTTGTTTATGAAACACATAAAGGTTGGCACATTCTATTCTACAACATCCAATGTTAGGATTCCTATGATGATGTATGCTGCTTTATATTCAACACTCCATTCTAGGTTATGAACAAATCTTTTTTTGGGGGCCTTCTTGACTTTTATTTTTGCTTTGCATCTTAATCTTGATGTCTGATTATGAGGGTAGGCTGTTTTAAAATGGTGAGGCCAGCAGTTCTGGTTCAGACTGTTTTTGAGGCCTTCACCCTTTTTGAGATTTGTGGACAAGCAGAATCACACTTTTTTGGCAACCAATTTGTCTAGCGCTAAGGTGCTTAAAATCTGCTAGTTGCAAAAATGACATTAGTGATATAAGTGGCTTTGAAAAAGCATTGTGCTTTTTCTTTTTTCACCCAACTGTATGGTAACAATGAAATTTTTGAATTTCATATATCCTTGTCAAGGTACGGATCAGTTGTTTCCAAATTTGTACAATGTAAGCACATGTGGGTAGTCTGACTTGCTCATGATCACAGTGATGAAGATTAAACTAGATATGTGCTCCGTACAGTATAACATCTAGATACATATTCTTTACAATAAAATATCTTTGTCACTAGGCTGCCGTTGCCTTCAGCATTTTCAGACTGTATATGTTAAACCTGCTGTCCCATAGCTCCAAAGTGCAGGATTCTAATGGTTTTGTGGAGTTGGTATATTTTGTCTTTGGTCAACACAGATTTTTTTGCTGTGTACTCTGAAATCTCTGAAACGACATGTACTATATGTTTGGTCAATTGATATCTCTAAGTTTAGCTGGTGTCTATGAGTGGGTATACCCTGCAAAGACGACTGATGTAATAGTAACCACAGCACAGAGAGAGGTGTGTGCATTGCAACAGGTACACGTCTTAAATGTAGAAAGGACGGTCCTTGGGTGTGTGGGAACTTTTAACATTTGAATCTGATTATTGCATATAACGCGGAACTTACCACTCTGTACTATTCTTTCCTCTGCATGTCATGGAGTACAAAAGAAACACCCAAAAGTGGACACTGGCAAGATAGGAAAAAAAAAAAGCAGTCACTAAATACAAGCGCAAGAAGGCATGCGAATGAATATGAATAATATGAATAATGTTGCATCAGTGCCACAATGTTTTCCGAAATGTACTATACAGGTAATAAAATGAGTTATGCCAAATATCATATATACACATGTCTCTGTTTTTTGTCAGTGTGGCTTTGACATCATGGACCATAAGGTGCATACTAATTCAGCGTGAGCAGGAACATTCAATAAAACTGAACAACAAAAATTCAAGTGACAGTGAGATACAAAGAAGGCAGTTTCACCAGCGTTTGTGTCTCAGCTTTTAGCCCTCCAAATCAGAGAATTTCCAGTTACATTGTCTCAAAACACCACTCACATCAACAGTTATTCCCAGTGTCAGATAAAAAGTAACCGCATCAGAATCGGGTCAGGGGTCGGGGTTTGTATTGTGATCGTGAGAGAATAAAAGTACTATAAATTTACACAGGCTGTTACAGACACAAATCAAATGTATGTTTTTATTGTATAATATTAACAATAAGAGCAGCTCACTATTCAAAACGGTAAATTTGCCGGGGAGCCGCTTTCGAACTCACAACCTCATGATAAGTCAGCTGATCTTACTGCTACACCATGGAAGCTGTAATATTGCATTTGCACCTTTTGTGAAAGTGTTTATTTGATATTTGGCCATCAGCCTTCACACATTATACAGTTCATGTCTGTATTTTGTTATTTATTACTAAAACATGAATAACTTTTCTGTTTTAATGATGTATTTACATAGATTGTTGTAAACACAAAACACACATCAAATTATTTCCCCTCACAATTCTGGGTAGCTCACTCCCAGATAATCAATCAAGGCAGGAACTGGAAGAACTTCTTGCCCGTTCGGAGTCAGTGGGCGGGATGATATAGCAGGCTGCTTGCTGCTTGGGCTTATCAACACATTTAGAAGACAAAAGAGGCTGACGGAGAGGTGCGAAGGGATTTAAGGTGGGCCGGATTTACAAGTTTTTACATTGGCTCTGGTAATTCTAGTGTTAAGTGATCTTATGCCTAGTTCATACAGATGCAAAATATCTAATCCAACTTTTAATATACCATTAAATATTGGTCCTAATTTAATGCATAACAATATTTGATTACAACCTGAAAGTACCATTTAATATTTTATATAAGGTTAAAAACAGAAAC
The DNA here is from genome assembly GCF_900747795.2 of Erpetoichthys calabaricus. Taxonomy (NCBI): domain Eukaryota; kingdom Metazoa; phylum Chordata; class Cladistia; order Polypteriformes; family Polypteridae; genus Erpetoichthys; species Erpetoichthys calabaricus. Next base: position 154,992,110 of record NC_041402.2, on the reverse strand, counting down.
TGTATTCTTATAGGAAACTAGTGAAAATGTGTAAATGCAGAAAAGATGAATTAGGGTCAACTCAACAGAAACCTTCAAGATTCTTCAGGGGCTACATAAGCTACTCAAGATACAGCTTTAACATTAATATGAATAAAGTGACCAGTAGGAATGAGTTTGTGATCAGGAAAGGCAGATTTAGGACACAGAACCAAAATAATTTTTCATTCCATAATTATAGAGAACAATGTGCTTGGGGGCTTTGCAGTGGCTGGGACATGACAGCTTTAAAAATTGTATGCTCTTGACAATAAGAGAATGGCTCAAATTAGGTTTGAAGAATGATTGTGCAATGTTCAACTTATGTTTTTCCTGTGTATAGTCTTTATTTATCACTACATGATTTTTACAAAATTTCCTAAAGGGACAGCTGCAACCTGTTCACTGTTATACTCTTCAAAGGCAGCTAAGACACTGGTATGTTTTACTGTGTTTTATTGTGAAAAAAAAAGAAAAACTTCTGAGAACTTCTAAGAATATAAATTAGAATTCTGACATTATTAAAATTATTAAAACCATAAACTAACTCAAAACATTTCACACTGTCTATAGTAAAATAAGACTTTTTGGATGTCACTCTGTTGTCACTACAAGCAAAAATAAAATATTGTTATAATAACTCTTATAGTGGTCGATGAAACATTCACATGCATTTTTGTCCAGGGTATATACTGTATGTTGTGGCAAATATTAAAAAAATCAAAAATGAAAACTTCCTGTTCTGTTTTAAATAATGGGAGAATTACATTGCCACATATTGGTGGGTCCCATGTCAAGAAGTGTTCTTTCTTTCAAAAGCTTTCCCTAACAACATATGCATACTGCCTTAGTCAAAAGACATTGTTTTAGGTTTATTCAAAAATGGTTTGATGTGGTTATGTGTGGGCCTATATGATGATGAACTTGTGGCCTATGTCCTCAGAATTATGATTTTTGTCAGTTACAACTGTGGTCTCCACAAGCCCCTCAGAGGTTTATTTTATACAACAATACTGTTAACTTTTAGCAACTGACCATATTTTAATATTATGAAAACTGTCCTTTAGATTACCATGACGTGTTTACATCATTTAGTAAGATTTTTTTAGTTTTCCGGTATGTTTACATTAATTTGTGTGTTTATGTATTGAAATTTTGTATAGCTTAGCAATTTACTTGTATTGTGTAGCAGTTTCCTGTTTAGTGTATTATAGTTGTAAATGTAAGTGCTCTGAGCCTGTAGTCAATGAACAGCGCTATTCAAAAATGTACTGAATTGAATTGAACTAAATATTCCTGATTTGTTAAAAATTCTGAAAAACTTTCTGTGATCCTTAAAAAGAAAAGAACTCTTATAGGTATTGGGTCCTTTTTTGTACCAAGTGTGATTGAATTCCTGTCTAGTTTTACTACTCTTGTTATTGTTATAATCTTTTGAATATATTGTGAGAAAACAAGGGTGTAAAGGCTTTACTGTAACCATAGCTTGAGAAATGCATCTGTAGCCGCTTCCTATTACCTTCATAAAGCCTATGAAGACACAGTATGACAAGATGTCATTTTGGTTTTTTGTTTGTTTATGGAGACGCTGTTCAGTGTTGGACATCCTAATGCAAGTGTGTACCACCAAACCCCCATGTTCCTGACTTTTTCACATTTTGCTAACTCTAACCTTTAGGCTTTACAAACATGAGAATTTCTTGCTATTCCTATAACTACTGCCAAAAGCTCAACAGAACATATTGATTAATTCAAAAATAATTGCACAGACTATATCTATTTAATACTAGCCAACAATATCTATATAAATAAAGCTCTAATCTGTGTGTTTGTGTGTTCATCAATCACTCTAAAACCTCTGAAGCAATTTTCACAAAATTTTGCATCTACATTTTTGTTGGTCCAACATAAAATATAGGCACTATGGCATAGTGGAGGAGACTACAATTCCCATCAGGCGGCAAGAGAGAGCTGTGCTTGATGGGAAGACACCATTATGAGCGCACACGACATTATGTAGCGGCCAAAGTAGGATCTCAGCTAAGAAAGCAAGTACAGCAACTACTTCTCAATTAATCTGGATAGAAACAATTTTATCATTTTGCTGGATTACATCTTTTGTCTAAGAGTATGTCAATTTGTCTCATCAAGGGTTGTGTTTATTTATGCGGAGTTTCCAAAAGATAGTTTTTCCCAATTTACTATCATCTAAAGAGCAATGTTCCTTTCTTTTAGGCTCCAAAAATCTTTCAAAACTTCCTTTTTTTAGTGAATTTAGTGTTTGCAAACTCTCAAACAAAAATGAAGTTTCTCATCAGTTTTACAAAATTGTATGCAAGAGGAAACGTGACTCTTTTACTCACCTCTATGTATTATTTTTTGTTCTTATACTATACATAAGCAACAGAGCGAGATTCAGGCTGCTACATTTTTTAATCATCCACCTGCATATCCTATACTGTATGCTCTCCCATATGCTAAGTGCGAAAGACAGACAACATGATGAAACAGAATTAAACATGATTTATATTAGCACATGTTTAGAACATAGTAGAAGGAGAACAACTAATGATGGTGTTAGTAATTTTTTACTGTTTCTTGATGGTAGACATTTATTCTAATCCATTTTGCAATGTGGCACATATCATTTTAGGCCTTAATGTCAATACAGGATCATGATATGCAACATTTTAAATTATGAATTTATCAGCTTTGAATTATCTTTATAACATTACTGAATACTGCCTTTGGTATTTCCTCCTGTAATAATACAGAGACTTGCAGCATTGATTGTGAACTCCAGTTCTTCTCGACCCTCCTTCTAAACATGCATTCCATGGTCAATGGATTCAATTCAACAAGCCATTCATGTTATTAAGGTGTGATTAATCATCTGTTAATTAAAACACATTAAATAAGGAAATACAAAGCAGCAATTATGGAATCCAATCATAAACGAAAAGAACAAATTCTTGAATTGTGACAGAAATTATTGTTATCAGAGAGGTAGTACAGATGACAAATGTGTAACTTGCATTTTAGCCAGCACTGACAGAAGGGTCACTATTTAAACAACACATACTGTAAATATATACTTTCTTAATTAAACAGATTATACAAATACATCAAGGCAATTCTGGGTACTTTGGCTAGTGTTAAAATAAATTACAAAACCTTACAAGTGAAACTTCTCAATTTAATAACAAATAATAAAATTTTATCAAGTGCCACTTAGGTCTAGTCTTGTATTCCTATACTGACATGATTTGAAAATACTGTAATATATTGTTTAAGTGTGGCAAACAGAGTAAATGAAAAGCTAAGAATTGTTAAAGTGAATCAAATTACTTAACAAGTGCTATGAAACAGCATTGAAATTTGAGTTTTTACAACTTGAAATAGCATTAATATGCCCAGCTGTACATCTTATCCATTAGATAAGTTAATTTGAATGTGAACGCAAGGTACGAGTTAAATTGTAGCTCACTGAGCCTGTCAAGGTGCAGCATACGATATAACTTGTATCTCAGTATGCAGCCACAAATAGACATAGCCAGTCTTGCTGCCGAACTTGACCACTGTGTCTCAGTTATCTATCATAGTGCAGCCATCTAGTATTTTTTTTTAGATGCAACAGCTTACGGAAAATATTGCTAGAAATAGACAGTCTGTAGTTGTGTCGTTACGATAAATGTATAAAGCTGTTGATATTTTGAAACAACTAAAGAGACATATATTTATGCTAATGACAGTGATTGAGATGGTGACAATCAATTGGATGATGTGGAACCTGTAGGCTTTGTCACTGATGTGGATAGCTGCCCCGAAGGTTTTTCTTTATCACAAGGCGTCCAGCTTGTCACGATTGTCAGAACAACACTACATGTACATTCTGCCACCCACTGCGCGCAGTCACCAACTGACCAATATGTTGTGTGCAACAAGCGTGGACAGCGCAGAGAAACATGTTATATTTCTAAGCCTGCTCTCTGCAAGGTGCCATGCTTCTAGTACTCTTATTCAAACGGGAGACTTTTAGTCGTGTTGCTGGTCAAAGTTATTAACAGTTTCTTTGCATTTTTTACAGAGTTACTATTGATAATACAACCCTTGCTTTCTAAAACATTTATTTACATTTTTTTACAAATTTTTACAGAGTTTGTTATTCATCATATATGCATAGATCTACTGCATACTGCAGTATCCTGGTATTAAATGACCTAGCAGTCAACGTGTTAAGTGTAGGATTTTTAGGGTTATATAAGGCCTTTAGTGTGTACAATGCTTTACTCTGTAAATTAAAGCATTTGGTTCAGTCCCCATCAATGTGTAACACTGAGCTAGTCATTTAAACTTCCAGTCTTTCAAGCACTTATAAAAGTTTTTCTAGGCACTTGTAATTTGCAATAGGCTATGAATAAAACTGAAGGAAAAGTAAAGCAATTTTTAAATTTACGCAAAAACTAAAATGAAAAAAATTCCATTAGAGACGTTGAAGTATATTATAATCACTCACCACTCATTCTACAAAAACACAAAGTTCAGACCTCTTAAAACAAAAAGACAATCTGCTATAATTGCTATAGATTGTACAATTCTTTTTTGTAAAGTTCTGTCTCTGACCTGACTCACAATAAAATAAACTATAAACTAAAATAAACTATTTAGGAAGAATCATGAGCTGAAAGCAATTTGATACAAAACCTGAGCATTTTACTTACCTTATTAGGTCAGCCCAGGACATAGTGTTTCAGATAGATAGATAGATAGATAGATAGATAGATAGATAGATAGATAGATAGATAGATAGATAGATAGATAGATAGATAGATAGATAGATAGATAGATAGATAGATAGATAGATAGATAGATACTTTATTAATCCCAAGGGGAATACTGTATGTCTATCCCATTTTGTCAAAACAGAACAGATTTGAGAGATCTACTGTCCTCACAAGGTTGGCTTTACAGGTAAAGTCAATGTTATAGTAATTTTACAAATCCAGTTTCACAAACGCAGGTAAGCATTTTGTGTTACACTGCTGTACACTATTTTTGCTTTCAAAAATATCATATTTCTAGCATGTACAGTTTTATTAAAGGAATTCTTTTATTGGAGCCTTTTTTTATTCAGTCTTTGTTACATTTTATTGGAAATGCTATACTGCGTTTTTAAAATCAATCACTTTTTATAGTGTGTCTTTTTTAGTGTGTGCCATTAGAAGTTGCTTTACAGATCAAACAAGAATGCAACAATGGCAGTTCCTCTCTTATAAATCAAACAAGTATATATATAATAAATAGTACATACTGTTTAAATATTTACCTGCTACTTACATGAATTATTATTCATAACTCTTTAGTATACACCGTGTAAAGTTATAAATACACATTGTTTTATATTATTCTACAATGTGCATTTGCTGTTTGGCTTGGCATTTTAACAAGTAAATTGCAAAACACAGAAAACATGGATTGTATTTTTTCTATTTATTGCTGAAGCATTTCCTAGAAAAGTACTAATATTGTTAACATTATATTTGTGGTTGACACCAGGGACTCAAAAGAGAGATTTAACACAGACACAAGACTTCACACTTACATACAGACAAGGTGAGTTATTTTTTCCATCTATTTTTCTTATCAGTCCCTCTGTGACAGTGACTCAGACTTGAGTTATGTCTACCAAAAGAATCTATCATTAAATTCCCCAGGCTATCAAACATTCCGACAAGTCCATTAACAAAAATAGCCACATCCGTTTTATTTCCTTTGTGAAATCTTTGAAAGCTGGATGTTCTTTTTGCCCAAATTCACTTAGCTGTCTAAGTTTCACAGTGCTTGTTCATGGTGACCTCTTTTCAGCAATTAAACTTTTGTCTGCTGGGTTTCAAACTCTTCTGTTTCATGTCTGTCAGATACTGCTTCAGCTGCTGTTTTAAATACTAAAGCCCTTATCAGATCATTTTTTGGGGAAATTTCTGCAGACCTTGAAGATTTGCACTTGTGACATCTAGGTGTCTGAAACACAATGATAAAGCTTCTCAGATTCATACTGTATGTCCTTGGAATATTAACCACTACACAAGAATAACCTTATGGTAAATATGTGTACTGTATTATTAGAATATTTCAAATGTATTTCATCTGACAGTATCCAGGTCTTATAAGGCTTTTACATAGCTACACAACACATTAATACTGTGTAATTCAGCACAGTGGAAAAAAAGGATTATGTGAGAATATCCATGAAGGAAATTAAAATAAGCTTTGCATCCTGTATAGTCATTAGAAAGTGCAAAATAGAGTTTATTACCAATAATAACCTGTAGCTTGATTTATTTAGAAGAAACAAGCCATTCCAGTTGAAAAATGAACAATTTGTAGGACTTACTCAGTTTGCACACTTGGATTATGTCCAGGTATGCACTTTCAATCAGTGTAAAAAGGGTATAACCCCATTTATGGGTCACATAACTATACTTGAATATAAACTTTTGATTAACAGACAAAATAAGATTGATGGTTATTCTTTCATTCAGACATATTAGAGTACTATACAAGGCCAAGGACAATATTTAAAAAAAAAAAAAAACATACAAGATCATTTTGTGCACAATGAATGCAAGTTGTATAGGAAATTTACTTATAATACCGGGTGTTTAACAAGTTACAGGAAATCCTAGTGGAAGAAAAGCTGCTGCGTTCAAACAGGATTGAGCATTTCAATTAAGAACAGGATTATTGACAAATGAATTAGCAGAGAAGTGGGTCAAGGGACCACTTCTCCTTGGCGTTGGACAGGGTTCCCAGTCTATAGGATCTGCCCACTCACATATCCACACTCAAATTGGGCAAATTTATAGTGACCAATTAATCTGACAACTACATCTTCAGGAATGTGCTCAGGAAGAACTTTAGGTTCTTCTGGCTTACGAGAACAGCATGTATGAATTCTAGCTACTCATACTGAACTTGGAGCATGAATATCAGTACAACTCATCCATAATCAATTTTCTGGATCATATCTCCCTTAAAGTGTACTAAATATTCAGCAAATGAACCATTGTCATTAGCATTCAAAATAGATTAAATTTCAGATTCTTCATTACTGCTCACACCAACAGGAAGAGGAAAATTCCTGACATAATATTGACTGGTATGAACAGGCTTCAGTTGTGAAAAATGAAAAGGGGAGTGAATTTCAATTGTTTTGTCAAGGCCAGACTGTAAGAATCTGGACCAACCTTCTTCTTAACCAAACTGGGACCAATAACATGCAGTGCCAGTTTAAAATACAGACCCCTCAGGCAGATGTCTCACACAGCATGCTGTAGTCTCTGTCCTCAAAAGCATGAGCCAATCTCTCAAATGAAATGTTTTGCAGAGAACCCACCCATCTTCAGATTCCTCCATACCAGCTGATATGTGGAGTTAAGCCTAGCAAGGTGCTCAGCCACTCTATACACTGATGATGGGAAAGACAGAGAGTCCAGAAACTTAGATATAAATCCATATAAACACTCCAAGTGTGACATATTAAATGTCAAGTGACACAAAACATTTCTGGCAAAGTCAGCCATAGCTACCAAGCCATACCAGTCATGTTGACAAAAATTAAGCGTATATCAAACTCCTGTAGGTTACAATTCACCTGTTGTGTTTGATCATTAGCCTGTAGATCGGGGTTCTCAACTCTGATTATATGGCTTGTTAGTGCTTTCATTCTTTCAAGACACATCTTTATCACATTGTACATTTTTCATTTTTTGACACCATTATCCACATGTTTTCTGGTCCAGCACAAATCTGAACCTCTTGGTCCTTCCCTTCTCTCTCATTTATTTCAAAACATTATACTAACACAGGTACTTCATGATGCATATACAGTGGAACCTCGGTTCACGACCATAATCGTTCCAAAACTCTGGTCGTAAATCGATTTGGTCGTGAACCGAAGCAATTTCCCCCATAGGATTGTATGTAAATACAATTAATCCATTCCAGACCATACGAACTGTATGTAAATATATATATATTTTACGTTTTTAAGTCAAATATAGTTAATTAAACCACAGAATGCACAGTGTAATAGTAAACTAAATGTAAAAACATTGAATAACACTGAGAAAACCTTGAACAACAGAGAAAACTAACACTGCAATAGTTTGCGCTATAGCGCTACCAACCGCTGGCTAAAAACACTTTTTTTTATGAGTTTTAAGCACAGGGAAAAAAATGAACATTTCAAAAAATCTGTAATTTAATAAACCACCAAGAAAAGTAACAATAAAAAAAAAAGCTACGAACCGATCGCTGTAAACATAAGTGAAAACAAAATCAAGCCCAGTGCATTCTTTAACTGCCTTCCTACCTTATGCGTCCAGCCCCTCTCTCTCGCGCTGCCTGTGTGTGTGCGCATCTGTCTCTCTCTCGCACTGCCTGTGTATGTGTGTGTCGCGCTCTCTCTCTCTTGCTCGCTGCACAAGAAATGCACAGGGAGAGACTGAACATGTACAAACCGAAAGGGAAACTGGCTTGTTCTTATACCGAGTGTGTGGTCGTGAACCAAGGCAAAAGTTTGGCGAACTTTTTGGTCGTAAACCGATTTGTACGTGTACCGAGACATTCGTGAACCGAGGTTCCACTGTACACAGTATTAAATGGAAGCACGCTAGCTGGAGAGCTGTTAGCCTTTGTCATTTGAACTTCATTATTAACTAATGTCTGGTTAAGAAAACAGACAGCGATTAAAACCTTAGCTGTTTAAAATTAAAATAGGCAATTAAGGCTTCTGAATGGTAACAAACAAGGCAACCAAAACAAACCAAAAAATTGCATTAATAGTTAATAAGTGAGTTCTAATTAAAAATGAATTAAAGCAAAAACCTGCAGCCACTGTGGACATCCAGGATCAGCGTTGAGTGGGCCTGGTTTAGATGGCACCTAGAGGTTAAATTATTGGAGCTACCTAAAAGCTCACAAAAGAACTTCCAAAACCTGAAGGCTAAGAAGTTTGGAATCCAAAATAATGAATGTTAGGAAACAATGCAAACAATTTTCTGTAGAAAAACAGCAGTCAGTTCTCGGATGGCAATTTCTGTAAAAGAATAAACTATGTATACTTGGTGAATTGATCGACTGCTATTGAAATTGTTGTGAACCATTTGTAATAAAATCCACAGAAATGGCTTCCCAAGGGTAATGAGAAAAAGAAATGTGCCAAAAGAACTCTATTGGGATGACTTTGTTTTGTACCAAATTCTGCAAACTCTGGCATATTCTTGAGTTTTTTGGTCAGATTTTCCCAACAAAAAATATCCTATTAATATTTTCAAGATTTGAGTGACTTCTGGATAACCAAAAATTTTAGAACAAATGTGTTACTCCTTAACTTGTGCAGAACATTAAAATATCTCTTCTGTAACCATTTCCACCTTGAAAAGCAGTATGTTGAACACATTTAATCAAAGTTGTAAATATACCTGTGGATATCGTTACTATAGCTCCTAAAAATCTTTCAGGTGGAACAATTGGTTTGGGGACAGAAGTGGTTTCATCTGGTTAGTAAAATGAAAGGAGAAATATATGTACAAACGTTTTGATGTCATCGACAAAACCAATGAATCTTTGAACTTGTTTAATGTGTTCAGGAGGATGGCTTTTGATTGGTCCATGGGTAGAGCTCTCATAGTTATTTCATACCCTCACAACATTTCTTAAAATTTATTTTAAAAATGGTTCAGTTTAGAACACCAATTTCTTCCTGCATATGCCATGATTTTGAGGAAATAAATGATACTTATCCTAATACTAAAATGGTAAATAGTAACTAAATAGTAACTCATTTGTGAAGTTATTTTACTGTATTACTGGCACTTTGATTGCATAAGATAAGTTAAATCAATTCATCCATCCATCCATTTTAAAGCTCGCTCAATTAAACTGAGTCACAAGAAGGAATTGCTTATCTGGGCAGCATTACGTACAAGGCAGGGATCATTCTTGGATGTGGAAATGAAACATATAGCAATGTTACTATAAGCACGTAAATATTTATTATTTATTTTACTCAAAAAATAAATTAGAGATAAAAGATAATATACTGTATCTTACTGTAACTGCTGGAGATTTTTCAGCACTTCAGCAAAAAAAAGTGAAACTACAAAATTAATCCAAAATAACATTTATAAAGTTGAATCAATTATGTGCAGAAGTTAATTTTTATAATATAAAGCTAAAATACCTAAGTAAAAGAAAAAAGAAAACATGGCAAATGATTAAATATGAACAATAATTTGCACTTACTACTGACAATAGCATAACAGCCCCACCAACAGGACAAAATCAACGTATACTCCAAACCAAGCTAACGTCTATCTGAATTTTAGTCTAAGAGCTTGTTTACCATGTGCTAGTCCCTTCCCTTCAAAGCTAGAACTTAAAGTAAATTTATAAATAATAAAATTTTGATTCATGCTTATTAAAACCTGCATCCACGCTACCAACACAGCAATACATATTTGAATCTAAGCGTACATTATTCAACAGCTTCATATTTTTTCAAGTCCGAATTCTCTTTGTTCAAAATAAAAAAAAAAAACTCCTGAAGTGCACATTTCTAAAAAAACAAGTAATAGTTTTTATGTTCAGTCTCAATTGATTATTTAACATATCAAGCAGCTGAATCTTAGTATTTTAATCATTGTAATGAATTCTCGATTAAGGACTGTCTCATTATCAATCCAAGATGTCTTTTCACTTAGTCCCTTTTTAATCTTTTACGCTTCCTGTTTCCAGCTGGGAAATATCTTACCAAATTTATGGAGAGAGAGTGAGAGTGAAAGGGAAAAAAGTAAAATAAAGCCAGAATGCACAGATGGGAACACGTTCAAGGTTAATTAATGGAAATACTTAGTGATACACATAGAAGATGTGCTATATAATTGAACCCTTAGGAATTTTGTGTTCGCTTTTTAGCATTTATGAATTAGTTCCCTTTCCATTTTGAGAAAATCTTCTACCATCCTTATGTCATAATTTTTTCCACATTTTAAACCTGCCCAACATAAGTATAGTTAATAAATGTATATGAATTTATTTTATTGCATACACTTAACTTTCAATCCATATATTTACATCCAATTAACTTACTTCCTTTATTGATATTGTAAATTGTAAAACTGAAAAAGAAATCTACAAAGGTACACATTTTTAAAATGCAAACTGAAATGACATATTTAAAAAATATTAACTGTTAAAATTTTTGTTTATGCTACACTGATAATGATGTCCAACTTGTTCTTTAAGAAAAAAATAAATGTTACCAGTGAAATGTTTCAAGAACTATAAAAATAAAATAATACAAAATAGTGAGAATTACTGATATATCGCTTATATATATGCCGTAGATTTTTACATACGCTAATATTTTGTTTGTATTATATAAAATGCTACAATAAGTAGACATAGTATATAAATGGTATCCTCCTCATATTGTGGACAGGGACCTCAGTCCAGCCAGAAGCAGACATTGTAACATCCACTCTAAGAGGACCCCCAATAATGAAACACACATCCACTGATCCTCCCATTCCACTCTAACACTCCATCTCTCTGACAGGTTATTAAAACTACATTTCTCCATTTTGAAGACTGACTCTTCAACAGGAGCCTTTTTTCTTAACCCTCCTTCATTCTCCTTCAGTTGACCACCAAACTTACACCAATGTCTCGTCAGCATTTCAGCATTAGCAGGAGCCACTGTGTCACTCACAAATACGTCACCAACAATGCACTTGTATCTTGTCTCTATGGTAAATTAAATTTTAAACAACAGGCCTCTCCAGTCTCAAAGAATCGTATTTACTGCATGTCTTGTAGGAAGTCTCCAGGCATCTACATGGAGGAAACAGGAAGATGGCTAGTAAATCGTTTCAGGGAGCACATTCAAGGCGTTAAAATCAAAGATTTTATGAAGCCTATTTAATAAAACCAGACTAATCTCTCTGTTCTGCTCTCTCAAAGAACTACAAAAACACTTTTCAAAGAAAAAGAGAAGAAAAACTCATTCTCAAGTTCTTAATGACCGACTGACTTTTAGTCTCTCCATTCATCATCACTAAGCTTTTTACCACCTACTCTTACCTTTTGTCCTTTCATTTGAACTGCCTTTGCTACCTCCTTCTCCTCTTAAATACATTAGACTCTCTTTCCTTTTCAGTTGCACACCCAATTTAGGCTATACAGTTGAAATATTGTTTCTTTAACCTTATTTCCTTTTCAACGGGGATATAATCCTTAACCTTATTTTTCCCATATTAATAGTGAATTCTGAAATGAGAGACATTTTAGGTTGGACCTCCACCCTAGCTTACTTTGCTCAAAATCGCATCTAGTGGGCTCAACCAATCAAATCTTCTGTAGCTTTGGGTGCTCCACAGGCTCTGATATGTGCTTTATATTTCTGAAAACAAATGTTAGACAATAGGGGATTTGGCCCGTTTGTGCAAATGACATCTATATAATTAATACAAATCACTAGAAACAAATATATTAAATAATTCACAACAATCTTGTGTTGAACTCGTATACTGTTCTACTGCAATTTAACAATTTGGTGCAAGACAATTAAGGTTTGGGTATAAAAGGTTTTTCTAAATGTGCATGTCTGTTATAAATTTATTGAATAGATGTGTCAGGACCACCAAGCAAAGTCTGATGACGTTGTGGAGCCTCATTAGCATGAGCAAAGTAAAATCAGTAGAAGCAGAGTCCTTAATATGCCATTTTAAAATGTCTGCACTTCTCAATATTTTGGATATTAACAACAGTCTACACCCAGTTTGTCTACATTTAACATCTTTCTGGCGGTGAGGTTTTTTATTAGATACACATATGGATCAAATAATGTTAAAACAAGCCAAACATCACTGATTTAATACTCACAAAGGTATTTTACTTCCATGTAGGTAACTAGCTAACAGCTGAAATACCCAGCGTTGCCCGGGAGGAAAATAAAGTGTTTTTTTTAATTGTTTGGGAAATATATAATTTAGGGGCGGCACGGTGGAGGAGTGGGTAACGCTGCTGCCTCGCAGTTGGGAGACCTGGGGACTTGGGTTCGCTTCCCGGGTCCTCCCTGTGTGGAGTTTGCATGTTCTCCCCGTGTCTGCGTGGGTTTCCTCTGGGCGCTCCGGTTTCCTCCCACAGTCCAAAGACATGCAGCTTAGGTGGATTGGCGATTCTAAATTGGCCCTAGTGTGTGCTTGGTGTGTGGTTGTGTTTGTGTGTGCCCTGCGGTGGGTTGGCACCCTCCCCGGGATTGGTTCCTACCTTGTGCCCTGTGCTGGCTGGGACTGGCTCCAGCAGACCCCTGTGTTCAGATTCAGCGGGTTGGAAAATGGATGGATGGATGGATGGATATATAATAAAGTAAAAATAAATTAACAAACAATGAAGACTCACTAATGTGCTTGTCTTGCGTTCTTGTATGTATGTTATCATCCAGTTGATGGTCGGATAAGGCCAACTCTATTTAATTTCAAAAGCAACAAGGGTGTGGTGGTGCTCAAACATAAAAAAATGCTGGCAATTACCTCCAGTTCACCCGCTGGTGGTCGTTCCCAGAAGGGGGCAGGTTAAGGTCGATTTCACCCTACAGTATTTTCAGTCGACTAATGAGAAACATGTGTACCAAGTTTCATGAAAATTGCTCAAGCTGTTTGGAAGTGAAAGTGGAAGCTGGAACATACACACACACACATACATTGACTTTTATATATATAAATTAAATTGATTAATCAGATGTCTCAATTCAACAATAGTCATTCAGGTTGGACGTAAATTAAAAACATCCATTCACTTTCTGCACCCTCTTATTCAGGTGAGATCAGATCTGAAGAGAACCTAATCCTCTCTGTCAAAAGTAGTTGCAAAGAATCTACTTTAAACTGTATGCACATATAGGTAAATGTCCATATTGACCGCATGTCTTTGTACTCTTGAAGAAAACTCGAATCCCTGGAGAACATCCACAGCTTTATCAGAAATATGTAAATGTTGTCTTTGGCACCCAAAATACTGAAATTAAGTGCGACATTTGTGTTTACATACCAATGTCAACTTGAATGAGGTAAAACAGAGATAATCAGTGTATTGAAAGTCTCCGGAACATTGTTTAATCAATCAGTCAATCTATCAGTATTTTATATTGTGACTTTAACAGCAAGTGACACTATAAGGAACATTAAAATGTAGTTATGCGATTATAGTGAAAAATGGAAAAAATGTCTACAAAAAGTGCATAAAAGTGCACTACCTCACCTTTTCTTAATAGTGCCAATAACAGTGAGCTGAAACAACAGTGGCATTATCAGATTCACAGAAGAAAAATGCAAGAAATCTGTAAGGTTCTAAAGGGTTTCTGCTGTACACTGCACTTGCAGACCAATTAACATCCACATTCATTACAGCTTAGGTCACAGGGTCATGGTCACAATCCACCAATTCAATACCTTTTTCCTAAATAGTTTAATCCAGTTACAATCACTCAAACCAGATCCAATTGAACTCACCCAAATAATAATCTTTTCAGAAGGAACTGTAACTTTAAAAAAGAAGAAAAAAAAATTGCTTTATAGTCTGGGGGACCACTTTAAATAACATAAAAAGCAATGATTAATGACAGTTTAAATATGTCAATATAGCAGCTTTACAATTAAATAACTATTAGAATTACTTGTCTTTGCACAAAATAAACATTGATACTGAACACAACAAATATTGTGGTACTTGTCTTGAAACTGTCTTGTTAGTGAAAATTGACATAGATAGATAGATAGATAGATAGATAGATAGATAGATAGATAGATAGATAGATAGATAGATAGATAGATAGATAGATAGATAGATAGATAGATAGATAGATAGATAGACAGAATCCAAGGGGAAATTCACATACTCCAGCAGCACCTTACTGATACAAAAAACAATATTAAATTAAAGATTGATAATAATGCAGTTAAAAAACAGACAATATCTTTGTATAATGTTAATGTTTACCCCCCCGGGTGGAACTGAGGAGTCGCATAGTTTGGGGGAGGAACGATCTTCTCAGTCTGTCAGTGGAGCAGGACAGTGACAGCAGTCTGTCGCTGAAGCTGCTCCTCTGTCTGGAGATGACACTGTTTAGTGGATGCAGTGGATTCTCCATAATTGATAGGAGTCTGCTGAGCGCTCGTCGCTCTGCCACAGATGTCAAACTGTCCAGCTCCATGCCAACAATAGAGCCTGCCTTCCTCACCAGTTTGTCCAGGCGTGAGGCGTCTTTCTTCTTAATGCTGCCTCCCCAGCACACCACCGCGTTGAAGAGGGCGCTCGCCACAACCGTCTGATAGAACATCTGCAGCATCTTATTGCAGATGTTGAAGGACACCAGCCTTCTAAGGAATGTAAGTATGAATGTAAGTATATAAACTGTAAGTATGAATAACATAACAGTTTATTAATGGTATTACATCTTCATAGTTACAGTAAAGTAGAATGAAAAGAAAAATATTTATATTAAAGACCTTGTATTTTATGAATGTTTAAATAATCCACCTATCCAAGATAAATGGTTGATATTTTTGGATGAAACTCAAAAAAAGAATGATGGTATAAACATAATATGGAAGATAATACAGAAAATATTCTTGCAGAAGAAGCAGTGATGCAAAACTAGGACCGTAAATTAACCTGCAATGCAATTAACTGCAGAGGTAATACATAAACTGGTTAAAGAAGCCAACATCCACAGAGGTCCTTATGGAGCCTGATTTAAATATCTGTGTGATAATCTGATTTGGTATTTAAATGCAAATTGGAGTCCTTACATGTTCTGGATGTGTAAGTGTTGGGGGGGGGGGGGGGGGGGGTGTTTTTTTGGATAGTTTAGAGTCATTAGGAACAGCGTAGATAGGGTGTTGTATTTTTTTGTTTTACTTTTTTATTATTTTTTTTAAGATAATCCAGAAGACCACTTGTTATGGACATATAAATAGAGGTGAGTATCCAGAGAAATTAAAACAAAAAGAAATAAACCAAAAGATGTAACAAGTGAAGGAACAGGCAAAAAGTGATGCCTAATGAATAGTCTGGGGTCTGACTACTAGAAGAGTGTAGGATATACAGTACTAACATTATCCATTTTGTTATGTCAGGAACAAAAGTCCTTGACTTAAAAAGCCACTGCTATACAATTTTAATATCAGTTTCTTTTTGACTGGGCTTCCTTTTGACATGCAGCCTCTGTGCCTTATTTCATATAATATAATACAACACAATACAAGTTATTTTATATAGCCCAAAATCACACAAGAAGTGCCGCAATGGGCTTTAACAAACCCTGCCTTTTGACAGACCCCCAGCCTTGACTCTCTAAAAAACTCACAAAAAAAAACCTTGTAGGGAAAAAATGGAAGAAACCATGGAAAAGGCAGTTCAAAGAGAGAACCCTTTCCAGGTAGGTTGGACGTGCAGTGGGTGTCAAAAAAAAGAGGGTAAATACAATACAATACACAGAACACAAGTAATCCTCAATACAATATAATAGTGCAATAGCAATCTTACAAGTACAGAGCAGAGTTAAAGAGTAGATGATATCACATAATATGATTTGGATTTGTTCAGAGTCCTGGAAACCTTGGCCATCAAGCTCCTCACCCAATTGGCCATTCCACAGCTGAGTCAGCACTGGGCCAGCAAATCTGATGAAAGGACCCCTGTACCCGACGATTCCTGTGATCCTCCTTCAGAGATGACTTTACCTTTTAGGCAGATAAAACAACTTGGCAGGTGGACAGGAAACATTAACTGCTGGTTTAACATAGTTTGGAATTTGGACCTGGAGAGACTGAAGCTGAATCAGAAGTAGCTGAATTGTCTAAACAAACCCAGTCGATTCAATTTTTAGTTTGCCTAATTGCTAATTAACTAAACAGTTTTGGCAGGTGAAGCTGTCTACATTGTCGGCCGGAAAACCTGAAATGTACATGCTGCAGGACACACAACATATAATTTTACATTTAATAAAATGATTAATTACAAGCTAAGTGACAACTCAGAGATGGCTCTTTAAGTAAAAGTCTAAATACCAGTTACACAATATTCTCAGACAAAGAGCCATAATTCAACCATTGGCAACATTCATGGACAAAACTTTGATCAAACAGTCAATCTTAAAGGATTGGCTAATGTACACCCAAGTAACTAATCACAAGATATCTATTCCTTCTATTGAAAACCCTTGCACATCCCAAATCTGGGCTCTCCGTCAAGCTCACTGCTTTGAACTTGATCCTAACGTCTGCTCTCTGTTGCAGGTATTTTGTTTTCTAGAGTGCAGTCCAAAAAAAAATGGTTGGAGCAATTCTGTTTTAAACCAAAGGGCATTCTGGTGTAGGACATGGAAGACTTGCGTGTGTTGGAGTTAAATGAGGGGGCCACGAGTTCAAACCTTGCAAGTGCCCAAGCTAGAGAGAGACCAAATGTAATAACCATATGTTCATTTTACTTACAACTGGGGACTGATCCACCAGCTGCTCCAGCTTTGCTAGCAGCCAAGGACAATGTATGTAAAATCCTGGAAGAGACCAGAAGGTGTGACAAAAACAAAGAAGAAGAGCTCCTTAACAAAGAAAGAAAACACCCTTAAAGATCTTTCTATCTGAGCCAGAGAAAGTCACCAAACCATAAGGACACCTGCACTGATTCAGAGAACTATAAATTGTAACCTAGTAGTTAGGATAAAGCCAGCAAATGTAATATGGTATTGGTATAACTATAATTAATAATAAGTAAAATAACCTTTATGAAGGATAGGATTATAGTTGTTTTTAGGTTCTCATCCTTAATCCAGTAAGGGAAGCTCAGAGCCGCACTACATACACACACACACACACGCACTCACACACTCTTTTACACCCAGAAACTGTGTGTGTGTTGTTGCGGGGGGTAAGCCAGTGCAGACTAGCTGTGAGCAAATGAATGTGACAGTGCAGGCACTAGAAACTTTATAACTAGATAAAAAACTCATCTATCTCATAAGTAATGTGCCTTCTATCTATAGGAGAGAGAAATTTCAACTAAGCAATTTTAATATTGTGTTTTTGTCTATATATTTATATATATATCCATTTTCCATTATCCTTATTTATAAATAAATTGCATCACTTGGCTTATTTCAGCAAGCATGTTTTGGTTATTTGTTGAAAGTAAGGTCTATCACCACGTGCGAACTGCAACAGAGAAGAGTCAAATGATCAAATCAAAAGCACAAAACAAGTAAACTCAAAACACAAAAAAATGATCAGCAAGGTCTTCCCAGAAGTGCTTTTTAGCTTCCATAACTAAGAAATAAAGCATAAGTACCCAGAAGCTAAGATGTTTTGCAGTAGCACATTAAGTGGGATGCAATAAAATAATACATTATGAGATGGACAACAGGCATTGTGACTATTAACAACATAGCCACGGCAATGCAGAGAATGTCGCAAACACATGCTGATCACACTGGTCAACAAGCATCTTGCTACTGGGATTCTTTCACCTTTAATTTAACAAATTTCACTTGCTGACTCCAAATCTGAAGACCGTTTTCATCCAGCACGTCCCATTTTTTAGTTAAGATGTTCCAGGTCTTAGCCAACTAGGGTGACTGGACAGTAAAGGCGATGCGTTTCAGCATTTAAGAAATAAGTTTGGTCTCGAGATATGTGAAGCCAAAATTAAGGATAGTGATTTTGTTGGCCCTGAAATCCGTGAACTGATGCTTGACGATGAGTTTAAAAGGAAACTGATGCCCAATGAATCAGCATCCTCATTCGTGCAGGTTGTCCAGAATGTTCTTGACAGTCACAGAGCAGAGAATTATACTGAGCTAGTGGAGAATATGCTGAAAGCATATCAGCTTATGGGGGCCAGAATGTCACTGAAGACACATTTTTTTACATTCTCATCTCGACTTTTTTCCATCAAATCTAAGTGATGTCAGAGATGAGCATGAGGAAAGATTTCATCAAGATATAAAGGTGATGGAAAACTGATATCAGGGAAAATTTACTCCGAGCATGATGGGTGACTACTGTTGGTTCTTGCAAAGAGAGATGGATGTGCAGTACAAGCGCAAAAGCGAGTGCCTCCAACATTTTTGGGTACGCTGACCTTGCTTTTATATTGAGGTCAATTGACATAAATATACTTTAATGTGTCTCTGGTATCAACTTCTGGTTTGTTTTCAGAATAAACACATCAAAATAATTTTGGTGGGACATAGTCCAAACTCCAGATATCATGTAGATATATTATATTGATATTCAAAAGTGTCAAAACGGCAATGATGTGTATCTCAAAAATCTGATGTGCTAGTTTAATTACGATTTCATATATGAATCCAGTGTGACAAACTTAATAGAAAGCTGCTCTGAAGTTCCAAGTAGCAAACAAAAAATATTTTTTTGTAGACCAGTGTCATCTAAAAAGACCATAAAATATTATTGACAGAGTAATAGTAAAATATATTGCATAAACAAGTAGTCAAGAAAAAACACAAACTGGATCATCTGCTGAGTTCCCCTTTCTAATGGCTCATAAATCTGACCAATATAATCCATTAGTAACTCCCTTGAATCCACCATTAAAAAACAAAATTATCCTGTGAACGCACAATCATGCTAAACAATAACAGACAACAAATACTAATCAGCCTAATGATTTGATTAGAATTTTTTCATAATGCAAGTTAAAATACAGCATGGGGATGAGATAAATGCACGGTTACAGTAGAGCTGGTCTGAGCAGATTCTTTACGCAACTCTAATCCTTAGCTCTTCTTCTCCATAATGAGGTCAATGAGTTGTGTTATGGGGTGGTAGGGTAGGAGGTGAGTGCCAAATATTAGGCTTTAACTTACTGTAATTCCTATCAGAATGGATTATGTTTCCCCTTTAAAGTGTTTGCTTTGTATTTCAATAAATATTTCATCACAAAAAACCTCAGTAATAGTTATATAAATATAAACAAATATCTGAAAATATTGCTTTTGTGTTTGCATAAAACCTTTTTTAAATGGATAATTGGAAAATTGGGATAGTTTTAATACATTTAAATGTAAAATAGCATTCTAAAATCTGCTTAATCTAAAGGGCTCCTGGTAAATTATTGAATATATTTAATGCATTACATAATCAGAGCTCCTTGATGGCACATTAATGAATCATACATTGATGGCTCCAAACTTTCTAAACAAAGAGATTGGCAAGTCACATTAAATGTAAAAAAAAGTTTTCTTGTTTCATGCTGCTGTAATAAAGAGAAAAACTAATAAAGCAATAAGCACACATGGAGATCAGAGAAGAGGAATATAGTGTAGTTTTTAAAAAGAGAAAAATACCTTATCATTTAAATAACCTAAATTGGTCAAGGAAGACCAAAAGAATGGAATCTCTGCAGGAATTCTTGTAATAAGATACATCACACTATGGGTCCAGCACATCTGAAAAAAGAAAAAAAAATTAAACTGAATTGTACAATATTTACCATTGATTATATGTGCACTAAAATGCAATTTTCTGCCTCCTGGATATGCCCTCTGCTCTGCCAGAGTTTTATTTGGGATAACCTGTTTTTCACTGTTTCATAAAGATTATACTCCAACAATATTCCATCACTTCTAGGCACTGACGACTGGCCTAGAGGAAAGTGAAAAAATTGATACCAATTTCATTCAGCTTTGAATGTGAATTACAGTATAATATACAGGCCTGGCACACAATTTATATGAAAAATAAGTGTGATGAAAAAGTAAGTGCTTTTATTGTGAGCTATTATAAGAAGTTTCCAGTTCTTTGTGCAACAAGAAGATGTGACCACATAAAGTCACTTGTCTCAGAGAAATGAAGCAATTATATCTTAAGAACACTTTTCTGACTTTAAAGTTAAGTCATGAATGATAGCAACGTGATTTCAGGCTAAGGATACTGGTAACTGTAGGATTTAATTTAATAATTCTTATGGTTTATAACTTTGATGAAAGGTGGTGAAAAATTAAATAGCAGAAACAATATGGGATAATGCTAATGTATCTGCTGCTAGTCGTTTAGACTAAGGAGTGGTGAGATGGACGGTGCACAGATACAACACAGAGGAGAGAGCTGCTAATGGCTTATGCTCAGCAGTCTCTTGGACCAGTGCTTCTCAAAGCATTTTGCACTGGAGACCTCTTAGTCAATGTGAAAGACATAGCAGACCATCTACAGCCAACAGTTACTTCTTAGCATAACTCTATATTACACATAGATGTTATCACATTTATTTTACTACAACCATGTATGTGAAAAAATAGTATAGTAAGATGCTAATCCAGTTATTATCTCTAATAACTTCTCAGCCTTGTAGATAGTAGGCCGACAGACAGTACTGATGCAGCAGAAGTAGCATTTGTCACCAGCTGAATGTCTTTGCCAGGGTTTGGCTCTCCATGCTGACATCAACCTAAATTTAAAAGAGAGAGATCAGTACTATGATGAAAAATGACAAAACTGGAGAGAGATTGAGTTTGAAGAAGTGCATGAAGGAGTTGAATTCAAGTAAAAGTTGTCATTGTCAGTGAGGAATTCAGATGATATGCTTCATAGTAGTAGTTCTAGACATGTTAGTCAGTTAGGCACACAGAGGTAAGACAGCTTATATAAGTGATTTAAAAATTACTTTACTTTACTGACACCTTGTACAATACTTAACTCAAGTGCTAAATAAGCACTCACGTTTAGGAACTAGATGTACTGTTGACACTATATCAACGACAGGCATCGACTATTCAGTGTAAGGAAAGTACAGAATGACAGCACACTAGCAGACAGATACTTGAACTTGTGCCTTTCGCTATGTTCATATTACAAGCCTCATTCCTCAATTCTGATTCTTTTTTGCTCAGATTGGATTTACCAATCTTGATGGTTTACATTCATAAGTACAGGTGACCTGTATCTCACTATAATGTGAATGGATCTGTCCTTCAAAACAGCACTCATGTGCACATTGAAACACGTATGCGTGAATCATCTGCGTCACCAACAACAAACAATGTCATATTTGTAAGACCACTTATTGTATTAAAACCAACAAAATGGATACACTAGTGCATCACATTTTGCTCTGGAGGACAGCAAACAGTTCATCAGCTATAAATGATTAGATCGAGAGAGCAAAATCAAGCCAGATGGCTAGTTTTCACAGCTATTGCTGCACCAAGAGATGTGTGGGTACGAGAAAGGAGCCAGCAATGATGGGTCCATGACTGTTGTTACATCTTTAGCTGTCCTCCATTGTTGCTTTGTCACGCTGCTAGTGCAGCCTGACGACAGTGATCAGCCCATGTATATAGGGGAAAAAAAAACACATGAATTCCGATCTGACATTTCTCATTCATGTCACATGGCCATGAATTGGATTTGTATCCAATCTAGGACCACATATGAAAGTAACTCAAATCTGATTTGAAAAGATTGGATTTCTATATTCACACAGCCCTAAAAACATGAGATTTGAGTCACATTAAAGTAAAATATCAGATTTGAGCCACTTCAACCTGGTAATGTGAACATAGTCATAGTACATTTATGCAGAGTTGGTTATAAAGGAGTTTCATTTCAGAGGATTCATTAACCAACACATTATTATAATATTTAATTTAGACTGCAGGAGAACATTTAAAAAATGCCGTTCTGAAGAATAATTATTACTATATGGTTATGTAGTTTTTCATTTATACTCTGTTTAATTTTTGCCATCTGTCCATCTCTATTGTTTTTCCTTTTTTTGTCTAAGGATGAGTCAAAATGAAGTACCACAATTCTCAAGGTCATTGCGCGAGGTAGAGGCAGTAGAGTGGGTTGGGGTGGGGGTCCTTTGATAGGCGATCCCTTGTAGTTTTCTGTCAGCAACATGCCTTGGTCTGGTTCACACCGTGCTTCCGCTGTTGAAGCATTCTTCAAAAACAATGAATCCATCATCATTATGCAATGTGCCTTCCGAATGCACTTCAGCATTCCTCCTAACGGTGACATCCCAAATCAGAAAACAATACTTCAGTGGGTAGTTAAATTTAGACAGGTGGTTACAACATTGAACAGAAAACCTCCAAGCCGACCTTGAACTGTACACACACCTGAAACATCCAAGCTGTAAGGGCATCAATTTCGTAGTCTCCTAGGTGTTCAGCGCACAAACATGCTTCTGCCTTAGGCATTTCCAACAAGTCTTTGAGGAGTATTTTGAATGAGGACCTTAATTTCCATCCGTACAAAATAATGGTAGTGCAGGAACTCACTGAGAGAGTCTGGGAGAGCAGTAGAAAGTTGTGCGCAAACATTCTGCAAATCTTTCATTGAGATGCCATTGTCATGTGCAGTGACGAGGCACATTTACAATACAATACAATTTATTTTTCTATAGCCCAAAATCACACAAGAAGTGCCGTAATGAGCTTTAACAGGCCTTGTCTCTTGACAGCCCTCCAGCCTTGACTCTTTAAGAAGACAAGGAAAAACTCACAAAAAAAAAAAACCCTAGTGAGAAAAAATGGAAGAAACCTTGGGAAAGGCAGTTCAAAGATCGAACCTTTTCCAGGTAGGTTGGGTGTGCAGTGGGTGTCAAAAAGAAGGGGTTAATACAACACAATACACACAAGAGGACACAAGTAATCCTCAATAAATTATTATATTAAAATAAAAATATTATAAGTACAGAGCAGAATTTAACACTAGATGATATCACATAATAGGATTTGAATTTGTTTAGAGTCCTGCAGACCTCAGCCATCAAGCTGCCTCCCCCTATAAGCCATTCCACAGCTGAGACAGCACTGGGCCAGCCAATCCGATGAAAGGATCCCTCTACCTGACGATTCCTGCAATCCTCCATCAGAGATGACTTTACCTTAGTCAGGCAAAACAACTTGGCAGGTGGGCAGTGGCAAAAAGTGACACATTTGAGTACCAAGAAGAGAAACAGAATAGGTGAGGATTAGTAACAAAATTATAACTATCATATTACTCATGTTTTAGTGCTAATGACCAAAATGTTTGCTATTGGGCTAAAACCAATCCTCATGAACTTCATCAGAGACCCCTGCATAGTGAGCATGTGATAGTTTTGTACGCCATTGCAGAATTTGGCATTGTAGGCCCTTACTTTTTGAGGAAGGGGGAGCAACAGTCACTGTCACATCAGAATATTACATTGAAATGCTTGAGAACGTTTTGCGGCACCAACTAGAAGAAATGGATGTGGTGGATGCCTGGTTTCAACAGGATGGAGCAACAGCTCATACAGCATGGAGATCCATCCAAGTTTTGCGGGAGATGTTTCTGGGGAAGCTGGTCTCCCAGCGCGGTGATGTCGGGAAGCCTTCACATTCGCCCTGTCTCGCTCCATGTGATTTCTTCTTGTGGGGCTATCTCAAGTCAAAGATATACCCACATCAACCTCAAAACCTTGAAGCCCTCAAGGATGCTATTCACCACAAAATCGTCTCTGTTCCCCTTGAAATGGCCAAACGAGTTATGTGAGCATTCAGAAATCGTCTCAAAGAGTGTATCGTTAATAATGGCTACCTCCTTGAAGACATCCTTTTTAAAACACAGTAAAAAAAATATTCTGTATATCCTTTTACAGGTTGTAATGAAATTTATTTTATCTTGTAGCATTTTTGTAGAATAAACGTCACCATGGGTTCAGAAGAGGGAGGTGGTGTTTTAATAACATGCTGGAATTCTATGAGGAGGCAACAAAAAGACATGATCAAAGTGGAGCATATGATATTTATCTTGACTTTCAGAAAGGATTTGATAAGGTGCCATATGAGAGGTTGAGCATCAAACTGAAAGTAGTGGGAGTTGAGGGTGATGTTTTTAGATGGGTGCAGAATTGGCTGAGACACAGGAAGCAGAGGGTGATGGTACGAGTAACCTCATCAGAATTGGCTGATGTTAAGAGTGGTGTTCCACAGGGGTCAGTGCTGGGGCCGCTGCTATTTTTAATATATATAATTGATTTAGATAGGAATATAAGTAAAAAGCTGGTTAACTTTGCAGATGATACCAAGATGGATTAGCTGATCATTTGGAATCCATTATATCATTACAGAGGGACTTGGATAGCATACAGGCTTGGGCAGATTTGTGGCAGATGAAATTTAATGCTAGTAAATGTAAAGTATTAAAATTTTAGGTTTGAACACACAATGGCCGGTTGGAAAATTGAGAGTACACCTTATGAGAAGGATTTAGGAGTCATAGTGGACTCTAAGCTATCGACTTCCAGACAGTGCTCATAAGAAGGCTTACAGAATGTTATGTTATATAGCACGATGTGTGGAGTACAAGTCCAAGGAGGTTATGCTCAACCTTTATAATGTACTGGTGAGGCATCATCTGGAATACTGTGTGCAGTTTTGGTCCCCAGGCTACAAAAAGGACATAACAGCGCTAGAAAAGGTCCAGAGGAGAGCGACTAGGCTGATTCCAGGGCTACAGGGGTTGAATTATGAGGAAAGATTAAAAGAGCTGAGCCTATACAGTTTAAGCAAAAGAAGATAAAGAGGTGACATGATTGAAGTGTTTACAATTATGAAGGGAATTAGTACAGTGGATCGAGACTGTTATTATAAAATGAGTTCATCAAGACTACGTGGACACAGTTGGAAACTTGTTAAGCGTAAATTTCGCAAAACATTAGGATATTTTTCTTTACACAAAGAATGACAGACACTTGGAATAAGCTACCAAGTAATGTGGTAGACAGTAAGACTTTAGTGACTTTCAAAACTCAACTTGATGTTTTTTTGGAAGAAATAAGTGCATAGGACTGGCGAGCTAGCATTAACTAGGTTCCTAACAGTTAACTAACCAATGAAAGTTTTCAGAAATAAGTGGATTATTTGGCCATTTGAAGTTTTTCCCAAGCCTTCGACTGAAAGTGTGGCCTTGGGTCTGAACTCTGTAGACTTTAATTTAAGCCAATGACAGTTAAAGTATCCCAAAACCTTCTAAAAGGGGAAAGATTTTTCTGTGCATTGCTTCAACAAGATACTGAATAGGTTGCATATTTTGGTTTAACTGAAAAGTATCAAAAGATTCTGCACTATTTTAAGCCTTTGAGTTTTAGTAATGCTAGATGTAATATTGTAGCAATGTTGTAATGTAGGATGCTGCTTGGCTGTGCATGATTTTGCTGATAAGAACTGGTTTAAATCAATTATATAAGCAGAACGTCTACTACAAAGCATACATACCATTTATGTTTTCATAATCTACTTTTAAATTATACCAGCATGCTGCACTATAATCTCCTGCTTCTGATGTTAGAAGTGTAAGCTCTGAAAGTAGCTGATTTTGGAGGCAGTACTCTAGTTGTATGAGTATCAGATAAGGGCACAGTTGCTTTCGGGATAGGACTGTGCCTAACTATACGACAGTCTAATGAACTTATCAGAGGGGGAAGTCAAACTAAAAATACATTAAACAACTGCTGAGGCTTCAAGCAGCCAGCAAGTGTCACATTAGATGTGTTGCTAATCTTCATCTGCTTGCAGAACTACAGGACAATCCAGGTTGTATGGTGTGAACTGCCACACTCCGTTTGCGTTCATTTATGGCATTTTCTATTTTCATAATACTCAAAGATTACAATATATTAAGCCCGCTTTCCTGTTTGCACATTTGCTGTATTCTACAGCTGGGTTACAGGGAACAGTTTTAATTTCAAAGCTAGGTCAATCATGTTGAGGTGGGATGCTACAGTGACAGTCATACCTGTGAGAAGTGTGAAATAATTACTGACAGAAAGGTAGGGGACAAATAAATTGAAACTGAACTGTATAGATAAGTGTTCGAAAAGACAAACTAAAGGAGCAAGTATATGTATATATTTTGAGGAGATGTTCCCCAACAGTCTTGCCACAATAAAACATTACTTATGCTATAGTCTGAGATTGTTTGCCCTGCAATGTTAATGACAAGTCGACCCTTGTGATTGCAAAGATTGGATACTGAACTATACAGTCAAACTATAAGCAAAGTCAAAGCCAGACATTTCTAACAATAAAACATTTTAACAGAAGCAAAACCAAGCTGAAGGATTTGACCATGTAAAAGCTAAGACTAAAAACAAGTACACCATTTGACCAGGTGCAACCTCTGCCCAGTTCCAGACCTGATGAGGATCCCTCCTTAAACCTTTCTAAGCAAAAAAGTTGTTCAGATGTGGGAGAAATCCAAAGTGCTCAACAATCTCATACAGGAACCAGAAAAATGTGTAAACTCATCAAAGACACTAACAAGACTGGGATTTGAACTCAAGACTCTGAAACTGTAAGGCTGCAGTGCTAATTATTGTAACACCCTGCTGTGCTTTTCATCCTGTTATGTACAAAGTGGTGCCTTTGACATCTTGCATTGTGATAAATGTGTATGGTAACAATGCCTGCCACATAGCAATGTGTTCTAAATGGTACATTTGATATTGTCATTAATATGTAACCTCGTGACACAAAGAAGGTGCCCAAAAGCAAACAGACCAGCCGCATTTTAACTCAAGTGATTCTTATGTTATTAGTGTACATTACTCATTCAAAAAATGGAATGTTATTTGTTTTCACACATAAAGGAAATTTATAAACAATGGAGAATAGGTACTGAGTTCTGAAAAGGCTTTGTAAAACATTCTTGAAAAGAAGCTTACGAAAATATTACTTTATGTTTTGCAATGATATTACAAAGCTACAGTTTCAAATGTTGTAGTTGCTATAGTTTCAAATGTTTGGTTTCGAGAAACTAGAAAGTTCTGGCCACAAACAGCACTATCATAGTCCAGTGAACCAGATTTCTACTACACCTCACATTTAATCATTTCTGAAACTCCAAAGATAGCATCAATTAAACACCAGAGTCATGGTGGTGCTACTCAGAATTCTTAACTAGAAGAAATTTGCAAAAAAATTTCACAACAGCAGAAATTATACAATACTTTTAATATCTTCCGTCTCCTGCAAAGTTGATATAATACAAGTGATGTTTTCTTTTTTTGATACTAATGTATTTTTTTTTCTGAAATAATCATAATTTAATCACAAAGACAAAAATCTGCACATGCTGGAATTCACTGTATCATTACAAAGAAATGGCAGTTTTGTTCAGCTTCATATTTTACTTTGGCAACTAATAAATTCTAATTTAAGTGATTTTAATCAAGACACAGAAAGAGTTCTTAATTAACTAAATGAGATTTGCAAAATTCATGATTAGGTTAGAAAATGTCTTACATTTTTCCTTAATATTTAATCTGATTTATAATGGTTTAGAACAGCGGTCTCAAACTCCGGTCCTGGAGGGCCGCAGTGGCTGCAGGTTTTCATTCTAACCTTTTACTTAATTAGTGACCTGTTTGTGCTGGTGATTAATTTCTTTTAAATTCATTTTAATTGACTTGCTCTTCAAGACTCAGACCCCTTAATTGTTTCTTTTTCCTTAACTAGCAGCCAAACAATAATAAGATATAAAATGAACCAAAACAGGACAGGCCAGCTGTGTCCATCATACAATATCTGAAAATAAAGAAAGATGAAGGTCTCAGGAATTTTGATCTGCTCAGGTCCCCAAAACATTTTAACAGTGCTCTTAGAAAAGAGAAAATCAACAATTTTGGAAATGTCTGCTATTGCACAATGAGAGCAGCAACAAGCCATGGAATTAAAGATCGGGTTTAATTAACAACAAGAGTCTGCGCCTAATGAAGCAACAGGTTGGAGTGAAATTGGTTGGAGTTTGAGGCCCTGACTTAGTTGGTCTTCTACTGGCTGACTCACTTCACGTTTCATGTCTGTTTGGGTGCCATTTAAGGAAAGAAATGAAGCAATTCAGAGGACCGATGAAGAAATTCAAGGGAACAAATCTTCAAAAACAAGTCAATTAAAATGAAACGAAAGAAGTTAATTAGCAGCAAAAACTGGTCACTGATTACAGAAAAGGTAAGAATGAAAACCTGCAGCTACTGCAGCCCCCCAGGACCGGAGTTTGAGACCACTGATTTAGAAGGTGCTTTCTACATGCATATCATAAAAGTCTGTATTTCCATCCACAATAAATAGGCTGTTCACAATTAGAAGGCATATGTGAGTTCAAGTAACACATGAATGCACAATGGCACCGTTGTAGGCTGTACATCAGCTGTCTCAATGTGACTAAAAAAATGTCCCACAAATTTAAACTGTGATTGAGCCAAACTATTAACACAATTAGAGTCCACACGTTGCACACATAATTTGCATTTTCACACAAAGGTTTCCTGTAAGATAATGGGGTTCTGTTTTGTGATGCTTAAAAAAAAGATTTTCATTCAGGAATGTTTTAATTCTGAATTTGGGCAGCTTATTATTGAGTGATATTGCTGTATGTATGGATGGCTGGGTCCTAGGCATTATACAGTATCCTGACAAATTTTAGGAATTTTAATTGTTAGGAATCCACACTCAAAAACATATAATCAAATTTTCAGAAAGATTTGCAAATTTATCCATCCATCCATTATCCAACCCGCTATACCCTAACTACAGGGTCACAGGGGTCTGCTGGAGCCAATCCTGGCCAACACAGGGCGCAAGGCAGGAAACAAACTCTGGGCAAGGCACCAGCCCACTGCAGGGCATGCACACACACCAAGCACACACCAGGGACAATTTAGAATCACCAATGCACCTAACCTGCATGTCTTTGGACTGTGGGAGGAAACCAGAGCACCCGGAGAAAACCCACGCAGACACAGAGAGAACATGCAAACTCCACTCAGGGAGGACCTGGGAAGCAAACCCGGGTCTCCTAACTGCAAGGCAGCAGCGCTACCCACTGTGCCACCATGCCGCCCTGCAAATTTATTAGAAAATCAAAAACGGAAGTCTCTCATTCATATAAGTACACAGACCCTCATTTAAGTACTTTGTAGAATACATTTTGGCAGCAATTACAGCTTTGAATTTTCTTGGGTAAATCTTTACAAGCATCACACACCTGGATCTGGGCAATTTATCCCATGCTTCCCAAAAGAGCCTTCCAAACTCTGTTAGACTGGATGGGAAGTGTCTGTAAACTGCCATCTTCAAGACTCTCCACCAATGTTTTATGGTGCTTAAGTCTGGGCTTTGGCTGGGTCATTAAATTACAGTTAGAGACTTGTCCCAAAGCTATTCAATCCTTGTCTTAGCTGTATGCTTCGGGTCACCGTCATGCTAAAAGATGATTTGTTGCAACAGTCTGAGCTTGAGTGCACTCTGGAGCAGATTCTCTTCAATGACCTCTCTAAATATGGCTGTATTCATCCTTACCTCCGTCATTTCTAAGCAGTCTCCCTGTCCATGCTGCTGAGCAGCATCCCCATAGCAGGAAGCAGACACCACCATATTTCACCATATGATTGGTATTAGACAGGTTTTCTAGTTTTCATCAGACATAATGCTTGGAGTTCTGCCCAATGAGCTACATTTTTGTCTCACCAGACCAGAGAATTGTTATTGCTCAGGCTCCCAGAGACCTTTAAATGTTGTTTGGCAGACTCCATGTGGGAAATACCCACTCTACCATAAGTGTCTCATTGACAGAGTGCTGCTTAGAATTATTATGAAGCTCTGTTTGAGTGACCATTAAGTTCTGGGTCACCTCTCTAACCAAGGCCCTCCTTACCCAGTTACTCAGTTTGGCTGGACAGCTAAGTCTAAGGAAAGTTGTGGTTATTCCAGACTTCTTCCATTTCACAATTATTGAGGCCATTGTGATCCCACTAAACGCTTTAGAAATGATTTTATATACTTGCCCTGTTCCATGTCTCACCATAATTTGATCATGGAGGCTTATATAGGCTATTCCTTGAACTTCATGGCTTGGTTTTTGTCCTGAGAAAGCAGTGTGAATTGTAGGACCTTAAAAAAAACAAGTGTGTGCCTTTCCAAATGATGTCCAATCATTTCAATTTTCTAGAGGTGGACTCCAACAGAATGCACCTGATCATAATTTGGAGTGTCCCAGCTGTAGGTCTGTGTGGTGTAGCGGGTCCACAGCTCAACTCAAAAAGGCCACTTTTTAAATAAATAATCGCAGCGTACACCACATTCCACCCCCCATAAGCCCCAGTTGCACAGGAAGGCTCCACGCCACTGCCAACCCTGTGCAACTGGCGGCCCAGGTCCATAGCTCCGCCACACTACCACTGCACTAAAAAGGACTAATAAATAATAAAAGCACTAAAACAAATCCCACACTAAAACCAACCCAAGCCTCCCTTGTAAAAACAGGACATTAAAAGAATAGTATAAAAACAATCAATAAATATATGTCCATTAAAAAGCTCCGTCCTTTAAAATGTCCTCCTCCGGCTTGGGTCCGTGGGTTCTTTTAAATAAGTCTGGCACCAATCCCACTTGCTGCTCTGCCTCCTGCTCTTCAGTCCCCACTGCCAGCTCAGCCCACCGCTGCTACCAAATGTGACGATGCGGGTTCACTCCATGCTCCCATCTGACTTCTGGGAGCTCTTGAACCCGACACCGTCGTTAATGTCACCGATGAGCTAGACAGTAAGGCACAACAAAGCAAGAAGATGGTGCAAAAAGTGCAAAGTGCTTTTATTTAAAATCAACAAACAAGAACAAAGTGTCCAAATTAAAGTGCAGTGCATTAAAAATATGTCATTAAATAAACAATCCATTAAAACAGAGGTGAATCCGTGGAGGTTAAAATCCAATAAATACATCCTTTTAAAAACAACGAGGTTAAAATAACAGCTGGAAGCAGTCATTCTTTAAAAAATCCGGTGCATACTTCTTTAACCCGGCTACTCCCCTGCTTCTCCCTTCCGGGCCCTGCAACAGGGGAGTCGCCCTACCAGCAAAATGCAGCTCCTTCAATACTGGCCCGGTAGCCCTCCAATCCCTGGCTACGTCGGGCTCCAGCCGGACCGAGACTTGGGCTTCTTCCCCCAGCAGCCAGGGCGCTGACGCGGGAGCTCAACACGCCCAAAGCCTCCACGACTGCCGCTGCCTTCTTGGCCTTACGCGGTGATCCGTCCATGATCCTGGTCACTCCTGCTGAGCTTTTCAGAGGAGCAGGAGTGACCAGGATCATCCACCCTGAGTGTCGGCCAAACATTCTCTTAGGGCTCTCCTTCCAGCTGCCTGCCTTTGCTCAAGTGAGCCTGCTGTCGCTCACTCGCTCGCTCACACCGGCTCCCCACTTCTCCAGCCTTCCTCTCCCTTAACCTCCGTCCTTCTCTCTTATCTTTTCTCTTCTCTTCCCTCCTAGCGCTTGTATTTATTACGGGGACGTGGATCAGATGTGGTAATTAGCAGCTCCCGGCACCAATTACGGATGCGGACGACTCCTCGCCTGTGCACTTAAGCGAGGACTGTCCACATCACGCATCACCCAGAAACCACTCCGGCCACACATACCACGCCTTTTTGACTTGAGCTGTGGACCCGCTACTCCACAGTCTGAACACCAACAATTTTTTATTTTTAATACTTTTGCCAACCTTTCTGAAAGCATGTGTTCACTTTGTCATTTTATGTTATTGATTGTAGAATGATGCACTAAACTGTAAATGTACCTATTAATAATTAAATGTACAAGATAATAAACTGTGCAGGAATGTCACAGGGTCTGAATATTTTTTGAATCCACTGCATTTGATACTGGTTATGCCAGTTAGGAACTCATTTAATACAAGAAATACAATTAAAAATAAACCCACAACAAATATTTAAAAAGTAAAAACTACTGGTGCCATCACACACTGCCTACTACATGTGTTTGCCTTGTCACAGTTAGATCCTATGGTGGAATCGTGGCTCTCTGACTTAAAGATTTTGCCTGGTGACTCAAAGGTTGCCTGGCAGTGACAGAAGGAATGCTACTCTGTTGGGCCCTTTAGCAAGGCCCTTAACCTGAAATTGCTCCAGGGGTGCAGTACAAATAGCTGACCCTGCGCCGTGACCCAAAAACTCCATTTGTCTCTAGAGTAAGTTCAGGTATGTGAAAAATAAAAAAATTCTTATTACAAGAAATTGTATATGGAGAATAAAGTATTAATAATAAAAAAAAATCAAAAACATTGCTTTGGGCAGGATGAAATTCTGTCTGCTGTCTGTTGCTTATGCACTCTCGGGCATATTGGTTGTGAGTTCAAAATAATGTGGGCTTTATTTGTTTTATAATTGTACATCACCCCCCATTTGAATATCCACTGCCCCCTGCTGAGATTGCCCTGGTGCTGACCTTCCTCTGCGAGTATTGTAAAATGTTACAGGCACCATTAGATAGGTTGTGGATGTCAAAGAATTCCTGTTTGCAATGTATCTGTGTTTTAATAATTAACTTAATATTAATGCTTTTTAAATTCTAATACAGTTTATGGTTTTGGGTAATAAGGTTTTAATAGCACACAGAGCAGTATCTTGAACTCTGAGTATAAGCAGGCAAACACAGCATTCAAATTACACATCTGAGGCTTTTATTATGTTGAAAATATCTATATATATAAAATCCCTATGTGCATCCAGGTGTCCGTGTGTGGGTGTCTTCTGATGAAGTGCGCATGTGCACGGCACGGTGCGATGCGCGATATTACTGTCAGAGAAAGTTAGAGGCGTTTTACGGAAATACAAACCAGTATTACTGCGAGAAGAAATTAAAGGTACACAATACAGTGATGCATATTACAGCCACATACAAGCCAGTATTACTGTCAGAGGAGATTAAAGTCATATTACCGACGCGCACGCCTGTATTACCGCCAGAGAAAATTAAAGGTATATTACGGACGTACAAGCCAGCGGACGTACAAGACGGTATCCTTCAATAAGGGCGCGCACAGGCATCCTTCAATAAGGGCGTGCACAAAAAGGCGAGCCTCAAAAGGGCGACCTCAATTGGGCGCAGCGAATAAAGGCGCGCATAAATAAAGATCTGCACCTTTGTTGCTCTTCACATATTCCAGAGCCATTTGAACAAAATTATCTACGAACGCCTTTATTCACCGCGCACAACTGAGGTCGCCCTTTTGAAGGTCACCTTTGTGTGCGCGCCCTTATTGAATAGAGCCGTACAAGACAGTATTACTGTCACAGAAAATTAAAGACACACAATACACAGCGGCAGCCCATGAAGAACAGTCAGCTCAGCAAGTAACCATCAACAAAAGAATGGCTGAAAGAAAGAAAAATACGACCAACAAAAAGAATGAGGTCAAAGTCCCTTGCCATTTAACATAGACTGTTCCTACTAATGTTTATGCACTACTGTTCTAGCACCCGTTATTGTAATGGGCTAAATGACTAGTATGACATATTAGAATAACATCCAGAGGAATTTTGGAGGACCTACTGTCTACTGCACTATTTGGTAACTTACTCATGTGTGAAATAAAACTTTATCCTTAAAAATGAATCTATGAATCTATATGTTTTTGTTGATGATGGAAAATGCATAAATGTTTCTAATATTTGAAGTACACCCAATTTTAAACTCAGTTTGGCCAGTTAAGTGTTGTAGAGTCAGAGGGCATTGGGCTAGACATAAGAATCAACATAGAAACTACGGTACTTCCATACATTTACAATTTATACTTTTCCTTCTTTGTTTGAAAGTATTGGCAAAAATAATTTAAACTTGCAAGTAAGGATTATTGAATTCAATTCCTGGCAAAGTAGTGATCATTTTTGTGTCACTGCTTAGTTTTTCATTTGAACTTGAGTCTCAATTTCAATTGTTATAATTTCAGAAGTAGTGCAGTTATTTTGTCTTCTGAAGACAGACAACTAGACAATGGCAATTAGAACTATCATTGTACAGGGCAATGTTATTTGGCAGTGTTCGAACCCTGGCCGTCACTCTCTGTGAAGTGTTTGTACAACTTCAGCTTCCCATCTTTTGTCCTTATTGTTGCTTAGTTTGTCCAGCAAATCTACTGTAAATAATTCTCAACTAGCAGTTTTGACACATTTGTTTAACTTATGAATTGCAGCATTGACTGAGATCTTACAACATAACTTTACTGGCAAGTCTGAAGAGCTTAGAATGGGAGGGAGGCTAAAAAACCTCATATATATATATATTAATTAAATGATACAGTAGCAAAAGGTACTTGGCTAATGCAGGAACCACACATTATTGCAATAGTTACATACAATACCAACACAACATTAAAAATAATGTATATATTAGGAAGAATGATTAGTGTATAATAATAATCATGAAATACAGGGGGCGGCACGGTGGCGCAGTGGGTAGCGCTGCTGCCTCGCAGTTGGGAGATCTGGGGACCTGGGTTCGATTCCCGGGTCCTCCCTGCGTGGAGTTTGCATGTTCTCCCCGTGTCTGCGTGGGTTTCCTCCGGGCGCTCCGGTTTCCTCCCACAGTCCAAAGACATGCAGGTTAGGTGGATTGGCGATTCTAAATTGGCCCTAGTGTGCGCTTGGTGTGTGGGTGTGTTTGTGTGTGTCCTGCGGTGGGTTGGCACCCTGCCCAGGATTGTTTCCTGCCTTGTGCCCTGTGTTGGCTGGGATTGGCTCCAGCAGACCCCCGTGACCCTGTGTTCGGATTCAGCGGGTTGGAAAATGGATGGATGGATGAAATACAGGCTCTTACTTTGAAGTGTTACCAGCACCGACCCATTCCCTATAAATAATGAATATATACACTATAAAAGTGGCCATATTTTGTGTTTCTTGAAATCTTTTATTTCGTTTTTATCTATTTGCAATTGGAAATACTCTCCTTCTGATCTTTTCTAGATGGTCATGGATCATTTTGACAGATTTTCTTTATGTTGATGGACATGTCTTACAATATTTTGCAAGGAGGAAAGAGGTTTATGTCAGTTATTGATAGCTTTTGATTTGTTACTAAATTTAGACATAAATGAAGGCGATAAAAGATTATTTTTAAAACTGCTCACAGAAGATTTCAGCAATATTATTTTTTCACTCTTCTGCTTTGTTTCCATTTTTCAAGGCTAAATTGAGACTGGAGGTTTTAACACAATGTAAGTAACAGACATGCTGTCAGATATCAATGTTCATGCTGTGGTCTCACTGGGGTTCCAGCCCTGGTCTCTATATTCTTTGTGTTAGTTTGTCTGTGTTAAAGATTCTTTTACCTGATATTTTGTCTTTAATGTTTTCTCAAATTACTTTATATTTGTTAATTATGTCAATTAAGCCTAATTTCTTTATTGGTTGGTATGTTGAGCCTAAGGTGGCAGGGCCTCCTGAAACCACATTGCCTAAAATTTATTTAACCACCCAACATGCCTGAAATAAACTTCTGAGGCATTAGTCTTCTAAATAATTTTTAAGCTCCATTTGTGCTCCTTGCGGTTCAGCTATTTTTTTTAACTTAATATTGAATTTGCTGCTTGCTTGACCCTTTCTAAAGGCATGAATTGTGGAAGTTGCACTTAACTTCTTTTTGGAAAAATCAGTACAATGTGATAATTACCTCCTTTTATATATGTAACTACTTTTTAAGGACCATTGATTTGAAGTTTATTTTTGATGTTAACTCATTTTGACAAAGTCCAAGTAGCATCATGTGGCCAGTTTGGTCCTGTATCTAACATCATGGGACGTAACACTAAAAATATGCAAGCATTCAATGTATTTATTATTCCTCAGTGGGTGCTCCTTCAATTCTTTGAAAAACATCTCAGTGATAGTTAGCTTTAAATTCAAGTAGCGCTAGTTTGTATTTTTTTTGCCTAATTTTTGACTTTGACTTTTGATTCTGCTTTAATATTTTGGTTTTGTAGCACAACATTTTTTCTCCTTGGTAGTTTCCCTCTTCCTATCCTCAACTACGATTTTCAGTTTGCTTTTTCACCTTTCTCTCCTTTTGCAAACAATAATCTTGGAACAACATGCATCTCATAAATGTAATAGTTTTGCCAATATTGTTTTTTTTTTCTATTTATGTGTTCTTTTGTTGTTTTTGAAATATTGAGTCTTTTGTTTGCTTTTTGAAAATTTTATATTTTTTCTTGAATTAGTTTAATACTTTAATTAAACTCTTTTTCGGGACTTTATTTTGATCCCAAGCCTTTTTACATTTCCTCTGAGAATATAAGCCTCAGGCATCTCTTTGTGGTATTCAGGCCTTTTTTGAGTGTGTTTGGCCCAGATCATAAAAATTTAAAAATATGCAGATATAAGAGGCAATGGGAATTATTATGATGCTAGAAAAAAATGTTATGACGTGGAGTACCCAACAAAGTGAAATGGGTGTTAAACATCAAAAAAAAAAAACACAAATAAAAATCTGGCCACCTTCAGATTTCATGGACCTATGAAGAATTTCTGGCTTCAAAGTTTACAAATACCTTTAAAGTCTGAAAATATCTTAGATGTTCCTCAAGGGAGAGCAACCATGATAAAACACTGGGTTGAACACTCTAAATAAGTGTATTTATTCACAATAAAAAATATAACAAAAAGCTTAAAAGGATCAAAAACAGTTGCCTGAAAGATGATCCAACAAACAAATCAGGAGACAAGATCCAAATCTAAAAAACAGTAAATCCAACACAAAATACAATACCTACAAGTGACCCCTGTAAACTTCAGGGGGGTATTTTTCGTACGTGGATTAGTCGTTTAGCCGGATGTAATTGTTGACGATTTGGTCTGATCCTGGATCTGTTTGTTCTGCGTAAACAAGGATTAGTTTACACACGTAATCAGTGATGGTGCGTGGAAGTCATCCAGTCATGGCTTCGCCGTTCATGAATGAGCGACCAATTGATATTGGTGCACAAATTATATGAAGAGAATTTCATATAGAGAGGGTTTTGTGCGATCGGCAAGATCCTTTATTGCTCCTGGAGGAAATTCTTTTCGAAAGATACCGCTTTAGCCGAGGGGGAATATTGTACCTCAAAGATTTATTAGCACCTTATATTCGAAGTCAAACTAGGCGAAGTCGGGCTCTCACAACCACACAGACAGTATGCATTGCTTTGAGGTTTTTTACAAGCGGCACTTTTTTATATACTGTAGGCAATGCGGAAAATCTAACTAAAAGTGCAGTTTGAAAGGCAATTCGTAAAGTCTGTTTGGCTCTGAAATATTTCCTTCGGGTTTTCATAGTGTTTCCTGGACACCTGTGAGTGCAGACAATAAAAGAGGCGTTTCATGCCATTGCAGGTAGACAACACACAGGCAAAAACACCCACAGTTCCATGAAGAATCTCACAATCAGCCTAACATTCTCATTACCCAGGATTTCCAAATGTGATTGGGGCACATGGGACTGATCAGAGTGGAGTTTGATCAAACGTTATTTGGAAAATGTACCTCTTCTCCTGATGAATAATCAGACATAGTGTCTTCATCAAATATTTGACCTTCGTCAATATCTCATTGGTCAGACACAGGTTCTAGGGATATGATATTCCCTGCAACTGACCCAACAAAAAAGAGGGCTATATGGACCATACCTATGGCACACATGGAGGACAAATATATGCAATGACCATCCTTTACCTGAAATTAAGTGACCACTGCATCCTGCCACTGGTTCTGAGGAGGAGCTTCCCCCTGGAATGCCCTCAGAAACAGGGCGATGGGCATTTTGCTGGAGAGCCAACTCTTCTGCAGGGGTTAGGTGTGGACCGCGTGGACCTCCACCTGTTTTTTGCTTGTCTGCCTTCTTATTAGCTTTAAAATTAATGTGTTTTTTATATTATATATGATTATTTATGTCAACAATTCTTTAAATAGTTATATACCAATATTTACCAGTTTGAAGTATATTCTTGTACTTCACTTTAACCTGTTCCCATGTTCTCCTTGTGCTCACGTTTGATCTGGAATTATGACATATTAAATAATAATTAATCTGACACATAGGAAATGAAACACTGCTTTCAGTAAGTACAATGCACACTACTTAGCGTTTAATTTGTCGGCCACTTTTTGCCAGCCGTCTTTTCTGGTCTGGGATGCTTTTGCAGTGTTACCCCTTGTGCATATTAAATCTTGAAATTCTTCATGTCCTTCGAATAAAAGGTCTTGCGCCACGTGTGTGAAAAAAAAATGTGCCCGTTCTTTAGTCATTTTGTTACAGCCTATCAAAGACTTGCTGATCATGTTTTCTAGACTCAATATATATGGGCTTTTCACTCAGCGCGGGCACGCGCATTCATCTCGTATGATTAGATCCAGCTAGACTAATCTACTACACGGCTGCGTTTGAAAAACCGACTTATCACGGATGAGTTTCATTGGCATTAACTTATCCAAGATGAGGCATCTGATCTCGGACGATTTAAGCGATGTACGGAAAATACCCCCTAGATCTGGTCTTAGTACTTATTTATGGTAAGAAGACTAACTTTCAATGTGCCCCAGAGACTAGAAGTAGATCAAGGCTAATACTAAGTGAAGTTGCAGTTTGATTAATGGAGTCGTAGAATGCTAAGTACTAGAAGCAGACTAAGTGCCATTTGAAATATACATATCATGGTATTGAATCACATATCCATAACTCAATATATATATATATATATAATTCATGTGTCATAGAAAAAGAAAAGTGGTGCATGGAAATATTTATATTGCATAATATAAGAAATAGAAAAATACAGATCAACGAACGTATAACTATTAATATTCAGTAAAATGATGTAGAGTCAGTGTCCATATTTAAGAAATCTCTTGTCCTCCAGTTTGGAAAATGCACATTGAAAGATGCTAGTTTCTTCCATGTTGTATCCCTTTGGAGTGTTGTGGGGATATCTTTGCAGGTGCCTTCCAAATATTATATGAAATCTGTCACAGTCTTTATTATATATAGAGCTTGTGCT
The DNA here is from genome assembly GCF_900747795.2 of Erpetoichthys calabaricus. NCBI lineage: Eukaryota > Metazoa > Chordata > Cladistia > Polypteriformes > Polypteridae > Erpetoichthys > Erpetoichthys calabaricus. Next base: position 154,952,153 of record NC_041402.2, on the reverse strand, counting down.
CTGTTGTGATGCTTGTGCTATAATTAGCCATTCTTTACAACTATTTTCCTACCTCTGACTTTTATCTGTTTTGGTGATTGTGGGATTAATTCTGTTATTAGGAAAGCTGGCTGCAAAATGAATGACAAACATCAGCTTTTCTGTATTATCTACATGGTTGGAAAATGAGTTACAGCAAGATCAGATCAAGACCCCCACACATGCATATATTCACATGCATATATTTATGCATGTGTTTCATGCATATATTTTCACTCTGTAAACATCACTTATAAAAATAAAACAAGCAGAGTATTAATGGCTGGTTTTCTGATAGCCTTAATAGATCCATTGGGATACAGCAATGCTAATTGGGTCACCTGTTTTGTTTATCTTATACACATATTACTGCAGGGCTTCATACATTAACAGAAAAATCTTGAAGTTGGCAGATGACTCTGTCATTGTTTGTCTTCTACAAGATAAGGAGGACAGTCATGAACCTGTTGTTGATGAGTTTGTTCAAAGATGTGATTGTTCTTTTTTACAGCTATATATCTCTAAGGTAAAGGACATGGTTGTAGATTTTAGATGATCCCCATCTTCAACTATCTCAACATTAATTAAGAGGAGACAGTGGACAAGGTACAGCGCTACAAATATCTAGGGACAGTCATTCATAACAGGATAAACTTTGATCTTAACATAGGAACCTCAATTGTTTTAAAGTGAACAAAACCATAATGACACTTTTTGATAAATCTTTTATTGAATCTATTGTTTCATTTGCTTTTTAATGTTGGTTTGGCAACCTCAACATAAAGAATATAAATTATCTTAACAACATTTTAAAAATTAGAAGTAAAACTTCTGATTTGCAGCAGATCTCTGTCACTGACCTGCATCACAAACTCAATTCTTTTTCTTAAATTTCAACTGTTGTCATCTGACTGCAGATTTATGGTCTCAATTGTAAAGAGTAACTGATTTAGGAACTCTTTTATTCCAAGAGTTATAAGCATCTTGAATTCTGTTACTTGTAGAAATGCTGCATAATTCTGAATTAATATATTGTGTACTGTTAAAGGTAATTATTCTTGTTTGTTCTAGTCTTGAGCATGTGCATAACACTTGTCAGTATTTGTGTCTTTGTGCCTTGTGTTTAATATTTTCCTCTGCAAACAAATTTCCCTTTGGGATAATACATGTTACCTAACCTAACCTAAGAATCTTCAGGATGGGCAGAGCCATCATAAGAAGCTAGGCATAAAAGGAGCCCATGCAGAGTGTGTGTGTGTGTGTACGTGAAAGGGCAAGTATGAAGCAACTAAAAAGCAGCAATTATGAAATCTGCTCCTCTGCGTAAGTCTATTGGCCTAGGTATGTGGCTATTGGGATGTTTTCAAAAGGATCGTCGTTTGATTTGGGTAAACTGAGTGCAGATGGTGTTGCAGTGACAGGTGGGTTCATTGGCAGAAAAATTCAGGCAGGTCATTAGAGGTGCATAGAAGGAGCTGTGAAAGACAAGGCTGGCATCAATGTTGGAGGGTAGCCAAGGAAGGAGGTAACCTTCAGTAAACCTTGCATGAGGGAATGAACGAAGGAGAGAAACTGCATCGCACAATGTATCAGGCTACTAGCATTAGCGATGTAAAATGTTACTTTAATAATACTATAAAAAATAATCACAGAAAGTGAAGATCTGTCAACATATTATTTTGTCCTACTGTACAATCACCAAAGGACAAGTTTTATAAATATCTCAGTCTCAAAATAAAATACTCAACACTGTAAGCATAAATGCAAATGAATATTCCAGTTTTTGTTAATTGTTCAAATTGCTAAATCATAGTATACATAAATACAGTAATTGACATGATTCATGATAATGGTGATAAACGTCCAAAATAGCAAGCTGTACCAATTCACACTCTTTAAAATTACGTCAAAAAAAAAAAATCAATGGCTTGCTTAAATGGGTCCTACCTCTCAATCCCCGAGGTAGAACTTGGGGTACAGACTACACTTGCACACACAGAGAAAAGCTGGTATATGCTGAGAACACTGAAACAACTAAGAGCCTGTCCCAGCAACCTGGAAACAGTGTCATTTTGCTTGACTTCTTTTTGCATCCATAACGACTAAAATGGTACAACACAACACCCTAGAACCACTGCCAAGAACAAAGACATTCACACACACACCAAAAACAAACATGGTTCTTTAAGAGATATTGCATTAAGAATATAGAAAATGGAATACAAAAGAAATTTATGATTACTAACTTGAGTTTTCTGTAAACACTTTAACAATACTTTAAATGATTTAATTTTTGCACAACAGTGTCATATGCCGGGAGGTATGAGAGAGTGCGACACCTGCCTTTAATGCGAATTCGCCACTGCTCCACGTTATATCATTCATGATACCATAGTATATTGGTATGAAATTAAGATAGACACCGAAAAGCTTTTATCTGTTGCACCTCTACATAACAACCACCCTTTTTCACCCTCTCAAACATATACACTATTGAATGTCTGGAAAAAGTCCGGGATTTAAACACTTAGATAATATCTTTGTATCCTACGAACAATTACACTTCAAATACATCTTCTCATCAATACACTTCCTCTGCTAATTTCAATCTAGAAACTTTGCTGAACAGAACCTGCACAATTTTCCTCACCTTCCACCTTGTTCCAGAAGAATTATAATTCTTCTTTGTGTGGTGTTGTGGGTCCACAGCTCTCTTAGCAAAGGCCAGTTGTTTTAAATAAATGATCACCGCGCTCGCGGTGTTGCGAGGGGCGTGGTAGTGTGGCTGAAGCGGTTTCCAGATGGATTTGTGCTGCAGGCATTTCTCACCTAAGTGCACAGGTGAGGGACAGTCCGCAGTGTAATTGTACCCAGGAACTGTTGATTGCCACAGCTGCCACGTCAATTATATAGAGAAGCCCGAGAAAGTTAAGGGAATGAACGATGAACAAGAAAAAAAGAAGAGTAAACGGAGGTTGCAGGTGGAAGCAGGAAGTGAGCGAGCGAGCCGGTTTAGGAGAACGAGCGAGCGAAGGCTCGCATGCAGCTGTGCAGGCAGCCTGAGTGTTAGGCCGACACCCAGGGCGTAGTAGTTGTGGTTACTCCCACAGAGTTTGTTTTTATGAAGGACGGGAGTGACCGGAAGCGGGTGACACTCCGCTTAAGGCCGCGGGAGGCAGTGGGAGTCGGGACTTGGGACGTGGTGTCCCCAGCGTGGGAGCCTTGGTTGTTGGGGAGTCCCAAGTCACTGTCCGGAGGATCCTGCCGGAGCCAAGGATCGGTATGGCGACTGACAGCTGAAGCAGTAGTAAAAGAAGGTCAGCTGCAGAGAGAGCGTCTCGCCTGCTGCAGGGCCCTAACGGGAGAAGCAGGTGAGACGCTAGTTTAGAAGAAGCACCGGGCTTGACATTGGGTTTTTGAGAAGACTGCTTCCTGTATTGTGTTTTAACCTCAGTTTTAAAGGAATGTTTGTTTTTGCATTTGTTCTATTTTAAACCTCCACCTTTCACCTTTCTTTTATGGATTATTTGTTTTAATGAAGATTTTGGACACTGCACTTTATTTGAACACTCATTCGTTTTGTTGTTGGATTTTAAATAAAAGCACTTTGCACATTTGCACCAACCTCTTGCTCTAATGTTATTGCCTCAATGTCTAGCTCATCTCGGTTATAACTATCGACGGTGTTGGGTTCAAGGGCTCCCGAACAGAAGATGGGAGCATGGAGCTGAACCCGCATCGTCACACTTTGATCAGTCTTGAAGACTTAGATAGCATCTCTAGAACTTACAAAAATATTTTAAAGTCTCTTTCTTTGAAAGACCCTAGAGTATATTGGGGAAAGGAACTGTCACTCAATATTTCAGCAAATGAGTGGATGGCAGCCATGCACTCAAGCTCTATATATGCAAAGTATTCAGTCATTCAACTTAAAATCTTTTATCGAGTGCATGTATCTTGTTTAAGATTGTCCAAAATGTTTCCAGGACAAGATTCAACATGTGAGCGTTGCAATCTACATCCAGCCTTACTAGGCCATATGTCCTGGGTGCGGACCAAACTAACAACATTTTTCTACAAAAATCTTTGCATGCCTATCAGACAGCCTTGGTGTCACAATCTCTCCTAATCCATTAACAGCTGTGTCTGGTGGACTCCCAGACGGCCTTAAAGTGAAGAAGGAGAAACAAACTGTAAATTCCTTTACCACACTACTAGCACATAGTAGTGCAACTGGCAGAATCGCACCCCACCACTCTTAAGTCAGTGGGTAACCGATGTTCTATACTACTTGAAATTGGAAAAAATCTAATTCTCACTTAGAAAATCTGTTCAAAACTTTTTAAAAATATGGCAGAATTTAATCAATAACATTTAAGAATTAGCTTCAATTTCGGGGAAAATGAATACCCTTTTTTTTCTTGCTCCTTTTTTAGAGTAGCTTTGGTTGCTTGCTCTTCTATCTTTCTCTTGGGTGTGGGTGAGGTTTTGCTTTGATTTGTTAAATTTGTCTTGACTGTATGAAATGTTATCTGTTTCTAATTAAAATCAGTAAAAATATAAAAAGAAAAAAAATTAAGATAGATAAAACTGACAAAAATTGCCGCACCAACCGACATTTAGAAATATAAAATTAAGAGACCCAATTAAGTAAGCTTCTGTAATAAAAGATTGAAATAGCGTCTTGTTAAAGATCAGTGGTGAAATGATCTCCCTACAGCACTTCAGAAGGTACCTTTGATATGACTGTTTCTGACACACCAACAGAGTTTAGAAATAAATGCTTAATTAGAAAAGGATTTGAATGTGCAAGTAAAAAATAGTTTATTTTTTATAAGACTACTTGGAAAAAATACCAACAAAAACTATAGTCCTCTGGTACTTGTGTTTGTCATCCCTTTTTAGGACTCTATACTGTATAATTTTACAAATACTGTGTGTTGGCCAATATAAATGTAACAGCTGCTTGCATAAGGTGTTATGATGGCTTCTAGTACACTTCTAGAAAGTAAAAAGTAACATGCATTTACTAATATGATTAGCACACTGTAGTGTATAGTAGACATCATATAACAATGGTTAGAACTGCTTGAATTTTGGCCTGGACTCTATGTGTGTAGAGCTTGCATGTTTCCCCAATGTCTGCGTGGGCTTTTGCTCTGTGTACTCTGGTTTTCTGCTGACATCTCAAAAACATCAGCCTTGTATAAATTGGTAACTGTACATTAGTTCAGAGTGTGTGTGCATGAGTGTGACCTGCAGTGAATCATTGAGTATTCCTAAATTGCTTCCTGGCTTAAGCCAAATACTCCTGGGATAGTCTCCTTGCAACCCTAATTTGGAATAACCTGGTTTAAAAAGGGTTAGGGGAATAGTTGTAGCACAAATGGATAAAGGTCACTGTCATTATGCATCATTTTTACTCTGCTCATTTTCTTGCCGACAACATGTTGAGCTGGACTGACCTGGCCACTTTATTTTCACCACGTTCTTCCAGTACTTCTTTGGGAAAGCTGAGAAGCTTCCAGACCAGTTCAGAGATATAAATCCTTCAATGCGTCCAAGTTCAGTCCGCGGGACTTCTCCTAGTGGAATGTACCATGTACACCTTGGATAGAAGGCGACAAAAAGCATTCTAAAGTCCAATTTGTAATTATCTGACAAAATACATACTGAATAGGATGTTGGACATGAAGTTGAATATGATCTTTGGCTTCGTTTAAGCTTACTGATTTGTCATTTTATCTTGCAATTAAGGGAAAATCATATAATTTGTAAATATAAATAATACTAAAAGTTTTTGCAAATGGTAGTGAGGTATGTAAACTGAATCTGAAACTATTTGTTCCCATCTATTTTGCTTTTCTCCCTTAGTGACTTATTTCCTTATCGAATAGTAAAATGCTCTAGCATTTTATTCAGTCATTTGTTGCTATTAAGCATAATACCTATTTTTAACTTTAATTCTATGAAAAAAGAAATTATTTACACTAAAATGCTTATTTCTTCTATCAACCCTTTATCAGAATTGATATTAAAACTGAAATTAACATGTTTTGTTTAAAATAAATAAGAAAATAAATCACATTAGTTCATGGGGATTTTTTTCTTTTAAGCTAATGATCACCAGTGTGCTACAGGATTCCATTACAAACTTGTTTATTATCTGGTAAGCTCTGACAGACCATAAATACATGTTTCAAAGTGAGGTCATTTAAATTCTACAAGGCTCTTAGGAGTGGACTGATTGGATTGCTGTATTTATGTTGCTCAAGGACAAAACCATTTATTGTTAGTCTAGCACAGCCTAAAGTGGCCAGCCATTTTTGAAACAACTCTGTATAGCACCCATAGTGTAGAGAACTTCGATTATCATCTGGGGTTTAATGGAGTTTCAGTAGTTAACACTCGGCTGTGCTATTTGACAAAAGACAAGATCAAGTGTGACTGATGACTTTCCAAAACGTTTCTTTGGATTCACCTGTATTATTTGTTTACCAAAGAAAAGTAGAAGGTGACTGGATGAAAGTGTTCCAAGTAACAAATTGTGAGAAAAAGCCTGAGATCAATACAAGGATTTGACTTTCCTTTGTGTTAACTACAGTTAAAAGGTTTTCTTGAAGATTTAATTCTATTGCTTTTGAAAGTTTACACCTCACCTCAAGGTTCATGTTGCTTCCTTTATTTTGATGGACTTTCATAAAATGTAGAGCACCTGAAAGATGTAGGTTTTATATAGTACAGCTTCACTTATCTTTACACCATAACTTTGTCCAGTTACTGTTGGTTGATACTGGCATTCTTTTATATTTTCACTACTGTTACACAATATATTTTCTCCTTTTATTATTGAAATGTTGTGCCTAATTTTATTTCATTTTGTGAATTGGCATGCTTCCACTGTACATCTCATACCTTCCATATATTCAGATGTACTATTTTTTTGTTTTTTTCAGAAAATTGGACACATTTTTTGTTACCCTAAGTAAAGAGAGTAAAAGTTAAAGAAGAGCAAATACAATAAAATCTGAGGTAACATAATATCTTTCATTAATAAATCATTAACAAACATTATTTAATACTTAATAGATCATTAGTTCATGATAATTCGAATACTAGCCATTTCTTATATCATTTGTAAATGCTCAAAAAATATGACATAATATACAGCTTTTCATTTAATGATATTTACAACTATTAGAATTAACATAAACAAATTGTTTGTTAATGATCTATTAATGAAAAGAGTTATAAAGCGTTACCATATCTGAATTGCACATAATTCTTAATTAATCCTATTCATTGAGCTCTAAACCCATGTTTACAAATAAAATGCACATAAAGGTAATTATAATCAGGGATTGGAATGAGTCAGGTGGCATCTTGGATGGGTGGTCAACATCAATCTGTCCTTGCAGTGATGGCATATTAAGGATGAATGTAAGAATTCCTAGGAGAAATTGTCCCAACGATAAATGAAACATGAAAGGAACGCAGTTGATGCACACCAAGAAATGGTGGCAGCTGTTCAGAACTAACCGATGTTAGAAGATGAGGAGGCAGGAATGCAGGAGAGCCGGTGCAAGGACGAACGAGATAGAGAGAGAGAGAGACCGGAGAAGGCAGTCAGCCAGGAAGAGAGCCCTTGGGAGAGCATGCGGCCGACGCTTGGGGCTGAAGAGAGTCACTCCCACTGAGCGTTTTGGTGTAGTAGGGAGTGACATATGGCTCACTTCCACGTAACTCCAGGAAGGCAGCAATAGTCAGGGACGCTCAGATAAGGAGATCTGTTGGAGCCGTGGATGGCCACAGCAACCCAAGCCTTGGTAAGAGGAGCTTTGGATGGGGCATCCTAATGGGAGCCATGGAGCAGTAGAGACGCAAACCTGGATAATGATGACTGTGTCTGTTGTGTGGCATCCCTTCAAAGTCTGATCAGAATAAGGGTAGGAGATGCCAAAGTTCAAGTGATGCACTGGGGACGTGATTTTACAAGACAGATCCTTACCTTTGGATTTTAAAGTCGCTTTTATGGAATATTGATTTGACTGTGTTTTTAACCTCTACACGTAACCTCATTTATTTATTGAAAATTTTGCACTACACTATTTATTTATATCCCTGTTGGTTTGACTTTGTTTTTAATAAAAGCACTGAGCACCTTTTTACACCTATCCCTTGTCTGGATGTAAGTGTCCTCACCCGCTAGGCTCATCTCGGTTACAGTATTGATGGTGGCAGGTTCAAGAGACTCCCAAAGAAAAGTGGGAGCATGGAGCCAACCGCACTGGCACAGTATTATTCCTTCTGGCACTGCTGGGACTTCTAGTTTCTAGTTACCAGAACAAATCCTTTAGCCTTTAGTCATTAGTCAGTCAGTCAGTCATTATCCATCCATCCATCCATTTTCCAACCCGCTGAATCCGAACACAGGGTCACGGGGGTCTGCTGGAGCCAATCTCAGCCAACACAGGGCACAAGGCAGGAACAAATCCCCGGGCAGGGCGTCAGCCCACTGCAGGGCACACACACACCTCAAGCATACACTAGGGACAATTTAGGATTGCCAATGCACCTAACCTGCATGTCTTTGGAGTGTGGGAGGAAACCCACGCAGACATGGGGAGAACATGCAAACTCCACACAGGGAAGACCCAGGAAGCGAACCCAGGTGTCCTTACTGCGAGGCAGCAGCGCTACCACTGTGCCACCCTTTACCCATTATTATTTCTATATTTTCTATACTTTCTTTAATATACAGTATAGTCCTGTGTTTTTTGTGTTATGATCTTTCTTTATTTACTTAGTTGTTTGTCCTGGGTTGGGGATCTGCTATAGTGCAATCTGTAGGCCATATTAATAACAGCAAAGTATAAAATATTACATTTGTATACATAAATTAGCATAATAATGTAAATAAACATTAAAACAGAATGATAGGGTGATGGTAATATAAACTACTGTTAATATAATTGTCAGTTGACAAAAAGAGGAAAAAAAAGAAAATAATACCCTAGCAGCTCCACCACCAGCGTAGGGTATATGCCCCTGCAACCTCCGTAAGGTGATGGGAGCTGCCAGACCAAAAGGGCACCCTCATCTGATCTACACAAATCCAGTCAGAATAATATGCAGGGTCTTTATTTTTTAAAAGAATAAATAACTATTTTGGCAATTGTTACTGTAACTGGGGTGTTCTGGTGTTGCATCACCTATCTTTGCGTCGCATCACTTTGTGTGATGTCTAAATTACTCACAGCCCACTGCTAACTGAGTTTGTGAGAAAATATTGTAACACAATGCAGATATCTCTTTATGGGTAGAACTGAAGGACAGCTGTCTGTGAGTGCTATATAGTTCAGATGGGGCAAGATGGATGTCTAGGAGCAGGATAGTTGAGGCTGGATGTGTAAAAGCAGCATCCACATCCTTAAATGAGGAGAGGTCAAGAAAAAGTGTGCAGACTTTCTTAGGAAACTAATAAAGTAGAACCTCATACAGACATTTAAGTATTGCTGCATTTAGTTGTTCGATAAACAAGCTGGTTATTGGGATGATCCTCTGGCAGTGTTATTGAAAGTACTTCAATTCCCAGAACTCAGCAGGAATTGGTGCGCTTTAAAACACGTTGCCATTAATATTCAGCAAAGCTAAATAGCATTTCAGTTATACAGTCATATGAAAAAGTTTGGGAACCCCTCTCAGCCAGCATAATAATTTACTCTACTTTCAACAAAAAAGATAACAGTGGTATGTCTTTCATTTCCTAGGAACATCTGAGTACTGGGGTGTTTTCCGAACAAAGATTTTTAGTGAAGCAGTATTTAGTTGTATGAAATTAAGTAAAATGTGAAAAACTGGCTATGCAAAAATTTGGGTCCCCTTGTAATTTTGCTGATTTGAATGCATGTCACTGCTCCATACTGATTATTTGCAACACCAAATTGGTTGGATTAGCTCATTAAGCCTTGAACTTCATAAACAGGTGTGTTCAATCATGAGAAAAGGTATTTAAGGTGGCCAATTGCAAGTTGTGCTTCCCTTTGACTCTCCTCTGAAGAGTGACAGCATGGGATCCTCAAAGCAACTCTCAAAAGATCTGAAAATAAAGATTGTTCAGTATCATAGGTTAGGGGAAGGCTACAAAAAGCTATCTCAGAGGTTTAAACTGTCAGTTTCAACTGCAAGGAATGTAATCAGGAAATGGAAGGCCACAGGCACAGTTGCTGTTAAACCCAGGTCTGCCAGGCCAAGAATAATACAGGAGCGACATATGCGCAGGATTGTGAGAATGGTTACAGACAACCCACAGATCACCTCCAAAGACCTGCAAAAACATCTTGCTGCAGGTGGTGTATCTGTACATCGTTCTACAATTCAGCGCAATTTGCACAAAGAACATCTGTATGGCAGGGTGATGAGAAAGAAGCCCTTTCTGCACTCACGCCACAAACAGAGTCGCTTGTTGTATGCAAATGCTGATTTAGACAAGCCAGATTCATTTGGGAACAAAGTCGTTTGGATTGATGAGACAAAAATTGAGTTATTTGGTCATAACAAAAAGCGTTTTGCATGACGGAAGAAGAACACTGCATTCCAAGAAAAACACCTGCTACCTACTGTCAAATTTGGTGGAGGTTCCATCATTCTGTGAGGGTGTGTGGCTAGTTCAGAGACTGGGGCCCTTGTTAAAGTCGAGGGTCGGATGAATTCAACCCAATATCAACAAATTCTTCAGGATAATGTTCAAGCATCAGTCACAAAGTTGAAGTAACGCAGGGGTTGGATATTCCAACAAGACAATGACCCAAAACACAGTTCGAAATCTACAAAGGCATTCATGCAGAGGGAGAAGTACAATGTTCTGGAATGGCCGTCACAGTCCCCTGACTTGAATATCATCGAAAATCTATGGGATGATTTGAAGCAGGCTGTCCATGCTTGGCAGCCATCAAATTTAACCTCACTTGAGAGATTTTGTATGGAAGAATGGTCAAAAATACCTCCATCCAAAATCCAAATACTCATCAAAGGCTATAGGAGGCATCTAGAGGCTGTTATATTTGTAAAAGGAGGCTAACTAAGTATTGATGTCATATCTCTGTTGAGGTGCCCAAATTTATGTACCTGTCTAATTTTGTTGTGATTCATATTGCATATTTTCTGTTAATCCAATAAACTTAATGTCACTGCTGAAATACTGCTGCTCCCATAAGGCATGTCATATATTAAAAGGTAGTTGCTACTTTGAAAGCTCAGCCAATGATAAACAAAAATCCAAAGAATAAAGAGGAGTTCCCAAACTTTTTCATATGACTGTATAGTCATGAAAAGCAGCTTTTCTGCACCATGCTGGCATGTCTTTTGTTTGCACATTGTGTATCTCCAGTTGTACATATATTGCAATTTGTATGCCTGAGATACCCATAACCTTAACTGATAACATTCCCCATATCTAATTTATTGTGTAACATAGCTAGATTTCAGTGTTGACCCCAAATACAGCAAGATTTTTCATACAGGAACAAATCCCTGGCAGGGCGTCAGCCCTCACCATGAGCCCGTTAACAAAGATAAAATAACATTTTGCAGTATTGGAGCAAAAATAAGTAAATAAAAGCATAGGAGTCTTAAAAAGTTTAATTATATTATGTTAACACCATAGTAGTTTTTCCCCAAATTGCAACAAATTGACCAGACATATTGCTGTCTCTGCAAAAACATTTATTTAAACAGTTTCTGATGTTAGCAAAGAGGTAAGAGGGTTTAAAACAAATGTTTTTTTTACAGGGTGGGTGCTCAAATTTCCCTACTGCAGTGGAGAGCTTGCATATTTTGTGCTTTGCAAGTGAGGTGGACAGTTGATTATAGGAGAATAAATAAATAATGACAATAACTGGATATCCATTATCACAAACATACAGAAAATTCCACCTTTTTGCGACACTAGCTAAAAATTTGACATTTTGCAGTAGTTTCATTTATTCTTAAAAAAACAGCAAATGTAATTGCCACTAATGCATACCAGTACAAGCATACCATATACAGAATCTTTTCACTTAAAGGTTGATGTGTTTGAAGGAGAATTTCATAAATAGCCATAAAGTTAACTGAAAGTCAATTTATATAGTACAGTAGACACAATTAGCACACCCGCTGAAGTTTACTGCCAAGGCATCAACATTAATTTCAGGTAAGGAATTGTGCTATTATGTCGAGGAGCCATTAGGCAATAGTGTTCTCTGGTGGCCTCAAAATATACTTTTGTTCTGTTTCCTGGATCTTCATTTCCTAAGCAGGACTTCCTACTGCAAGTTATATGCTTAAGGAAAGCGATCAGGCTTTTCCCATTGTGCAATAATCATTAAATTACCAGCCTCTGGACTTTTCCTGTACATAATATGAACACTGTCTCCCACCAGTGCATTATTTCATAGTATTGATTTTGGGTATATTACAAAGAAGATCAATGAAATATTTTTAGACATATTCATTCATTTTCATTGTTTGTGGTATTTTTTACTCAGTTTAGGTATCACTTGAATATTACAGAAATTTTAAATTGTAGAGTAGTCATCCACTAGAATTAATTACATTTTTATAATATTAACCATGCATCACCCCTATCATTATAAGTCCAGATCTATAAGGGCATTTAGAAGATTTAAATCCAGAGTTAATTGACCCATAGGATTATACATGCCATTAACTTAGATTAACTGCTATTTAGATTGATAGATCAAAAATTTCTTACCACATTTAGTCAGCAGTTTACATGCATATATAAGACATTAAAAAGAACATTTTTTACAACAGGAAAACAGATGATTAGTTTTATACAGGGAATTCCAAAAGGTTCATGCCCAGGATGGCTGGGTGAACACAATGCTGCATTCTTCCTCTATCTACTGTACACCTCTTATGGTACTCTGATTTTCTCAGAGATGAATAAATAAGGTTAACTGACAAAGCAACAAAAAAAGTCTAATTTAATTTATAATGGCACAGAATTCCTCCTGGATTCAGTTCCTACCTTGTGATATATGCTGCCATCTGAGTTTCAGGTCCTCATGACCCTAAAATGGACCAGGTAGATGCACAAAGTTGCTTTACCACAGATGATTCTGAATTAAGAACCTTGCAGTTGTGGTATTCTTATATGAACTGCTCATTTTAAACTTTAAACAATGAAGTAACATGACAGATGACAAAACAATGTAAGGTAATATAACTGTAAATTTTTGGTGTAATAGTACTTTGTATCACAGATTTTGCACCAAATTACCAGATGTGGGTGGCACTTTGGTCCAGTGGCATTGAGAGCTCATAGTTTCAGGGACCTGGATTTGAGTCCTTATCCAGTTACTGTATGTGTAGAATTTCTACATTCATTTTCATCTTTAATTTTTGTAATTTTTTCTCCTGGTTCTCTTGTTTCCTCCCACATTTCAAATGTGTGTTATGATAATTAGTGAGTCTCAACAGGAACAGAGTGTGGGATTGTGTGTGTGCTGCATTACAGCAAAATTCCATCTGGGGTGATTTTCTGCCCTTGCACCCACTGCAGCAAAGATGGACTTTCTTTTGAATTTGTCCTGTTTGCTATTTTTTTTTTGTTGCAAAAAATTTTTCCTGTTGTCCTATTATTATTTTTTTTGAGAATTTAAACATCAGAGAATGTTACTAATTGGTTGTTTTGCTTTTACAATTTAATCGCAAGGACATAAAATTTTATATAGTCCTTAGTTTGGTGCATCACCGATTTTGTTTTTCTTTTTTTTCTGTGACGTGTAATGTCTTTATTGTTAATAGCTGCTTTACTGTTACTAGGGCTGTTACCCCCAGAAGACATATAAAACTTCACTGATGCTATGATTTATAACCCTGTGTTACATTTGGTGCTAAATCTAAAATTAAAAATTCTAATCCAGAATAACTTCACTGGGTGAGATCATAGTGATTAGCACTATTTGGTTATCACCTCTTAGCTATTCTCTTCATGTTTTTGTTAACGGTTAAGTGTCTATGTTTTGGTAACAGTGTGCCTCTTTGTTAATGACTACTGGCAATTCTCCTTTTGACATTATTTATGGTTCAGCACTTTGGTTTTAACAATGGTTTCTCTGTTTTCTAGTATTGACCCTTGCTACAGTTTCTTGAAGATATGGGGACCTCCTTTCCCAGTTAATCCTGTCCTGGCCACATTCCCTCAACAGTAGGCAGCTCAGGAGGGTCTGCTGAAACCTAAAAAAGCAGGTGGGCATTGTATGCGCTGGGTCCAGAAGATTATTCTGGTTAAAACAACTGGAATAATAGACTCAGGATCATTAAAACCCTGTAACAGAATATGAGTTAGGAAAATTAAAGGATGGATAAGAAATTTGTCAAGGGTAAGTAAAACAACACTTACCTAATTGGGAAGTTTAATTGTTTTCAATTATTACTTAGGAAAATACAAAAAATGCATTATAATCATGACCTGGTTAGTCTAAGTTTGAGTCTCGTCTTTGTCAGAACGTTTCTCAGTAATAAATTTGTAGTCGTAACTGCTTGACACTTCCACAGGGCTGGGGTCTTTACACTAGCAATTTTTATATTTTTTCAAGATATTCTTATCTTTCTGTGACATTTCCCAAAAAAAAATTAATGGTGATGTCATACTGGTCTGGTGAAAAAGTGTCCTGTAAAGTAAAAGTAAAAGTACAATTTTCTCTAACTAAACAGCAATAAAACTGAGGTGCTCCTCATTGGCTCTAAATCCACACTTGCTAAGGTTAACCATTCTTCTATTTTAATTAACAATATTAACACAAACATCTCTTCCCAAGTTAAGAGCCTGGGCATCATTCTAGACAGTACTCTCTCTTTTTCCTCCCATATAAGTAACATTTCTCGGACTGCCTTCTTCCATCTCTGAAACATTTCTAGACTTCGTCCTGTTCTTACCCAACACAGTACTGAAGTATATTGGTTAATGCCCGAGTCACCTCATGTATAGATTATTGTAATGCTATTCTATCTGGCATCCCACAAAAACTTATCCATCGTTACAGCTTCTTCAAAATTCTTCTGCCAGGATAAAAACCTGTTCTAAATCCACTGAACATATTCCACCTATTCTCTCTCAACTTTACTGGCTCCGTTAACTACAGAATACAATACAACATACTGCTCTTAACATTTAAAGCTCTCCACAACCTTGCTCCCCCCTACCTCACTGATCTCCTACAGACTTACACTCCCTCTCACTCACTCAGATCCTCATCTGCAGCTTTACTTTCTGAACCACACATCAAACTCTGTTTTATGGAAGCTCGAGCATTCTCTCATAGTGCTCCTCAACTCTGGAATTCTCTTCCCTCTCATATTCGTCAGCTTGATTCAATATCACATTTTAAAAATGTCCTCAAAACTTATCTTTTCAAACTGGCATACCAATTGTGAATTTTGCACTGTTACTGCCTGTTATCTTTGTTTGTTTGCTAATTATTGCTTTTTGATTTACCATTGTCTTGCTTTTATTTTACTAATGTTGTTTAATTTTATTGTAAGGTGACCTTGAGTGCTCAGAAAGGTGCCTATTAAATAAAATAAAAATGTATTAAAAGGCTTCTTCCTTTTTCATAATGATACCGTGATAGGCACCAACTCTATGAAACCCCGATTTAGAATAAGCTGTTTCAAGAAACAGATGAGCATGTGACCTTTGATAAAACATGATTTATATTCTCTAACTGATTAAAATTCAACTTTCTCCTTTCAACTAAATGTGTCAGTGTTAAAAAATCAAGCTGCAGTAAATTAAAAAAGATTTGTTTCATATATATACTGCATGTAAAAGTATACTATATGTAATTTGCATTCTTACATAATTGCCCTCAAGTGGGATTTTCTTGATATGTGCTGTACTTTAGCTATATACTATAGTAAATAACATTTTGCTTTTATAACATATGCTGCAAAACATATATTAAGAACACAAACAAAATCATTCTGCTAGAAGCAGTAAATAAGTGCAGTCCTTTACCACCATTTATATTTATAGCAGTCAGTAATTATGGTGGCACCGTGGATAGTGCTGTTGCCTCACAGCTGTAAGGAGCTTGGTGCACATTTCTGCCTACTTTCTCATTAAGAAGTGTGCACAATCGCCCTCAGTGTCACTGTGCTTTCTTCCACATTCAAATTATGTCTGTGTTAAGTTTTGTTAACTTTAAACTGTCGAAAAGTTAGTAAATATGGGTGTTTGCACAAGAGTGCCCTGTGACGGCTGCTCTGTTCTCATATCCACTGTTGATTCTGATGGTATTCTGATGCAGTCTGTCTTCCCATCAGCCTGTAATGGAATAAGCAGACACAGAAGATGGATGGATAGTCAAGCGTGTTAAAAGCCAAATTTACCGAGCATATATTTATATTTTTAAAGTCTTGCTTAACATAACCCTGTTAACATTTCACTGTTTTCTAACATTTAAATCTTAATGAAACTTGTTTTCAATTTAAACTCTGTGTTATGGTACCTGCTTACAATCTCTTTATTCATGACTTGTCTATACATATTGATTTTCCATTGTCCTGCTATAAATAAGGTAATTTAGCAGTGACTCAATGAAATTGGTTAGTTAGAAAGGTATTTAATAAGAGAAAAGCATTTTATGGGTTTCTGAAATGGAAATAGTATCATTTTTTTGGTAGTAGTGTATATTTCAGCATTATAATAAACTTTAATAAAATGTTTGCAATAACAACTAATATGGACATAGCACATATACAATCTAATAAATGAACCAGTAAGAATTTGTGAGTATTGGGAGGCAATCCTGGAAAGTGAAGGGAAAAAGTGCATTAATTGGCTGAAAGCCTTTCTGATCATTTAGCTTGCTGGTGCTTTATGAATGACAAGGCTGAACTCTCCATTTTCTACTTCATATTTGTTTAGATTGCAATATGCTATATTTTCTTTCCAAATTACAGCACAAAACAAAATGCTTTTTAGGATAGATATGATCATAGACAGCAAAAATGAATATACTATACTACTAAGAAGCTTAAACATCCAACACTTGCTAGGGATTGTGGAATGTTGGAGAAACACATAACACCATTCACAACTATCAAGGAGGTAGTAAAGAGATTTTTAGATATGTAGAGTTCAGGTTTTGGAGAAAGTCCTATTTTGTTATTTTTAAAGGTTTGTGTATTTTAGCCAACCTTCATAATGCTGTGATGGTTCTAAGAAATACAAAGTATTTAGAACCCTTTACTTTCTGCATACTTTATTGTAGAACATTTAATTTTAAATGGATACATTTGTCTGTCTTGCCCGTTAATCTACCTTCAATAATGCATAACGGAAAAGTGAAAATATGTTTTTTGAAAAGTTTGCAAATGTATTCAGAATCAAAAAGTGAAATCCCATTCAAATAAAAATTCAGACTCTTAATTCAGCACCTTGTAGAAGCACTTTATGGTAGCAATTACAGCTTTGAATCTTCTTAGTTAACACTAGAATTACTAGAGCCTACGAAAAAACTCGTAGATCTGGCCCACCTTAAATCGCTTCTTAAAACCGTTCTCACCTCTCCGCCAGCGTCTTTTGTCATCTAAATGTACTGATAAAGACAAGCTGCCAGCAGCCGGCTATTCCATCCCCCCAACGACTTAGAACGTAAACGAGCAACTCCCAGCTCATGCCTTGATTGATTATCTGGGAGTGAAGTGGAGTTTTAGAGTGGAAATAATAGATTGTTATTTGGAACACACGCATTTCATATGTGTTGCATTTCTACAGTAATCTGTGTAAACACATTGTTAAAACAGAAATGTTTTTTATATTCTAGTAGCAAATGACAAAATGTAGGCATAAACTATATAATGTATGAAGCCTGAAGTACAAATATCAAAGAAACACTTTCACAAAAGGTACAAAAAAAAGCCACCACCAAAAAAAGCCGCCTTAGTGTGTGACATTGACACTCATTTGCTATCATTGTTTCTGTGGCGCAACAGGATCAGTTGCTGACTGGGAATCAGAAGGTCATGAGTTCGATCCTGCATAACTCCCTTTTGAGAAGTGTTCTTATTTTCACTATTTTAGAATAAAAAGATACATTTGATTTCAGTCTGTAACAGCCGGTGTAATTTATGATATTTGTAAAGGTTAGCTTTGTTTATTTTTTTTTTAAATTCACTTTTCATTGACTCAGTCGTGTTCAGGATCCTTCCCTACCACCCCCCCACTCCCCCATCTGACACTGCTGTTTTCACATAAAGACGCGCTATAGCTCTGCAGTGTATCACGATACATACGACCACGTGTTTTTTTTCCCACAATCTTGCCAGTCCCAACGTGTTGCTGTATGCTGTTTCTTTTGTACTCCACAACATGCAGAGGAAAGATAGTAAAGAGCAGTAACTTCAGCGCTATATGCAATCATCAGACACTCCCCATCTGATGCTGTTTTCACATAAAGACGCGCTAAAGCCCTGCAGTGTACTTGTGACTGCATTGTCGTACCAATGCTTGCGAACTGAAGTGTCTGCATGCACTTTTCCTGGCATTATACGTGTATTTTTTGAGCATGCCCATGTAGCTCAAACACAGGAACATATGTTGATGTAAATGTATAACAAAACAAGTGCACTTTTATTCAAGACTATAACCGAAGAAAAAAGAAAGCAAGTTACAGTAGGCGGTTGATATGACAGCTTGCGTGGTGGAATGCTAAGAACTGCTGATTTCCATTCCGTGCTATATAACTGTTAACATTTGAATCTGATAATTGCATATAGCGCTGTCTTATTCAGTGTGCGCAAGAACATGCAGGTGGCCAGTTGCTGCGTGCTACAACGCACATTTAAAAAAAAGAAAGAGACAAATATATGTGACGTTTTGAAGAAATCATTTTATGACGCGAATAGTACCAATCAGAAAACATCGTCGAAGTAATGCAATATTATTTGAAAACGAACAGCGTCAGATCGGGTGTGAAGTTATACTGGCGCTGTCTGAGTCAGATCAGAAGCTGAATAAGCTGAAAAAGCTCCTGTTCTGACTCTAAGTAAAAAAGCATGAATTAATCAACAGAAATAACCGCGATTGACATTTTAAACTTAACGATTTACTGTACAGTGCATACCCATTTATAAATTTAATGTCCGTTTCAGGAAAAAAAACTTTCTTCAAAGCTGGGAATCAAATTTAGGTCTCTGTAGCACGGTAGGGCAGCTGTGCTCCAAGTCAGCAAACCGTAGCGTTAAGCCACGAAAGCTGTTGTATCATCCTTGAACCTTTTGTGCAGGTGTTTATTTGATGTTTGGACTTCAGGCTTCACAGATTCTATAGTTTATGCCTACATTTTGTAACATTTATTACTAAAATATGAAAAAGTTTCTGTTTTAGCAATGTGTTTACACAGATTACTGTAGAAACGGAACACACATGAAATGCGTGTATTCCAAATAACGATCTATTATTTCCATTCTAAAACTCCAGCAGTTCAGTCACTCCCAGATAATCAAACAAGGCATGAGCTGGGAAAACTTAGTGAACGTTCTGCGACGGTGGGGGATGGAATAGCCGGCTGCTCGCTGCTCCTCTTAATCGGCACATTTAGAAGACAAAAGAGCGGTGAGAGCGGTTTTAAGGTGGGCCGGATCTACGAGTTTTTTCGTAGACTCTGGTAATTCTAGTGTTAAGTCTCTACAGCCTTTGTGCATCCTGAGTTGGGCAATTTATTCCTTTCTTCCCAAAAGAGCCTCCCAAACTCTGTTAGACTGGATTGGAAGTGTCTGTAAACTGCCATCTCCAGGGCTGTCCACAGATGTTTGATAAGGTTTATATCTGGGCTTTGGCTGGGTCACTCAAGCACTGCCAAACACTGAAGCCAATCCAGCGTTACCTTGGCTGTATTCTTCAAGTCAATGCTGAAAGGTGAACTGTTGCCCCAGTCTCTTTTCCCTCTTTCCCTCTTTTTCCTCTTTTCTGACCAGTCTCCATGTCACTGGCGCTGAGAACCACCTCCATAGAATTACATTGTTACCAGCATGCTTCACTTTTAGGGATGGTATTAGGCAGGGGATGAGCAGTGTCTGGTCTTCACTGACATAGTGTTTTGAGTTCTTTCATAAGAGCTCAATGTTTGTCCCATCAGACATCAGAATGTTTTCTTCATGCTCTCAGAATCCTTTAAATTCTTCTTTTTAAGAGTGTCTTCCATTTAGCCATTGTACCATATATGCCTGATTGATGGAGTCCTGTTGAGATGGCTGTCTTTCTGACAGGTTCTCCCATCTCAGCATAGGACTTCTGAAGCACTGTTAGAGTGACCAATGGATTCTTGGTCATCCCTCTGACCAAAGCCCTTCTTGCCCAGTTACTCTGTTTGGCCAGGTGGCCAATTCTAGAATGAGTCCTAGTGGTTCTGAACATCTTTCATTTTACAATTATTAAGGAACACTCAAAGCTTTAGATTTAGTTGTATATCCTTGCACTGATCTTTGCCTCACCATGATATTAGTGCGGCGGTCTAGAGTGAGCTCCTAGGACTTCATGGTATGATTTTTGGCCTTGCTTGTAGTGTGAATTGAGGGGCTTTATAAACAGAGGCTGTGATCAATCAATTCAGTTTGCCACAAGTGGACTTTAAAACGCATCTCAATTATAATTTGGGCAAACAAGATGCACTTGACCAAAATTTGGAGTGCCAAAGAAAAGGGTCTGACTATTTATATAAGTGAGAGATTTCAGTCTTTGAATTTTAAAAAATTTGTAAACATTTCTGAAAACATGTAAACATCTGGCTTGTCACTGATAGTAGCCACTAGAAAGCAGATAAATGGAATTTAAATAGTTTTTAAATTTACCGATGAACTGTAGTGCACACAAACCCAGGCGCAGGATCATCTTGATTGCACTTCAAACCTTCTACAAACTTGAATGGAGTCACAAAGAGGACCTGAAGGCTGCCTTATGTCTGAAACACCTTGAAACATAAGACATGGTGAGAAAATAAAAGTGGGATGTATTAAATGCTCTCCTAACCAGCTATTTGCACTGTGATCGTGAGTGCCAAAGCAGTTTAGTTTCAGTTTACTGCAAGAGCTACAGTATTTGTCCAAAGATGGAGAGGACAACGTGCCGGTGTGAGAGTAAAAGTAAGGCAAAATGGTTTAGGGCTGGTCTACGATTCATTGTAACAGGTAATGTTCAGCTGTCAATTAAAATAGACGAACTGTCTGCTATTAACTGTCGGGTCATGAAGCATATAAGTACTGTGCCATTGTCAAATTTCCCCCAAGGGACAAATAAACTTCTATCTAAACATGTTTTCACTTTGTCATTAGGGGTTATTGAGTGTAGATTGATGAGCAAAAATGGCACCTCTATTCATCTAAAACTGAATTACAAGAATAAAAAAATGTGCAAAAAAAGAAGAATCTGAATACTTTTTGAATCCATTGCAGGTGCTACTCTCACCATGAAAGAACACTGGGCCTTTTCCTTGCAAGTACTCTTTGCCTTGGAGGCATTTAGGTCAAGTAGTCCTCTGTCATACCAGTCTGCTTTGAGTAGAAATAGCAAGGTAGACAGAGTGGTGCTCTTTGACAATTTATTTGCTGTACTGAGTATTAATGACAGTACCTCTACCTGTACCTGTACAAGTATATATTCTACCCAAAGGGTGCTTTATTAAGTTTTTTGATCCTAAGGTTAAAACATTCAGTAATAAAGAAATGGACCTGAGTATAAAGTTTTCTGGCGAGGATAGCAGGATTTTACTGTAAATATTCAATGCTAATGGTAGTTACACAAATAAGTGCCTAGTGATAGACCCACTCACTCCCTTCTAACTGCTTTTCTATGCTGTTAAGTAGAAATTGCTTGGCGTCTTCTTCTTTTCCTATCCAAGAGCAGCTCAGGTAAAGTCATATGCCCAACTGTCCCATATATAATGTGTGATTAATGTGTGGCCTTCTTAAAAAAACAAATATGAAGTATTACAGGGGATTTTTGTTTAAATAAGAGTTGAGATTACCACTACAATTGTTCCAATGGGCATCCATTTTTACAACAGATTTGATGAACACTCAGTTCTCTATGAAAAGAGTGAAGAAACGTAGAATCGCTTGATCCTAATTAGGCTTAGATAATTTGCATAACATTGCTGTAAAATACACCAGCTTACACCTATCAAGATAAAGGGAATCAAATAGGCCACCATACACCCTATGCTTTGTATAGATGAAAAGGTACTAAAATATCTAGATTGATTAAAAGTCTTTGGAAAACATCTCATCATTAAATATTTATTTCTTATACAACAGGGGTTCTAAACACCGGTCCTGGACTTCCAAGTGGCTGCAGGTTTTCATCACAACTAGTTTCGTAATTAGAAACCCAGGCATAGCAGATAATGAAACTTGTTGTTTAATTACATGGCTTGTTAGTGCTTTCATTTTTCTAAGATGCATCTTTATCACGTTGTAGATTTTTCATTTTCTGAGAACACTAGCCATATGTTTTGGGGTCTACAACTGATTTGGACTTCTTGCTTCTTCTCTTCTCTCTTTGATTTACTTTAAAACAATTTATTAACACAGTTACTTTATGATGCATGTGCACAGTATTTAAATGGAAGCATGTTAGGTACTGAACTGGTGGTCCCTTTTGCATTTGCATCTCTTTATTAACTGATGGCTGGTAAAGAAAAAAGGAAAAATGTTAAAACCTAAATGCAGCAGTTTAAAACAAAAACAGGCAATTAAGGTATTCTTCAGAACTGGAGTTGAGAACCCTTTCTGTACAGTATATAAATAAAACAGTTAATAGTAATAAAAATTACATGTCAAATGATCTCATCTCCATAGTGAATGTACCGGCACATGGAGTCTTAGGCCCGGTTTATACTTCACGCTCAGAATGCATACACACACATCATGGCTGCCATGCATTCTCAGAGTTTTTTTGATGCTGTCCTCTGAGCACATCCTTAGAAATTAATGCGACGGTTGCGTAAGTTGCAGTAACAGCAAAAATATGGGTGGCATGTGTGTGCAAGTTTTGGTATGTGACATCAGCTTTGTTGTTTACTGTCAACATGTGATGGCAGGCTTGCAGCTCCATTAGGATCAATCTGCATGTGTCAATTTTTAATGAATGGTTTGATGCAGTGAAGCAAATCATAAAACTTAAATGATGACATGCAAATATCTTCATGGTGGTTTTCTTCATCCATTTCTCACATAGGCAATACAAGCATCACATAGTCCCCACTGTACATTTAAAGGTATCTCATACTATCTTGAAATTCTGTGATGCTGTCACTGTCCTTTTTTTTTTTTGCACCTTCACAATAGCATCAGAAAGCGAATAATTTTTTATTTTTAACATCTTTCTTCCCCCACCCCTAAAACAGCGAAATTGGACTTTGTTCTCTCCCTGTGATGATTTCTCACACTGACACCTGGTGGGATCCTCCAGATTTACTTAAAGAACATGGAGTAGCAGCAATGTCCTCAAGCTCATGCGTCACATAGCTTTAAGCATAACCCCAGACTTAGTTATACAGTGCAGACAGAAAAATTCCCTTATAAGTAATAAGGCTGGATGTATAGAAGGAGAAAGATTTACCCCTTTTAAGGATGAGGTTATTGACTGATAATTTCCAGGGCAGTGAGACCTGATGCTGTTTTAACTTATCACAGGGTTTGCATTAGCTTACACAGGACCTTAAACGCAATGGTCTGGAAATTTTATTGAAGCGGATTTACCCTCTGTTTTGAAAGAGTA
Organism: Erpetoichthys calabaricus; assembly: GCF_900747795.2. Taxonomy (NCBI): domain Eukaryota; kingdom Metazoa; phylum Chordata; class Cladistia; order Polypteriformes; family Polypteridae; genus Erpetoichthys; species Erpetoichthys calabaricus. Next base: position 154,928,344 of record NC_041402.2, on the reverse strand, counting down.
ACCAGAAGGCACTAGGCTTCGTTTAACGCCTCCTCTTGCTAAGCCAAATCATATTTATTAAACCGGGTATACAGCCAATAGAAGAGATATTATTGACCTCCTTTCCAGTCAGATACATCTTTTAAGACTTATATACCTACTTTGCTATATTGTCCTATAATTCCCTCACTGAAACTATTCTTTTCAGTCTTGCTGAATGTTTCTCATTTTCTGTCTGTTTTCATGCCTTTATTTTTTTATTGTATTAGCCTTTTGCAAAATTATGCATAACACATGCCATTTACCATATCATTGTGCCTAATTGCTCTAAAATAGGATTCTCAAGTTTGGTTAACACAGGTCTTTCAATTGACTCAGGAAATTACATTTTGTGCAAGTAAGGTAATCCTAATTAGATGATAGTCTTAATTAAAAATCTACATAAACAGCATGAGATACAGTAATGTATTGGGTAAGATTTAGAAGGTAATTGACAACATAAACGATTTGCTATGCCTGATTGCTTTGCTTATGAGTAGGTAGAAGCTCACACAAGTTCTAAATCAAGAATTTGATGTGGAAAAAAAAAATCAGTGACCTGCAACATAATTCTCCAGATTAAAAATTAAGCAAAACAATTTAATGCATGCACCTCTATTTTCTATGTGCTTTTGTTACTCAGGAGTTAATGTAATATGAGGCTTCTGCAAATCAGGTATTTATGTTATATTTATTGTTGTTCTGTTTAATTTAGTTACTTAAGAACACTTTTCTGCTTTTGGCTCCTTTTGTTTAACAAGAATGTACTTCAATGAAGCTGCTTTTAATTTAAAGACAAATAATTGTATATTTGTTTCAGCATAATTATGCAGTATGAACACAAATATTTAACAGTAATTATAGCTACATCTTTTCCAAAATCCCAGAATCAAGAAGCAGCTGAGTTGGCAAGGTAGGATCCAGCATGAGTCAAATACGTAACAAAAGAAAATTCTCAGTTTCAATGACGTTGCTTTAAAAGTTTAGAGAAAATTTAAAAAGAAACAAATCACAAAAATACAGAAAACATTATTACTCATGCAGAATAAAAGACAAAAAGGAAAAAAAAAGGTTTCTTCTACAGTCTTAGCTTTCCCTTGTTAAACTTCAGTCACTTTCAATACTTAAAATTTGTGTTACTTCTCAATGATAAACATACATGAGCTTCACTTAGTACATTCAGAAATAATTCCATCCATCCATTTTCCAACCCGCTGAATCCGAACACAGGGTCACTGGGGTCTGCTGGAGCCAATCCCAGCCAACACAGGGCACAAGGCAGGAACCAATCCCAGGCAGGGTGCCAACCCACCGCAGGACACTCAGAAATAATTAAAATATTCAATTTATAATTTAGCTTCTGTGGATTAAAATAGAACCTCCCATTGAGTATGCTCTAATAAATAGGCACACATTCTAACATAACTAAGAAAATACTTCTATCAATTTAACATAACCTAACTAACTTTCAAATGACTCTTACAGGAACTATTTTTAAGAAAGGCAACTTGATGATATAGTAGTGTGTAAACATTATGTTCCATGTCTGTGTGGGATTTTCTCCAGGTACTTTGATTTTCTCCTATATCCTAAACAAGTTTATGTTAATCTAAATGGCAGTCCTAAACTGCCCTGGAGTGAATCTGAGTGTGAATGTGTGGGTACATAACTCCTGTGATGGACTGTTGACTTGTCCACAGTAGGTTCCCACCTTGTATCCAATGTTTCTTTTGTTTTAATTGTTTAAAAATAAAGTGATTGCATGAATAACTTGGGAAACATATGTTTGCCATTCAAGAAGTGGTAAAAATTGTGAAAGGACAGTGTGCTTCTAATATATCTCCACTCCTGAAATAAGACCAATGAAGGCTAAAATCAACAAAATAATGATGCTTTTATTGTTAAAATAACATGGGAGGAATGATTAAAGGAGAAGTCAAAGTATGTACTATATATACAGAAAGATAAATTAACCCTGATACCCACCCAGACTAATCTAACTAGATCTCAAGGCTCTTTCTATTGAGTAGAATGTCTTATTCACTTGCTCACTCCACTCTTTTCTTTCACCTTCCATCACTTTCTGTCTTCCTCTGTTTTGATATTATCTTTCTTCCTCTAACTTGTTGAGTTTTCACCACAAATTCTTCTCCTACCTCCAGACTCAAATATAACTGTTGATGAGGCTGAATAAGGGCGTTTCATCAAAATCTCAGACTTACTTCAGGGATTGGGGATCACTCTACTTTTACGTGATCCCCCAGTTGCCCTTACAACAAAGTCTCAAGTGGATGTTTTCTTTGCATTGTTTAGTATAATGTGGTACAGCAATGTAACAAATGCTTGACACTGGGGTAGTCATTGGTAATGTCAATATTAGCCAACAAATGTAACTAAAACATATTATTTACCCTTAATCACCCACATGTTGCATATCCTGTATGTGTAATACTTATTTTACTGATCTAATGGTAGCATGTGGCTTTGTGAATGACAAATTTACTGGTTCAGGCCCCACTTCTAAATCTCTGTGTGTTTCAAAAAATGTCACTTAACTTCCTTTTACTCCAACTGCCATAATATATGTAAATAACTAAGAGATCTCACCGTTCCAGCAAAGACAGTTGTGGGTTGCTTTCTTTTTAATTTGTTTCTATGACATTTTTTTGTTGTTATGTGTGTTTTGACACAGAGAGAATGTATTTCCACTCTTTTTAAAGTTTTTAAAGATTTTTTTAACATCATTTTTCAACACAATGTTTTGTTACATGGAGGTCCCCCATTTTTGTTTCTATTACCCTAGCACTGCTAGATATGATGGCCAGAAGTGGGTGACAATTAGGTCACTGTCACAACAATATAAAGATGGTGCTGTGCATTTGTTGGTCACCTGAGACTATGGACAAAAAAACAAAATTCTGTTTGTTGTGTTTAAATTTTGCTATTTCATACTTCTGCAGTTTATAGTATCCTAGCATTGATTTTGGGCTTTGTTTGTGGTTATTGTTTTGACTTCAACAAAAGACGGGATGGACCTTTGGTTATTTAGATTAAGGCTTTGTTTATGACACACGTTTTTCTGACTGCTGTCATCCCCAATCCCAGTGCATTTTGTGACTGTGTAATTAAAGGCGCTAAAAAAATCATTATGTTTTTTCATTTAAGATTTTATAATTAGCAATATTATGAGCACACAAAGTGCCAATAATAAAAATAAAGTACTCATATGCATTACCTACACAAAAAAAACTCTCACTCCCCATCTCTGTCTTTTACTCTCAACTCTTGCTTGCTTTCATCTTGCCAGATGAGCATTTGCCTGCAATTGGCTCCGGACTCCAGACCCAATTACACTCTGGCTGCAAACACACTTCAAACCTTGGGTCACAGCAATGCTAATCTTACTTAATGAACACTTAGCTATAGCTTCCTCCTGGTGGACTCCGAATTTCAGCTCCCCAGTTAAAGAGACAGCACAGTCTTACATATTTCTCGCTGGGACAATGTGCCTTCTAGTGGTCGTGAGATGTTGCCATCTGTGGAAATCAAGACAGATGTGTGCAAAAACACCATAAACACAGACAGGAAAGGGTTATAATGCAAGTAACATTTTTCAAGTTGAAGTAGTATAAATGTGATATGGCAAAGATCAGTGCTGCTAGCCTTTAATTGCTATAAATAATCAAGATAAACATGTGGCTGTGAAACTGGAAACAGGTGTGTGACAGTTGAAGTATAATGCAAATAAATGTGAAGTTTTTCACACGGAAAGTTACAAAAATTAGATATAATAACACAATATAATGGTCTGAAATTTGAAAAACACCTTTAAAAAATCTTGGTAGAGTTGTCAATTTACACAAATAGAGTGGTTACAATTTTGACTTAGAGGGCTTCTAGGGTATGAGTACAAGATTACTCTGAGTGGTGTACAAGTTAAAAGATAATTTCAGTATTTTCTAAGTCAAAGTTGTTTTTTCACAAACATGGTATACATGCATTTGCCGCACAAAATTGTTTTCTAAAGTTAAGTATTTTCTGTATATTTTAAAAAAATGCATAGCCAGTCCTGGCATTTTAAAATGAACCCTATGGGACATCGAACTACAAAGGAATATGAAAGCATAAAAACTTAAACATAGCATAAAAACAAAAACTATTGAAATGAATTCAATCCACATTGATAAAAGTATTAGATTGCATTAGATTATGTTAGATTAGATAACCTCTATTTAGTGTGTTTGTTGTTTGTGTCTGTTTGTGTGCCTGTCCAGTTGCTATGTCTCTGACATTCCAACAGATGGTGCATCATAGACATTTTTAGTAATAAAATGCATTGCATTTGTCATTCCAATAGATTGTGCATCATAAACATTAACACTGCCTATACAAATCCTATACCAAATAGTGCATTGAAAATGTTAATGTTGAGGTCTACATTGATTGCTTACATTTCAGACCATCTTAAATGGGTATCACAGCAAGTTGAATATAATTAGTACCTAAACTGTCAGAGCTAACAAACAACAACTAATACAATACATTGCATTTTCATTCCAACAGAGGGTGTGTACAACTCTAATCAAACACAAATATCCCTGAACATCTGGACAGAAAACTGAAAGAAGGATCAAATTCAGGGTAAGTTAAATGCCTTCCTGAACAAATGAATCTCAAAGATGTTTTTGAAAGAATTAATTGAGGTGGCTGATCTCATTAATTTAGTTAGGTCATTCCAAAGTCTTGGCACTATAGAGCTGAGATGCTTTTTCACCCCTAAAGCATGATGGCAGAAGTTAGTTTGGGACACAACAAGATTGCCAGAATCAATGGACTTCAGTGGGTGGACAGAAGCATAGTGATGGAGGAAGTTGCTGATGTAGTCTGGTGCAAGGCCATTTGAAACTTTATAGGTTATTAATAGAATTTTATACTTTGTCCTGGGATAGACAGGGAGCCAGTGAAGGTTGAGCAGGATGGCTGTTATGTGCTTGTTGTTGCAGATCTGTGTAAGGACTCTTGAAGCAGAGATTTGAACCAACTAGAAGAACTATCATAACAAATCAGAAGGGACACCTGCCAGTATGGAGTTACAATTGTCGATGCGCGATGTATTGAAAGGAAAGACAAGTTTCTCATTATTGGGTAAAGACAAGATGAACAATAATGGGCTATGTTAAGATGAAGGAAGTTTGAAAGTTTCTTAATGTGATCAATGTGGGTATAATAAGAAAGTGAGGAATCAAAAATGACACAAACATTCCTAGTAGAAGAAAAAGGCCTGATGGCATCATCACCAAGGGTGACTGAGAAGGATTTCATGTTCTTAAACTGAGTTTTAGTGCTAATTAGCACTAGACTTCAGTTTTGTTACAGTTTAATTTTAAAAATATTCCATCCAGGTTTTAATTTTGCTGAGGCAAATAGTGAGATGTGAAAGCTCTGATAAACTTTCACTTTTAATACCGCAAAAGAGCTGAGTATCTTCTGCATATAAATGATAACCCAGACCAAAGCTACAAATAATATATGGCCAAGGGGAAGCATATAAATACAGAAAAGCAGAGGACTGAGGACAAAGCCTTGAGGAACCCCTTGTGTGACTTTAGCAGAGCTGGACCTGCTGTTGCCAAGACTAACAAACTCATGCCTATCCATCAGATAGGACATTAAACCACTGGAAAGCAGTGCCAGATATACCAAGCAAGTTCTCCATTCTGGACAGTAGAATATAATGCTTGACACTATCAAATGTGCACTAAGATCTGACAGATTTAATATGCTGGTTTGCCTAGAGTCTGCTGCCATAGTTAAGCAAATCATCAGTTACTTGAAGTAGAGAAGTTTCACAGCTGTGCTGTGCTCTGAAAGAAGACTGAAAGGGTTCTGTCAGTTTATTCCAAGTTAAGTAACTGGTAAGTTAGTAGGTCACAACACAATCAAGAAACTTAGACTGAAAAGATAAGTGAGAGATGGACTAAAGTTAGACAGATAGATAGATAGATAGATAGATAGATAGATAGATAGATAGATAGATAGATAGATAGATAGATAGATAGATAGATAGATAGATAGATAGATAGATAGATAGATAGATAGATAGATGAAGGAAAAGAGTCAGGCACATTGATCAAGCACATTATTCCACTTTGAAGTAGGAAGAGATAAAGAAGTAGAAGAAGAAGAAGCAAAATGTATATAAACTATCAAAACACATACATAATTATGTACCACTAGTCATTTAGCCCGTTACAATAACGGGCGCTAGAACAGTAGTGCATAAACATTAGTAGGAACAGTCTATATTAAATGGCAAGGGACTTTGACCTCATTCTTTTGGTTGGTCGTATTTTTTTTTCTTTCAGCCTTTCTTTTGCTGATGTTTACTTGCTGAGCTGACCGTTCTTCGTGGGCTGCCGCCGTGTATTGTGTGTCTTTAATTTTCTGTGACAGTAATACTGTCTTGTACGGCTCTATTCAATAAGGGCGCATAGATAATTTAGTTCAAATGGCTCTGGAATATGTGAAGAGCAACAGGTGCAGATCTTTATTTACACGCGCCTTTATTCGCTGCGACCAATTGAGGTCGTCCTTTTGAGGCTCGCCTTTTTGTGCGCACCCTTATTGAAGGATACCGTCTTGTACGTCTGCTGGCTTGTACGTCCGTAGTATATGTCCGTACGTCCATAATATAACTTTAATTTTCTCTGGCGGTAATACAGGCGTGCGCGTCGGTAATATGCCTTTAATCTCCTCTGACAGTAATACTGGTTTGTATGTGGCTGTAATATGCGTCACTGTATTGTGTACCTTTAATTTCCTCTCGCAGTAATACTGGTTTGTATTTCTGTAAAACGCCTCTAACTTTCTCTGACAGTAATATCGCGCATAGCACCGTGCCCCGTGCATGCGCACTTCACCAGAAGACACCCACACACGGACACCTGGACGCACACAGGGATTTTATATATATAGATATGCACTTTGTGACCTTGCCTGAAAGCAGCCAATAGTCACCTCTGACTGAATACTCAAAATGGTTTGAGAAGCAGTTAATAATGTAGGCCTTGAACATTTCTGAACTTTTTATTTTGTTTCAGAAATGACTCCTGTTACTATTTACATTTCACAATGATCATGATGTAGTATATAGTTTAGAACAATTAAAACAATTTTGAAAAGAATAGAACAGTCAGCCCAACAAGCTCACCTATCTTATTCACTTGCTGTAGTTTCTCAAAAATAAGTTTATCAGTTTTTTTAATGCAACGTAAAAACTACTCATGAAAGCACAGTACGCACAGATGTCTAATTGAAATGTTTGGGTGTTTTAAAGGACGTTACATTTAAGAGCATTTTTAAAATGCTGAGTATCATATATATTTTTCTTTTTCAATTACTGATGAGTGAGTTTTGCTACATCAAAAGTCAACAGTATAAGTACTGCTTGTGTGGTGATAAATAATATCTATAGTATACACAGAGACAAGTGGAAAGAGGGCCGAACTGTTTTCCATCCACAGCAGAAGGCTTGTACACTCAATAAAAGCATCAACACTTGTAGTAGACTAGAGACGGGAAATCTTTATGACTTGATGATTTTTACTATGTACAGTTCACAGAGAATCTTTTATAAAACATGGTGCCACAGAAAGGTTGCTTTCTGTGGGGAAATAAAATAGCAGAAGTGTTGTCTAGTGCAAGGTTCACTGTAATATACACAAACAATATACAGTGGTGTGAAAAACTATTTGCCCCCTTCCTGATTTCTTATTCTTTTGCATGTTTGTCACACAAAATGTTTCCGATCATCAAACACATTTAACCATTAGTCAAATATAACACAAGTAAACACAAAATGCAGTTTGTAAATGGTGATTTTTATTATTTAGGGAGAAAAAAAAATCCAAACCTACATGGCCCTGTGTGAAAAAGTAATTGCCCCCTGAACCTAATAACTGGTTGGGCCACCCTTAGCAGCAATAACTGCAATCAAGCGTTTGCGATAACTTGCAATGAGTCTTTTACAGCGCTCTGGAGGAATTTTGGCCCACTCATCTTTGCAAAATTGTTGTAATTCAGCTTTATTTGAGGGTTTTCTAGCATGAACCGCCTTTTTAAGGTCATGCCATAGCATCTCAATTGGATTCAGGTCAGGACTTTGACTAGGCCACTCCAAAGTCTTCATTTTGTTTTTCTTTAGCCATTCAGAGGTGGATTTGCTGGTGTGTTTTGGGTCATTGTCCTGTTGCAGCACCCAAGATCGCTTCAGCTTGAGTTGACGAACAGATGGCCGGACATTCTCCTTCAGGATTTTTTGGTAGACAGTAGAATTCATGGTTCCATCTATCACAGCAAGCCTTCCAGGTCCTGAAGCAGCAAAACAACCCCAGACTATCACACTACCACCACCATATTTTACTGTTGGTATGATGTTCTTTTTCCGAAATGCTGTGTTCCTTTTACGCCAGATGTAACGGGACATTTGCCTTCCAAAAAGTTCAACTTTTGACTCATCAGTCCACAAGGTATTTTCCCAAAAGTCTTGGCAATCATTGAGATGTTTCTTAGCAAAATTGAGACGAGCCCTAATGTTCTTTTTGCTTAACAGTGGTTTGCGTCTTGGAAATCTGCCATGCAGGACGTTTTTGCCCAGTCTCTTTCTTATGGTGGAGTCGTGAACACTGACCTTAATTGAGGCAAGTGAGGCCTGTAGTTCTTTAGACGTTGTCCTGGGGTCTTTTGTGACCTCTCGGATGAGTCGTCTCTGCGCTCTTGGGGTAATTTTGGTCGGCCGGCCACTCCTGGGAAGGTTCACCACTGTTCCATGTTTTTGCCATTTGTGGATAATGGCTCTCACTGTGGTTCGCTGGAGTCCCAAAGCTTTAGAAATGGCTTTATAACCTTTACCAGACTGATAGATCTCAATTACTTCTGTTCTCATTTGTTCCTGAATTTCTTTGGATCTTGGCATGATGTCTAGCTTTTGAGGTGCTTTGGGTCTACTTCTCTGTGTCAGGCAGCTCCTATTTAAGTGATTTCTTGATTGAAACAGGTGTGGCAGTAATCAGGCCTGGGGGTGGCTATGGAAATTGAACTCAGGTGTGATACACCACAGTTAGGTTATTTTTTAACAAGGGGGCAATTACTTTTTCACACAGGGCCATGTAGGTTTGGATTTTTTTTTCTCCCTAAATAATAAAAACCATCATTTAAAAACTGTATTTTGTGTTTACTTGTGTTATATTTGACTAATGGTTAAATGTGTTTGATGATCAGAAACATTTTGTGTGACAAACATGCAAAAGAATAAGAAATCAGGAAGGGGGCAAATAGTTTTTCACACCACTGTATAGTAAGAAAATCATGAAAAGTATATATTCAGTTTTCATTTTTGTATTAGTAGCAACAAAAAATGGGAAAAAAGTACCAAATATATACTGTATAAGTACCAGTACATTTTTGTTTTTTATTTTTTTGTTTAACAGCTATTCTTTTATACCAGCCTTTCTGAATTTTAGTTGCAAAACAATCCCAAAAAAACAAATTTTTTTTGTAATACAGTATAGAGAGGGAGATGTAGAAGAAATACAGCATAGGGTGACATAATGCGATGTATGGAACCTTTTGAACAAACTCCAAAAAATAATAATCATTTGCTTTAGGAGGAACAAAAAACTGTTAGTGAATTTTTTTTTATTATTTTAACACATGCAGTAGACCTCCCCACCACGATACAGTGCAACGGATTTTGTTGTAAATTACCCACCATATTAATCATTATAGGTTTGGACAGCAACATCCAGGCTGCCATAATTTCTTATGGAGTGCAAGATTCTTTTTCTGCTGTCTCTTTTAACACTAGAATTGCCAAAGCTTACGAAAAAGCTCGTAAATCCGGCACACCTTAAATCCACTCGCACCTCTCCGTCAGTGTCTTTCGTCTTGTAGATGTGTTGATAAGTCCAAGCAGCAAGCAGCCTACTATCCCATCCTCCCACCACCGCAGAAAGTGCAAAAATCGCTCTCCCAGCTCAAGTCTGGTTTATCAGTGAGTGAAGTAGTACCTAGAGCTGTATAGTCTAAAAAAATATATTGTTATTTGGAACACATGCATTTCACGTGTGTTCCGTGTCAACAAAGATCTATGTAAGTGTAGGATGACAGGAAATGCAAGAAATGTTGAACACATACCTAAAAGACAAACTTTTTCCATGTTTTAGTACTAACAACAAAATGTAGACATGAAGTGTATAATGTGTGAAAACTGAAGATCAAATATCAAATATCAAATAAACACTTTCACAAAAGGTATAAACATAACAGAACGAGTGTGCTTTTATTCAAGACTATAACCGAAGAAAAAGAAATTGGGTTATTGTGTGCCGATGTAGCAACTTCTCTAATAGTACAGTGGTAAGAACTCCTGACTCCTATTCAAAGTGTCACCAGTTCGAGCCTCTTTATGGCCATATGACTCTTTTTCCAGCACACTGTATTTCCTCTCAAACCCCAATGCAAAATTTTTACATGAATTGCCTTTTCATCAGAGGTTCTAGTGATGTTTTTGGCAAGAACATCCCATATTGAAGTATGCATGCAGGTAATGTAAACTCTTCACTACAAGGTGACTTTTCGTGAGAACAATCAGACCCAAGCACTGAATGCCAAGTTCCATCACTGTATGCCAGACCTGTAGATATGGAGGATATGAATCTAAGAAACCATATCCATATTATATATTTGAATGAAAAGAAAGAGGGAAGCAGCCACAAACACTTTTTGAAGAAGCCCTCGCTAGCTATATTTCCCAACTTGTATGATTTTTTTCTTCCTGTGATTGAAAGGTGTCATAAGGTATATTCTTTCACTTGGAATTCTTCACACAAAGGGCCCTTCCTTGAAAATGAGGTTTCCTAACTATGCTGTCAGATAATAGCCAAGAAACTCTGGATAATTTCTAATCTGTTTTTTTATAGTCAGAAAAGTACTCTGTTCCCTGATTTCAAACCAGCAATGGCCCAGGCCAGGAATATGATGAAAGAACTCCTTATGTATCCTGGCCATTTCACATATTCTCAGTCATCATCTGGATCTGTGATTTGCAATGACCTGAAAAAGCTCTTGAACTGAAGAAATAATAGCAAGGAAAAAAAAAATCCTTCACTATGTAAGAAAACACAGAACCCAGTGACATTAATATGTTCTTGGAGCTCATATGTTTTAAGAAAGGTTTGTAAATTATTAAAAATTAAATACTGAAATCTCTCATTTATAGAAACATTCAGATCCTTTGCTGTGGCACTCCAAATTGTGGTCAGGACCATCCTGTTTGCGTTAATTATCCTTGAGATTTGTCTAGAACTGGTGTAGGCAACATCGGTCCTGGAGGCCGCAGTGGCAGAATGTTTTTGTTCCAACCCAGTTTCTCAATGAGAAATCAATTATTGCTGATGAAGTACATATTGCTCAAGTGACATTTTTCTGCTTCATTGTAATGGTCTCACTTGTTAAGGTTCCCCACCCTCACTGTTTTGAATGGCTCCTTATTAATAATAACATGTAAATGACAAAGAAACCAGCAGTTCTCAATCTGACTTGTTTCCATTTACACCTGTGTGGATTCATTATGCACTATTTGGTTTAATAAAACACTTGAGAGAAAAATGGGAAGACTGAAAATTATCCATTTTAAACTTCAAATCATCTGGATTTCTTTGGAAAGGAACAAAATCTATGATATAAGAATATTACATTGCAGACTAACAAATTATAAAATTAAATAAGGTCTGAGATTGGCAAGAAGTAGTTTGTAATTAAGCAATTAGGTTGAAACGAAAACCTGTAGCCGCTGACTTTGCCTACCCTTGGTGTAGAACTTCATTGGAGTCCACCTTTGGCAAACTGAATTGATTACAGATAGTTTAGAAAGGTCCCACAATTCACACTGCACGTCAGGGCAAAATTCAAGCAATGGAGTCCAAGGAAATTTCTGTGTACCTCAATGATAAAACAGTGGTGAGGTATAAATCGGGTTAAGAGTATAAAACAACTTCTAAAGCTTCCAGTGTTCCCAGGAGCAAAGTGTCCTTAATAATTGGGAAAAGGAAGACATTTGCAACTACCAGGACTCGTCCTAGAGTTGGCCATGTGGCCAAACTGTGTAACTGTGCAAGAAACCCAATGGCCAAACTAATAGAGCTTCCGAAGACTTCTGCTGAGATGAGAAAATCTGTGCGAAGGACAGTGATCTCAGGATTCATTTGGCATTTAACGGACAATGAGAGCACAACAAAAAAGATTCTCTGGTCAAATAAGATAAAAATTGAACTCTTTGGCCAGAACTTCAAGTACTATGTCTGTTGGAGACCAGTTAGTGCTCATCACCTGGCTAATACCATTTGGTCAAGCATGGTGGTGGGAGTATTATGCTTGGCGGTGCTTCTCAGCAGGCAGGGAGATTGGTCAGAATTGATGGAAAGGATAAAAGTAGCCAAGTACATAGAAAAAACCTGCTCTAAAGTGAAAGCAAAATCAGACGGGAGGGATAGTTCATCTTTCAACATGAGAATGACTGGAAACATACAGCCAAGACAATGCTGTAGTGACTGTGGGACAAGTCTCTGACTCTCCTTGAGTGCCCCAGCCAAAGATCAGACTTAAATCCCATAGAACATCTGTGGAGAAACCTGAAGATGGCAACTTACAGATGCTTCCCATTAAATTTAAAGGAGCTTGAGAGGATCTGCCATAAAGAATGGAATAAACTGACCAAATCCTGGTATGTAAAACTTGTAGAGACTTACCCAAGAAGACTCAAAGCTGCAAGCTCAAAGCTGAAATTGCTGCCAACAGTTCTACTACAAAGTACTCTATTAAGGATCTGAATACTTATATGAAAAAGGAACTTCAGTTTTGATTTTTAATACATTTGTAAACCTTTCTGAAAACATGTTTTAACTTTGTCATTATTGAGCGCAGACTTATGGGGGAAATTGTCAAATATATCCACTTAAAATTATATCTACAACACAATATGTGTGCAGAAAGAAAAAGGGTGTGAGTACTTTCTAAATTCAATGTACCTCTTTTATTGTTTTTAAGAGGTAGCTGTGGAGCCTTAGTATTTAGAATGCACTGTCCTGCTCCTCTGAAGGTAATTTTCATGGCAAAAACAGACTTACTTAATGGCTTCTAAACAATTTGAGATACCTCTGAAAAGACGTGTTACTGTATCTTAACCTTCCACAGAAATCACACATGAAACCTAACAGTTCCAGACTTTAAGGTCTAGTTTTATATAATCAAAATTTAAGCAGCAAGTGTAAACTCTTAGTAGCAATACTACATTAGAAGTGAAGGTCAGAAGAATAAAAGCTAAATTTGAGTATTGCAAGTAACTATAAATAGGAACCGAGCAGCTGAAGAAACCCTGGATGATTCATAGCAGATGTGGTTTATTGGCTAAGACATTACACTTTAGAAGTTTGGTGTAATTTTTGTGTAGAAAATGTCTTAAATTTAAACCTGTATACACAGTATATACAGAAATGGATACAGATGTTTAAAAATGGTCTGACAAATGTGACAGAGTGCTCAGGGCAGCTGTCAACATCAACCACTAATGAGAAGCGAACTCAACCAAAAAATTACTATTTTTTCTGAAGGCATTCTGAAGCTGTTGTAGACTGCTGTTAAGAGTGCATTAAGACCCAGGAAGATTACATTAAAAACTACTGGTTTGGAAATTTTTCTAACAAAGATCAATTTTGAAAAGTGTAGAAACATTTGGAAAAACCTTGTATTTTACACACTTAGAAAACATATAGTCAGATACACTGACACTTGCAATTCTGGCAAAGAAAAACGTGACAGTATGAATGATCTGGAGACACTGGCATAAATGTAATTGTACCGCATTCTAATATACCTTCCTTGGTACCATTTGGTACAATTCCTTACTCTGTATAACCCATGTCATCATCCATCAGCTCCTTTCATCCATGGTCTGTTTGCATGCACAGTAGCCATTTGGATGAATGTTTTTAAGTGGTGCCTGACTGTTTTTACACTGCCAGTGCAGTCTTATTGCCGGTCCCAAGCCTGACTAAATTGGGGAGGGTTGTGTCTGGCATAAAACCTGTGCCTAATCAAATGTGTGGATGAGAAACAGAATCTGCCTTTATTAATAGTTTTTATTTAGCTCAAACAAACTGAGATGAACTACTGTATATTTCATTCTTTTTTCATATCTTTGAAAATCTGAAACTATACATGCTAACTGTCCATAGCTCAACAATAATATATATGGATAAATTAATTCTTTGCAACTACTTTTGAAGGAAAGATTTTTAACTCATAACTGTCCTTGTAAATTTTAAAAAATGAGAGTTTTTACATATGCACTTCATTCCATTTCTTTTCTGAAAAAGGATGTTATACTAAAACTGCTGTTATATTACTTGGTTACTGAAATTGAACCTTGGCTTTTAATGCTTTTGTGTTACCTGAATGGCTGAATAATTAGCTTGAAGTGTAAAAGCTCTACAGCACTATAAATAGAAGGTTTTGCTTGGTTATGCATGTTTTAGCCACTATCTATAATGCAAAACTGATAGTATAATGCACATATAGTTTTATAAGCTGTGTCTAAGTTATATAAGCATTGCTTGCTGTTTCTAAGATTTACAAGCATGCTCATATTTGTGATGTCACAAGCATGATCCAAAGTAGTTCATTTTGGAAACATGATTTTAGTTTTATTAAACTTGGGTAAAGGCAAAGGACTTTATGAGAATGGCAAAAGAGCTGATCAAGTATGAGAAGAACAGAGAGAGAGACAGTGATGTCAGAGACAGAGATACATCAGAGAAAGAGATACGTCAGAAAAAGAGATACCAATTCATCTGGATGAGAGTTAAAGGCACTCATGTATCAGTGTGATTGCTGAATCTAAAAGCTGCCCAGAACAACATACTCTTCTGACATTGCTGGTAAATTTTCAGTAAGTCTTCCAAGACTAAATATGTATATATATACAGTACTAGCAGGAGTACCCGTGTTGCCCGGGAATCTATAACTGGTGAATTTCCATAAATGAAAGAAACAGAGCATAGAAATCGAACAAATAATTTTCTGATTGACATTTTATTGTAATAGTTAATATAAGTGGTCATTTTAGAGGCTTTGGATACACTATATTTTTTGTTTTGTCTTGGGGTTCCGAAAATGA
Organism: Erpetoichthys calabaricus; assembly: GCF_900747795.2. NCBI lineage: Eukaryota > Metazoa > Chordata > Cladistia > Polypteriformes > Polypteridae > Erpetoichthys > Erpetoichthys calabaricus. The sequence continues at coordinate 154,913,094 of NC_041402.2, read as the reverse complement.
ACAAATTGTGAGGATTGCTCACTATAGAACATGCTACATAGAGTTGTCCGAGTGATTGCCCTTCAGCCTTATTGTAGATGTTTGAAATCAAAGGGTAAATCATTTGGAATTAGCGAAATTCTTGGTATGAAAACATCTTGATGTCTTGCGCAATGTTTGAGATGGCCTTGAAATAGACTTTTTTGAACATGAAATTGTAGACATTGGAAAACAAAGGGTAAATCATTCGGAATCAGAGGAATTCTTGGTGGGTTGTTCACGTTTTACATCCATACAGCAATTCCCCTTCATGCAATTAAAGCAGTCGGCTTTTTCATACTTGAGAAACATTGGTAAAGAGGGATGCACAGAGACCAAACGTGCCGCTAGATGGCGCGCCGTTAACGTCTGTCGCAACGTGCTGTCATTTTGTCGATGATAAGTACGGGGATGTGTGGCGAACGTTGTGTTGGTCAAAAGGTGTCCTGCGCTTCACCAAGGACATTTTTCCCAACCAAACATACCCCATGACCTCATCCTGGTCACAAAGCTGCCCCATGCCCAGTTTGGTGGCAATCGGACACCCAGTGCAGATTTATATGGAGGACAAACAAACATACATCGACTCTGCTGACTTTCTAATGCCATGTCTTTTCTTGGTGGCATGGGTATATTAGTGAAAAGCAGGAGAATTATAATGTGTTACATGGTATTACGTACAGAATAAGCACCAGAGTGAGATGAATGTACGTTATTTACAATACATTGGAAAGCAAACAAATGGCACCAGTCAGTCAGAAAGATGAAGACTGAAATCTTACTGTGAGTCGGAAAGCAAGCAAATAGCACCACTAATATGGAAAGCCAGTCATACATCCATACGGCAGTTCCCCTTTACGCGATGAAAGCAGTCGGCTTTCTAATACTTGAGAAACATTGGTAAAGAGGGATGCACAGAGGCTGAACGTGCCGCTAGATGGCGCCGCTGACTCTCTAATGCCACGTCTTTTTTTTTGGTGGCATGGCTATATTACCGAAAAGCAGGAGAATTATTATGTATTACATGGTATTATGTACGGAATAAGCACCAGAGTGAGATGAATGTACGTTATTTACAATACGTTGGAAAGCGAACAAATAGCACCAGTCAGTCAGAAAGACGAAGACTGAAATCTTACTGTGAGTCGGAAAGCAAGCAAATAGCACCACAAATACAGAAAGCCAGTCATACATCCATATGGCAGTTCCCCTTCACGCGATGAAAGCAGACGGCTTTCTCATACTTGAGAAACATTGGTAAAGAGGAATGCACAGAGACCAAACGTGCCGCTAGATGGCGCGGACGTTAACATCTGTTGCAACGTGCGGCCTTCTTCTGGCACCACCACTCCTCCCAGGCAACTTCGTCCTCTTCCTCCCGATTCTGGCTCTGAGTGGTGGTTGATGGTCCTTTTATAGCCCACCTGGAAGTGCTCCAGGTGCTTGATCACCTGTTCCTGATTGCACTTCCGGCGGGGCTGTAGAGTTGTCCAAGCTGGCTCCGGGATCCATGCAGCACCCCCTGGCGGCCACCCCAGATCCCCACAGGGTTGTGGAGAACTCCATCTCCCATGGAACCCTGCGGGAAACTGAGGCACCATTGTCAGCCATGGAGGCTGCCACCAAGCATCCCGGGGGAGGTACTGAGGAGCCCATGGCTGCTCCCCCAAAACATAAGTAGAAGGGGCGTCCCGGCCAGGCATGGAACCCAGTCGCCCACCACATTGCCCCTATCTCAGTGCAGGTCCTCTCCAGGACAGGGAGTCGGCGTCCTTGGCTCCATGGCTCCGCCCTGTGGAAATATAAAGAACAGGTCTGGGGGTGCTGCCCCAATGTCCCAGCCACTCAGATATCCTCTCTGGACAACACCTCCAGACGTGGCCACAATGGCCGCAGTTATAACATGGCTGACCCCCTCCAGCTTGACTCTTGCGGGAGGAGAAGCAGGCAGGAAGCCCCTTCCCCTTCACCTGCTCAGCTGAGGGCTCATGGCGTCTCCACCCCTCGGCAGCGTAGCCCTCCCATGCCCTCACGCTGACAGGCTTACGCTGCACTCTGTTAGGAGTTCCCATTTTCTTCTTCCGGGTCATCCTCTTTCTCTGGGCTGCACTGATGGTCTGAGTCCCTCTAGGGCAGGAAGAGAATAACGTACAGAAAATACCTGAGGACAACAGAAGGGGGAATAAGGAGAACACCTGTTGTCTGAAGGCTAGTAAGCAAGAAATGATACCAATGATAGAATACAGAAAAATGGTCAGGATAGGTACGTGAGAAACCAGCTGGAATAGTGAGTCAGCAGAAACAGCAAAGGCATTGTTACAACGAGGTCAAGATGATGTAATGTATAAGGAAAGTTAGTGTATTCATGTGTTACCATAAATAAATATAGAGAAATATATAAGCATTAACCTTAGTGCAGATGTTAATGCAAGTCAGTCCTGCCAAGCAAATGATTAAATAAAAGCACATGCCATATTTCTTTTTAATTAAAGCTTAGCCACCAAGTATAAAATAGCTTGAAAGCCAAGGAAGGGGAAGTGATAAGAGAAAGCCCAAAAATGGAAGAAAGAACATCTGCCCAGCTGAGGCCAATCAAAAAAAGCAAAAACAGAAAGTAAAAATGAACGACAGACAGTAAAAATACCGGTGGCCAGCTGCAGCAGGAAATCAGGAGATACTGTAATAATGGCTCCCATGAGAACTCAAGGTACCGGCTGGACAGGTGCAGAATAAGCTAATTTGAGCGAGGTCAGGAAGATAAGAAATAACTATATATACTGTGATTCTTGGCCTGTTCAGTGCTTAGTCCAGTTTGGCCATATTGGGTTGAGTCCGTGTTATTATTGTTGTTTTATTGCAATAAAACCGTATACTCTGTTTGCCTATCCTCTGAGTCCTAATAGCCTTCATTTCAGGTAAAAAGCCTTTTGGTGACAATTTTTGCCACGACACCACCAGCTGCCTCCCTGCACGCTCCCCTGCCACGCTGTCGGTCATCTTGGCAGCATCTCGTGTAGTGGGCAGAGCGGCCTAGCAAGCAGTACTGACCATGACTGCGGCAGCTGCGCTCTGTCCTCCCCTTTCCTCTACGGGACAGGCCTTACTCACCTATACCGTTGTGTCCTGCAGGCCGGAGGATGACGTACCACGCATCCGAAGCCACTGGTGAACCACAAGTGAGACTTGTCATTCCTGTCTGGAAGGTGATCACCAGGATTGCGACAACTACAGAGGGATAACACTGCTCTCAGTGCATGGTGAGGTCATTACTAGAGTCATCCTCAATAGGATCCTTGATCACTTGCTCACCTACCAGCAACCAAAGCAGTCTGGTTTTACACCTAAGAAGTCTACCATCGACCACATCCTGGCACTGAGGGTTCTCATCGAGCACAAACGTAAATATCAGAAGAGTTTATTTGCAGCTGTTGTCAATTTTCATAATATGTTCAACTCAGTTAATCAAGCTGCCCTGTGCGACATCCTGAGACATCCCCACAAAGTTGCTGGAAATCATGGCCGGCCTGTGCACTGGTACTGTGAGTGCTGAGCTAAGTGGAGGCAGAACCTCAGCATTTTTGCCAGTTGATTCATCAGAGGTATGTTCTTGCTCCTATTCTGTTCAATGCTTGAATGAACTGGGTGTTGGGTAGGGTTGTGGGATCAAGTAGCTGTGCTTCCTGTTTGACTAAAGGATTGTGAGACATGGATGCTATCCAGTGACCTGAAACAAAGAGTGGACTTCTTCGGTACTGTGACGCTTTGGAGAATTCTAGGGTACCGCTTGTTTGACTTTGTGTCGAACTAGCAGTTGCTTATGGAGTACCGAATGAGGTACATTACCTGCATTGTGAGGGTGCATCAGTTATGGCACTATGACCATGTAGCGCGATTCCCCAAGGTTGATCCTGCTCACAGGATCCTCATTGCTGAGGACTTGAGGGACCAGGATAAGGGGACACCCACGTAACACTTGGCTGTGGTAGATAGATGGTCATTTCTGGAGGGTGGGACTTGTCTGTGTGTCTGCCTGGGAAGTTGTTAACTGGGATCCCAAACTGTTTCGTCGTGTGGTGGGTGCAGCAACATAATGTACCAGGTCATGCTTCCCAACCTACCTGACCTTATATTCAGATGTTGCATATTTAGAGTGATTGAAGTAATAAAGTCAAGGTTTAGGAGGTTGAGGGAAGACACTCCCCAAAGAAAGGGACCTCGTAGTAAGATTAAATGCATCATTGGTTGGTAATAGCTTTAACACTAAAATTCCTGAAGCCTACGAAAAAACTCAGGCCACGATCAATTTCTTCGCATCTCTCCATTAGCGTCTATTGTTTTGCAAAGGTGTCGATCAGCTCAAGCAGTAAGTAGCCTGCTATCCCTTCCTCACCACCACCACAGCCGAGTCTGTCGCAAAATTCTCAGTGCTCAAGTGTCTTTATCTGGCAGAGAGGTGCCTGGAATTGTATAGGGTAAATAATATATCATTATTTGGAATACATACATTTCATGTGTGTTCCATGTTTCTAATGATCTGTGTAAGTGTAGGATGGCAGGAAATGTGAGGCAAGAAATGCTGAACACACACCTAAAGTAGAAACTTTTTCCATATTATACTAATAATGACATGAAGTGAATAATGTGTGAAGACTTTAGTCCAAATATCAAATAAACATGTGCGCTTTTATTCAAGAATATAACCAAGGAATAAAAAAAAATCATTTGATTTCCATGTTGCTGTCAATGAGTTACGCCACTTAGAGAGTCAGATGGGGGGAGGGGTGATGTTAGAGCGCATGAGCTCATTCAGTGCTGCAGGAACAACGCACGTTGATCTTTTTTTCTTCTTTCAGTACATGTGCCTTCCCTGTTTATTTATATATCTCTGCCTGTCTGTCTCTCTATTACGCAGTGCTCGTCTGTCTGTGTGTTATGGCTGTTAAAAATAACAGTTATAAGGACAGTTGTTCCTGTTAATTGCGGTCTCAATTGTTAAAAAAATATTTTAAAAGGAGCATCCCACATGAAAATATAACGATCTCATTAACTGACAGTGCATACCAATTTATAAATTTTATGTCCGTTTGAGGTTAAAAAGAAAAAAAAAAGCAACATGTCATCCCCAGCGGGGAATCGAACTCAGGTCTGTGAGGGGGCAGAGCTGTTGTGCTCTAAGAGGCAAATCTTAACACGCTATGCCACGGAGGCTGTTGTACCACCCTTGAAGCTTTTGTGAAAGTGTTTATTTGATCGTTGGAACTCGGGCTTTACACATTCTATAGTTTATGCCTACTACATTTTGTAACATTTATTACTAAAATATGACAAAGTTTCTGTTTTAACAATGTGTTTACACAGATTACTTTAGAATAACGATCTATTATTTCCACTGTAAAACTCCACTTCACTCCCAGATAATCAATCAAGGCATGAGCTGGGAAAAGTTCGCTCACGTTGTAAGTCGGTGGGGGGATGGAATAGCCGGCTGCTGGCAGCTTGTCTTTTATCAGCACATTTAGAGGACAAAGGATGCTGGCGGAGAGGTGTGAACGGATTTAAGAAGCGATTTAAGGTGGGCCGGATATACGAGTTTTTTCGTAGGCTCTGGTAATTCTAGTGTTAAAAAGCCAAGCTCAAATTTCAGTTGAAAGGAAGTTGGTATACATTCTTCAATGGTGCAGAGGTAAGAACTGCTGCCTTATAACCCGAAGGTCCAGGTTTGAGGCTGGGCGCTCGATGTTTTGAGTAGTGAGCTGCTATTATTATTACTATAATATAATAAAAACATACATTTGACTTAAGTCTGTAACACCTGGTGTAAATTTTAGCTACTTGTACAAGTTAGCGCTTGTTTTTTTTTTTATTCAGTTTTATTCTGTAAGTGACGTTCACGTGGCACAGTGAATTTGCCTCTCCTTCTCTGAGTTGATGGCATTTATCTCCATTCTTTTCACAAGAGCAGTAATGACAACAGTTGTTGCTGTGATTGATGCCTGCTCAGAACTATTTGTTGTACCTGCAATCAAACATACAATGTCCTGTGACCACTATTAGACTACCATGTGGCATTTGCACTTTGACAACAAAGACACCCATGAAGAATGTGTGAAAAACTGGCAGTGTTTTGTTGAGAAATGCGTTCTGAGTTACAACCCAGGGCAAAGACTTTCTGAGCCTGTGGTCATAAAGCTTATGGAGCCATTTCTGGACAAAGGCAGAACTGTAACAAAAGACAGCTTCTTCATAGCGCTTTCGCTGGCTAATAGACTGCTGCACTGCGACACAACTCTTCCACTTAAACCTAAGCCACTTATATTTTTATTTTTACTATCAATTAATTACATACTTGCATTCCTGATTTAAATATCATTATTTCAACAGATCATATTGTTATGAAATAAGTTTTCTCTTTTATAATTAATATAATTTTCTTTTATAATTTTATAATTATAATTCTAAGCATATATGATAAATAATGAACTCTTATCAAAACTTGTAAAAAATCTAAATAAATGTATTAGAAAAGCAATGTTTTCATTAGTAACAGTAACTCCATCAAAGCTCTGAAAATGTAAATAAGTCCAATGAAAAATGTAAAAAAATCGTTAATAACTTTATTTTTACCAGCAACATGACTAAAGTCTTCATATGAATACGAGTCCATGAAGCACAGCACCATTCAAAGTGCACATTTAGAAGCACATGTGCCACAAATAAAATGCATTTATTTCTGCTGTCCATGCTTGTTGCACACAACACATTTGGTAGTTTGCATCAGAATCTTCAACTAGTGCTGTTCTGACAGTCGTGACAAGTAAAATGTTTTGTGATGAAGAAATGCCTGTGGGGCATCTACCCATATCAATACCAGATCCTACAGGTTCTACATCAGCTAATTGATAGTTACAATCTATGTCTACTGTACTTTTGATACTGGACATTGTAACAGATTGCCTGGCCACAGACCGACACGACATGATACCACAACACACGGTTTATTTTGTGACACAACAACACAAAGCCAACGACAGTGCACAAAACACCACACTAACTCAGTCATTTTCGTCTCTTCGGCTGCCTCCACTCCTTTCTCGCAAGCTCTATCTTCTCCCTCCCAACTCCAGCTCCTCGAAGGGAGTGAGGCGGCCCCTTTTATCACACCCCGGATGTGCTCTAGGTGCTCGGTGATGGTCTTCCGGCAGCATTTCCTAGTGTGGCGGAAGTAGTGCCCATGCACCCGGAAGCACTCCGGGTGTACACAGCTCCTGGTTTGGCAGCACTTCCTGGTGTAGCGGAAGTGCTGTCCTCCAGGGCACTAGGACCATCCAGGCGCCCCCTGGTGGTGGATACGGGTCCCCACAGGGATGACCTTCCCAGCTCCATTTCCATGGCCCTGATGGAATCCAGGTGGGCTGCCCTCTTGCGCCCAGGGAAGGATAGTGCCCCTCTCCCGGTCCGTTCTTCTTCCAGGCGTCCCGGTGGGGCAGGAATCCCTGGTCATCTGCCACAAATTTAATCCACAGATTATAACTAGCTCCCCATCCACTACACACAAATTTAAAAATAGATTAATACTATAACTCTAAAATATTTTATTCACTTACTGAAACTGGTTATTCTAATAATGTGGCCCTGGAGAGCCAAAGCCAATCCCTTCAGTACTGGGTGCAACCTAGGTACTAACATCAGACATACTCTCACTCAGTCAAGCACTCAGTCACTCGCTTTGAGATATCTTGGATTGTATGTTTAACCTAATATAAACTAGTATAAATAATATTAGTAACTAACTAACTAATATAAATCTCGTTTGAATGTAGTAGAAAATATTTAAGCAGACATGGGAAAGCTGTATGAACTTCACACAGACTGTGACTGGGCCATTGGTTGAATTTGGTTTCTTGCAGCCATAAGGAAGCAGTACTAAACATTACACCACCTTGCTGGCATACTTTGGAAATAAAAGATTATAATTATTTTTTTAAATCAGTGCTGTTAAGAAAAGAAAATCAAATGAGTGACAGCAAGCTTTTATAGATGCTGAAATGTGTAATGACATGTACACTAATCTATAATACTGTATATTGATTTAACTCCCACACACATCTTGCAAGTGCTGCACACATGCATCTGCACAATGTTTTTAATACAGTGACCATTTTAACATTTCCTAGCAACAATATTAATAAAAATCAAGAGGACACATATTATATTAATATTTATTAGTAAAGTAATGGAAAAATTGTAGGACTTGGATTTTGGCTGAAAGACTTTCTTTACTTTTAAAATAGAACTGTGAAAAAATCTGCCATAGCAACAGTACTGAAATTCTTTCAACAGTGTGCAATTTTATAAACATTGAAGATACTATCAGACCTTACTAAAAGAATATACTTTTTTTTTTACCCTTAACTATTCATATATGATAATCATACAATATATTAACTACCATCTCTGTTTATACCGGGCATTCAAAGTAATATTAGGATTCTTAATATATAACCTTTTTCTTAACATTGGATTGCCATCAATGCAACATACTAACTCTTTTAAACTAACATGGCAGTCTAGTACTTAAATAGTTGGGATTAGGAAGAAACTAGAACATCTGAAGTAGCAAGTCCTTCAATAAAATGGGGAGGAAATACAAACTCTGCACAGTCATTGATGTGGACCAAAATAAAACCTGCCCTTTCATAAACTGTTTGGCAGCAGCACTCGAAAGTGTACCATCATATCCTCCGTATCTTTATCATCTGCTTTTCTGTTTATTTGTGCATAAAAGTCTTGTGCTAATTTATCTGTTAATCTTCTCTTCTCTTGCCTTTGCCTGTTTCCTTATATATTTATATACAGTGCATCCAGAAAGTATTCACAGCACATCACTTTTTCCACATTTTGTTATGTTACAGCCTTATTCCAAAATGGATTAAATTCATTTTTTTCCTCAGAATTCTACACACAACACCCCATAATGACAACATGAAAAAAGTTTATCATTATTATTATTATTTTATTAAAAATAAAAAAATTGAGAAAGCACATGTACATAAATATTCACAGCCTTTGCCATGAAGCTCAAAATTGAGCTCAGGTGCATCCTGTTTCCCCTGATCATCCTTGAGATGTTTCTGCAGCTTAATTGGAGTCCACCTGTGGTACATTCAGTTGATTGGACATGATTTGGAAAGGCACACACCTGTCTATATAAGGTCCCACAGTTGAAAGTTCATGTCAGAGCACAAACCAAGCATGAAGTCAAAGGAATTGTCTGTAGACCTCCGAGACAGGATTGTCTCGAGGCACAAATCTGGGGAAGGTTACAGAAAAATTTCAGCTGTTTTGAAGGTCCCAATGAGCACAGTGGCCTCCATCATCCGTAAGTGGAAGAGGTTCGAAACCACCAGGACTCTTCCTAGAGCTGGCCGGCCATCTAAACTGAGCGATTGGGGAAGAAGGGCCTTAGTCAGGGAAGTGACCAAGAACCCGATGGTCACTCTGTCAGAGCTTCAGAGGTCCTCTGTGGAGAGAGGAGAACCTTCCAGAAGGACAACCATCTCTGCAGTAGTCCACCAATCAGGCCTGTATGGTAGAATGGCTAGACGGAAGCCACTCCTTAGTAAAAGGCACATGGCAGCCCGCCTGGAGTTTGCCAAAAAGCACCTGAAGGACTCTCAGACCATGAGAAAGAAAATTCTGTGGTCTGATGAGACAAAGATTGAACTCTTTGGTGTGAATGCCAGGCATCACGTTTGGAGGAAACCAGGCACCGCTCATCACCAGGCCAATACCATCCCTACAGTGAAGCATGGTGGTGGCAGCATCATGCTGTGGGGATGTTTTTCAGTGGCAGGAACTGGGAGACTAGTCAGGATAAAGGGAAAGATGACTACAGCAATGTACAGAGACATCCTGGATGAAAACCTGCTCCAGAGCGCTCTTGACCTCAGACTGGGGCTACGGTTCATCTTTCAGCAGGACAACAACCCTAAGCACACAGCCAAGATATCAAAGGAGTGGCTTCAGGACAACTCTGTGAATGTCCTTGAGTGGCCCAGCCAGAGCCCAGACTTGAATCCGATTGAACATCTCTGGAGAGATCTTAAAATGGCTGTGCACCGATGCTTCCCATCCAACCTGATGGAGCTGAAGAGGTGCTGCAAAGAGGAATGGGCGAAACTGGCCAAGGATAGGTGTGCCAAGCTTGTGGCATCATATTCAAAATGACTTGAGGCTATAATTGCTGCCAAAGATGCATCGACAAAGTATTGAGCAAAGGCTGTGAATACTTATGTACATGGGATTTCTCAGTTTTTTTATTTTTAATAAATTTGCAAAAACCTCAAGTAAACTTTTTTCACATTGTCATTATGGAGTGTTGTGTGTTGAATTCTGAGGAAAAAAATGAATTTAATCCATTGTGGAATAAGGCTGTAACATAACAAAATGTGGAAAAAGTGATGCGCTGTGAATACTTTCCGGATGCACTGTATACTGTATATTCTGGGTCAACAGTGGAAAGGGACCAAATGAACATGGAAGGTCCGCTACAGAATTGCACCTTTGTTGAATAACACATTGTACTGAGATTACTTTGGGCAGAGAGAGTGAAACCTGCTTAATTTCACTGAAGGATGTTGGCTCAGTGCAGAAGTGAAAACAGTATGACTCAAAGAAAAGTTTATGAATGGGCAGAATGGATTAAAGCAGGAAGAACAAGTATAACTGACAAAGCTCGATCTGGTCAACCATCAACATTACACACACAAGCCCACACTTACATGGTAAATGCCTTCATCAGTGAAGATGAGCGGATAACGTGGGCTGTTGCCTCTGTGACACTAGGGGTTGCTGTTGCCCCGTAAAACCCATAGACAACACGCCCAAACACCAGGTAAAAATTCCCAGTAATATTTTTAATTATTATAATGATGTGCACAAAGCACCTCCACCTCCACAATACTCAATAATCAATATTAATAACAATAAATCAACAATAATCAATCCTCCACTCCACCCAGTAGCTCTGTCACTCTTCCTCCCAACTCCGGCTCTCCTTGCTGGGTTTCCCACAGTCCTTTAAATAGTCCTTGACCTGGAAGTGCTCCTGTCAGTCCACGTGATTCCCTAGCACTTCTGGGTCAGATAAAGAGTTATATTTTTCTTCAGCCCGGAAGTACTTCAGTTCTTCCATCCCCGTGACTTGGGAGTACTTCCGGTCTATACGGGAAATAAAAATCCCTTTGTCTTCTTGCAGCGTCCCACGGTGGCCCCCCGGGTCCCCAACAGGGCTGTGAAACTGAACTCCATCTCCCATGGTGCCCTGCTGGAATCCTGGGCACTTCTATGCTGCAGGGGATACGCTGTCTAGTGGCCTGGATGTGTCAGCAGGGATGAGTTGCCGGCCATCCATCACACCGCACATTTGGATATCACCTACGCATCTCCACATGCTATACTGCAGTGAAGAATATGGGTGCCCAAATAATGTACTGAACTGCACAAGCCAACATCCTTCTGTGAATATAATCAGGTTCCACTCCCTTTTTCCAAACAAATATCACTATGGCATGTTTTTCAACAATGGTACAATGCCACAACAGAGTGTCCGTGTTCATTTGACCTTGGCTTCAACTAGACCTATGGCAGGCTGCAGTGCTGTATGTGTTTGAACCACCCATAAGCCTCCAACAAATGTGTTGTATTATGCCAGCTTCTATTCATTGCAGTCACCACGTAATTTTGATATTGCCTTTGCTTTTTGAGTTTTGATTTATATAAACTAACTATACTATTTAATAAAGACAAAGCAACATGATGATTATATATGAGATACTTTAGCCTTTGCATTTGACGGATCTCAAGTGACAGGATGTTATCCTGAATATCTTGTGAATGAGAACAGGAATGCAATGTACTCTGTGAAAGTTGAAAGGCAAAGCAAGGATTAAAGTGTTCTGCTTAGTTAGAAAGTGCAGCCTTTATAGGAAATTAACCTTGAGCTCGTAATAATGATTTAATTACATTTTCTGTGCTTTGAGAAACTGAAAATAGTAGGTGATCTGTTAACAGAGATGAAAACAAGTAAGCCAGGTACTCAAATTGGATAAGAAGGGGAGGAGAGATGCTACCTTTTACTGGGTGAATTTTTTTTAAAAGGGTTGTTCTTTGTTGCAAAAACTGAGAAAGCTTGCTGATTTTGTAAAGAGCTTAGCTGAGTTGCTGTAAAATATATAGATGCTTTCATGGAGCTTGCTATTTGCTCTTGTTTAGCTTCTGGACACTTTCCAAGGAGCTGTGTCTCCAGCAAAAGAACGTGTCTTTTAATTTTTCAGTTAAGGATATATAATTTACACCTAAATTAAAAAAGATCTGTGGAATTGTCATGTGGGACAAAATAAAGACTGCATGCCAGGTTGTATAATTCTTTGTACTGATTATATTTGCTGCTATGGGTTTGGATGCAAGTAAATTAAATTTTTAAGTGAAAGCTTATATCAATGTCTTTGCCTGACATATATTAGTATAGCCAAGAAGCTAAATAGTCCATTCGTTGTCTAGCTGTGCTCCCTTAAGGGCATGCGAGGACACTGTTGAGAAGCCCTATATTGGTACTATATCTGGGTCAAAGTAAAGATCTGGAAGTATAGACAGCCCCATTCAGCAAGCAATCTGCCATTAGAGGGCCCTAGGGTTGAATATGTGGAGTGCAATACAGACAGTGGGACAAGTAGGAAATAACAGGTATACCGTAGATGGGTTTTTACATTTGTTCCTATTCCCCCTTAAGAAAAGAATCTAAAAGTTTAGTTGTTTGGGGCATCTTTAAACACAATATAATAGTGATGGAGTGCTTAGTACTGCTGCCTCAGATCTTCCAGCCAATCATTGGCCTTCTTTTCCACATTAACATTCTCACTATCTGTCAGGTCATTTAAAAAATGTAGCCATGTTTATAGATGAAGCAGAAAGAGAATCTTGCAGATTATTTCAGGGAGCACATTCAAGCCATTAAAATCAAATACCTTATACAGCCTATTATAGAGCATATCACATCCCTCACCCATAATCACACTATTCTATCTGTATTCCTTCAGTGAGTTTTAAATACATCTTAAAAAACACTCCTTTCATCTGATCTAGCTTTGTTTTTTCCTTCCTCTTATAAATGTAAGTAATCGGTTTTTCACTTTTAGTCAACCATGTGATGAAGGCTATATAGTGAAAACACAGTGTCTATAACTTTGTTTTCTATTTTATTTCACCATGGGGGTAACTGTAACCTGTATATTTTTCTTAATACTACATATAGATCTTGTAGTACAGCTACATGAGCAGTGTACTGAGCATCCTTGGAAAATACCTGGGGCAAACTCAAGCCACACTGTAATACTTATATTTTTATGTTATACCTAGGAGTACAGTAATCCCTCGCTACTTCGCGGTTCACTTTTCGCGGATTCACGACTTCGCGGATTTTATATGTAAGCATATCTAAATACATAACGCGGATTTTCCGCTGCTTCGCGGGTTTCGGCGGACAATGGGTCTTTTTACTTGCTTCCTCAGTTGGTTTGCCCAGTTGATTTCATACAAGAGATGCTATTGGCGGATGGCTGAGAAGCTACCCAATCAGAGCACACAGTTAAGTTCCTGTGTGCTGCTGATTGGCTCAGCAACGGAGTGTTGCATTAACCAGGAAGTCTCATCTCACTCATTCATCATTAACGTGCTAATGCTTCAGGGGTCGTGTCCAAGCACCAACAGAAGATGCAAATGATTGCAGAAAAGGTAAAAGTTTTGGATATGTTGAAGGAAGGGAACAGCTACACCGCTGCAGGACATCGATTCTTTTTATTTAAAAAGGAGGAAAAGCATATAAGATCTACGGCCGCAGTGTCCTTTAACCAGGGTGCAAAACGAGTTGCAAGTGGACGTGATAAGGCAGTAGTCTGGATGGAATCTGCTTTAGGAATCTTTGCAACAAGGTCGACGACGTCATGACCGCCTACAAGCTGCTACGTGTACTTCGCTATACAGTAAGTGTAAACTTATCTACCAATTTCATATTGCTTAGCAGTTGTCCCTGTTTTTAATAGAGTAAATGGTGGGTTGTAAACAATACAGGGAGGGTTTAAAAACGTCCAAATACACGTTAAATAATTAAATAAATATAGTGTCCCTACTTCGTGGAAATTCAGTTATTGCGGTCGGCCTTGGAACCTATCTCCCGCGATAAGTGAGGGATTACTGTACCTGAAAATGAGAAACTCCTCATTTTGTTGCCTCTAGAAGTTTTGAACAGTTAGCCAAAGAGCTTTTTGTTTGCCATCACAATTGTGATCTGTAAATAATTCAGAAGAGTCCGAATGGTAGTAGTTTGTTATCAGAGTTTGAATTCTTATGAAAATTAAACTCTGACCTCAATAGACTGTTGAAATCCCACTAAAAGGCAAGAATAGCAAAACTTTGAGTTATTAAGATATAATGTGCTTTTTCCTTCTTTTATTATTCACTGTTTGCTATAACAGTGGAGTCTGTATTTTTGCAGAAAATAAATTTTCTTTTCCTTTCTCACCTCCTTCATATAGAAATTCCTAGGTAAGGTTCCATAATTTGGCTTTGGGACCTAAACCTAAACAAGCCTAAATCTTTGAGCAGCTAGTATGCCAATTTAATGCCACCCCAAGATACTCAGCTGTAGCTGCCTTTTTAAAATCCTGAAGTGCAGCTCATAGCTTCACATAGATTCAAGCTGAGTGAGCCACTGGGGAGCTTTTTCCATTTTATAAATTTTCAGTTTAGTACCTCTAAAGATGGATGCTCTCTTTAATAGTGCTGGGTAAAATGCACTTATGTGAAAATTAAGATTAATTACTCTGAAACATACTGCTTCTATTTAACAGCATAAAGATAAGTGTTAGGTAAATGTTGTAGTGCTTTATGTGTACTAAACTATAATAGCTTCAGAGGATGAATGAATAGACGATTCTCTTATTGAAAGTTAAGTACTAAGAAATATAGCTAAGACTACATTTTGCAGCATGTTTAACAGCTTCTGTCTCTGCACAAAGTCATTTTCACAAAAAATATGACTCAGATTTTACTGTTTCTTAGTATAATGCCTTGAAACCAATTATCATGACTCTTATTATAGGAATTATTCTACTATTCTCTTTACCACTTTTGTTTTTCATTGACATCACACTAAGTATTATCCTTTTGTACAACAAAGAAAGATATAAGGAAATATTGAATTAATTTCGAATAATACACCAGGTTTTTTATTTTTACAACTGAAATCTAGTGTACTTGTGTGTTTAAAATGTTCCAACTAAGAGTATAGTTTCCAGTAGTTGATAATGAGGGTAATTTGCTTGACACATTGAAATTTCCCAAAGAAAACACAGATGATCTAGGTTTCAGAAATTCAAAACTTTTGAAGAAATTTATCTCCAGTACACAATGACAGATGAACAGAAAGAAATGAATTACATAATAAGCAGGAAAGAAAGATATAGAACTGCTTGGGTCATTTACTGCATCTACTTTTATGCAGTAAAAGTACCTTAGATACCTTAGTACCTTAGATCTATTCAACTAGCAATCAATATTTCCCCACAAAGATCCTAAAGCTCCACCAGTAAGTATAGGATGTTAAAAACAAAATAAAAACAATGTCATTAATATGTTTTTTAAAAATGAAAATTTTTTGGCTTTAAACCATTTACCCTTAAACCTTAAGCCTATATTACCTTTCTGTACTTTCAAGGTGACCAGATCTGTCAATACTTATGTGAAGAAAGACTTAAAGGTAAAAGTTGTTCTCTCAGTCCTTTCACTGACCCCTAAAAATCCATTACAGGTTCACCTTATTTTGACATCAATGAACACAAGGAAACAGATTCATATTCATTCATAAAGTGGCAGTTTATACTCTAAATTAACCAATCATTTCATGCAATTTTTATAAATCAGTGAGGTATATAGAAAAAATTAAGGATAGCAAAGTCCTCTAAAAAAAGAATAAACATTCAACCTACTGTCTCAAGGTAGAACTGGCAGTATATTTTGAATAAGCGGTGAGTTAAAATAAAAAGCAAAGTTCAACACCGGGACGTTTAACTATCAGTCATTGAGCCAATAATCACAATCCTAAATAAAAGTCCATCCATTCATCCATTGTCTCCCGCTTATCCGAGGTCGGGTCGCGGGGGCAGCAGCTTGAGCAGAGATGCCCAGACTTCCCTCTCCCCGGCCACTTCTTCTAGCTCTTCCGGGAGAATCCCAAGGCGTTCCCAGGCCAGTCGAATGACATAGTCCCTCCAACGTGTCCTGGGTCTTCTCCGGGGCCTCCTCCCGGTTAGACGTGCCCGGAACACCTCAACAGGGAGGCGTCCAGGAGGCATCCTGATCAGATGCCCGAGCCACCTCATCTGACTCCTCTCGATGCAGAGGAGCAGCGGCTCTACTCTGAGCCCCTCCCGGATGACTGAGCTTCTCACCCTATCTTTAAGGGAAAGCCCAGACACCCTGCAGAGGAAACTCATTTCAGCCGCTTGTATTCGCGATCTCGTTCTTTCGGTCACTACCCATAGCTCATGACCATAGGTGAGGGTAGGAGCATAGATCGACTGGTAAATTGAGAGCTTCGCCTTGCGGCTCAGCTCCTTTTTCACCACGACAGACCGATGCAGCGCCCGCATTACTGCGGATGCCGCACCAATCCGCCTGTCGATCTCACGCTCCATTCTTCCCTCACTCGTGAACAAGACCCCGAGATACTTGAACTCCTCCACTTGGGGCAGGATCTCGCTACCAACCCTGAGAGGGCACTCCACCCTTTTCCGGCTGAGGACCATGGTCTCGGATTTGGAGGTGCTGATTCTCATCCCAGCTGCTTCACACTCAGCTGCGAACTGATCCAGAGAGAGCTGAAGATCACGGCCTGATGAAGCAAACAGGACAACATCATCTGCAAAAAGCAGTGACCCAATCCTGAGCCCACCAAACCGGACCCCCTCAACGCCCTGGCTGCACCTAGAAATTCTGTCCATAAAAGTTATGAACAGAATCGGTGACAAAGGGCAGCCCTGGCGGAGTCCAACTCTCACTGGAAACGGGTTCGACTTACTGCCGGCAATGCGGACCAGGCTCTGGCACCGATCGTACAGGGACCGAACAGCCCTTATCAGGGGGGCCGGTACCCCATACTCTCGGAGTACCCCCCACAGGATTCCCCGAGGGACACGGTCGAATGCCTTTTCCAAGTCCACAAAACACATGTAGACTGGTTGGGCAAACTCCCATGCACCCTCCAGGACCCTGCTAAGGGTATAGAGCTGGTCCACTGTTCCGCGACCAGGACAAAAACCACACTGTTCCTCCTGAATCCGAGGCTCGACTATCCGATGGACCCTCCTCTCCAGGACCCCTGAATAGACTTTTCCAGGGAGGCTGAGGAGTGTGATCCCTCTGTAGTTGGAACACACCCTCCGATCCCCCTTCTTAAAGAGGGGGACTACCACCCCGGTCTGCCAATCCAGAGGCACTGTCCCTGATGTCCATGCGATGTTGCAGAGGCGTGTCAACCAAGACAGTCCTACAACATCCAGAGCCTTGAGGAACTCCGGGCGTATCTCATCCACCCCCGGGGCCCTGCCACCAAGGAGTTTTTTGACCACCTCGGTGACCTCAGTCCCAGAGATGGGGGAGCCCACCTCTGAGTCCCCAGGCTCTGCTTCCTCATTGGAAGGCATGTTAATGGGATTGAGGAGGTCTTCGAAGTACTCCCCCCACCGACCCACAACGTCCCGAGTCGAGGTCAGCAGCGCACCATCCCCACCATATACAGTGTTGACACTGCACTGCTTCCCCTTCCTGAGACGCCGGATGGTGGACCAGAATCTCCTCGAAGCCGTCCGAAAGTCGTTCTCCATGGCCTCCCCAAACTCCTCCCACACCCGAGTTTTTGCCTCAGCAACCACCAAAGCCGCATTCCGCTTGGCCTGCCGGTACCTATCAGCTGCCTCCAGGGTCCCACAGGACAAAAGGGTCCTGTAGGACTCCTTCTTCAGCTTGACGGCATCCTTCACTGCCGGTGTCCACCAACGGGTTCGGGGATTGCTGCCACGACAGGCACCGACCACCTTACGGCCACAGCTCCGGTCAGCTGCCTCAACAATAGAGGCACGGAACATGGCCCATTCGGACTCAATGTCCCCCACCTCCTTCGGGATGTGGTCGAAGTTCTGCCGGAGGTGGGAGTTGAAGCTACTTCTGACAGGGGGCTCTGCCAGACGTTCCCAGCAGACCCTCACAACACGTTTGGGCCTACCAGGCCTGACTGGCATCCTCCCCCACCATCGAAGCCAACTCACCACCAGGTGGTGATCAGTTGACAGCTCCGCCCCTCTCTTCACCTGAGTGTCCAAGACATGTGGCCGCAAGTCCGACGACACGACCACAAAGTCGATCATCGAACTGAGGCCTAGGGTGTCCTGGTGCCAAGTGCACATATGAACACCCCTATGCTTGAACATGGTGTTCGTTATGGACAATCCGTGACGAGCACAGAAGTCCAATAACAAAACACCGCTCGGGTTCAGATCGGGGGGGGCCATTCCTCCCAATCACGCCCTTCCAGGTCTCACTGTCATTGCCCACGTGAGCATTGAAGTCTCCCAGCAGAATGAGGGAGTCCCCAGAAGGTATGCCCTCTAGCACCCCCTCCAGGGACTCCAAAAAGGGTGGGCTACTCTGAACTGCTGTTCGGTGTATACGCACAAACAACAGTTAGGACCCGTCCCCCCACCCGAAGGCGAAGGGAGGCTACCCTCTCGTCCACCGGGGTAAACCCCAATGTACAGGCTCCAAGTCGGGGGGCAATAAGTATACCCACACCTGCTCGGCGCCTCTCACGGGGGGCAACTCCAGAGTGGTACAGAGTCCAGCCCCTCTCAAGGAGATTGGTTCCAGAGTCCAAGCTGTGCGTCGAGGTGAGTCCGACTATATCTAGCCGGAACCTCTCAACTTCGCGCACTAGCTCAGGCTCCTTCCCCTTCAGAGAGGTGACATTCCACGTCCCAAGAGCCAGCTTCTGTAGCCGAGGATCGGACCGCCAAGGTCCCCGCCTTCGGCCACCACCCAACTCACACTGCACCCGACCTCCTTGGCCCCTCCCATAGGTGGTGAGCCCTTGGGAAGGGGGACCCATGTTGCCTCTTCGGGCTGTGCCCGGCCGAGCCCCATGGGTGCAGGCCCGGCCACCAGGCGCTCGCCATCGAGCCCCACCTCCAGGCCTGGCTCCAGAGTGGGGCCCCGGTGACCCGCGTCCAGGCAAGGGAAAACGCCGTCCAAAATTGTTTTTCATCATAGGAGGTTTTGTTTAACCGCACTTTGTCTCATCCCTGCACCTAGGACCAGTTTGCCTTGGGTGGCCCTACCAGGGGCATAAAGCCCCGGACAACAGAGCTCCTAGGATCATTGGGACACGCAAACCCCTCCACCACGATAAGGTGGCGGTTAAAAGAGGGGCCTAAATAAAAGTAAAAATTCAAAACATTACATATCGTAGTGTGGGAAATCAGTAACAAACACGTCACTTGCTAAACTATTTGTGTTCTTCTCTATTAACTCACATACCTGTATAAGAATTTTGCCAACCTTTAAAACATCACACCAGTGAAGCATGAGTTACAGCCCACAAAACGGCTAACCACGACAAGACAATGAAGCCAAAAAATAGTGTTAGGGAGGTCTCAGATTTTTTTCAGCTATCAGGAAGCTACATCAAAACAAAAAATAAATGCAATATTTAAATTCCATCAGTGTCCTAACACCATAACAGAAGTACAACTTTTATTCTAAAATTTAGATGTGCACAAAAAAAACAACTGCTGATTATTACACAAGGAAACGTCTTACATCAAAAACCTGTCCAAGGTAAAAAATATTTAATAAGTGCTTAAACTGTTGCTACAGCTTGTCATTTAATATTATATGTAAACCAGTAACGGCGCACTGCATGGTAATGTGCAGTGAATACACTTGACTTGAGCATTCATAGTTTTCATACACTTTCTCTGTATGTTTAGCATTTGTTTTCTCAGAGGTTGATGTGCTTGCTGCTTCCTGAGCAGCTCTTCATTTCTCCTTCCTAGCGACACGCTTCTTCTCTTCTTTCCTCTGCATCTTTCCACGTTAAAACTGATTAAGTCAGTGTTTGTGTTGCAGTTATTTAGTATGTTTTCCTTAATTGTTCATTTAAGTCTTCAATCTGCCTCAAGAATGATTTAAGAAAAGAAGAGGCAGGGGAAGTGACGGTGAAGGTTGTAGGGATGAGAACAGCGCCCATACGCATGTGCCGCATGGCCGCCATGCTGGCCGCTGTCGACAGTTACTTCTACAATAAAATAAAATAAAAATAAAAAGAGGAATAACCTTGGAGGTCAATTATCACCCCGAAAGTGAATAGTAGTTGTCACATAGTATATGTGTACCAAATTTCAAGTCAATAGTTCAAACAGTTTGCGAGCTACAGGTGATATAAAATCCTGGACAGATAAACGGACAGCCACAGTAATGTATTATATAAGAAGATATTTTTTGCACTTACTTTTCTTTCTTTTTTTACCCTGAGGGAATAATGCTGATTGTATGAATGAAATAATGATTTAAAGATGCATTTTGATTGTTTTTTGCCATTAACTGTGATACAGTCACTGAGTAAATTATTAGAAACACTATACCAAAACTGAACAGGGCCTACTTTTGCCCTAAAACAGCCTCAATTCTTTGTGGCATGGATTCCACAAGATGTTGGAAACATTCATTAAAGATGCATAACACAATTTCTGTAAATTTGTCAGCTACTTTTTATGCTGTGAATCACCCAATCTGCCACATCCCAAAGGTGTTTGATTGGATTCAGATCCAGTGACTGGGGAGGCCACTGAAGATCACTGAACTCATTGTCATGTTCATGAAACCAGTCGGAGATGATGATGTTTGCTTTGTGACATGGTGCTTCATTAGAAAAATTGTATTGACGAATTGTGTCCATGAAGTGATGCACATGTTCTTCAACAGTACTGAAATAGACAGCGGAATTCAAGATTGATTGACATTGATGGGCCCAAAGTTTGCCAAGAAAACATTCACCCCACCGTTACACCACTACAACCAGCTTGGATTGTTGTCACAAGACAGGTTGGGTGCATGGATTCATATTGTTGGAGAAAATTTTGACCTCAGCAGAAATCAAGATTCATCAAACCAGACTAAGTTTATCCAGTCATCAACTGTCATTTTTGGTGAAACTGTTCCCATTGCAGCCTCACCTTTCTGTTCTTAGCTGACAGGAGTGGAACGTGGTACGATCTTCTGCAGTTATAGCCCATCCCCCTCAAGTTTTCGACATGTGGTGCATTCTGAGTGCTTTTCTGTTCTCTACGGTTGTACAGAGCGGTCATCATAGCCTTTCTGTCATTTTGAATCAGTGTGGTCATTCTCCACTGACTTCTTTCATCAACAAGGTGTTTCCATTTACAAAATTGACTTTACAACAGTATGATAAAAGCCTCGTTTAGTTTTGTAAGCAGTTTTTCAATATGTCTTAATTTCTTAGTTACCCATGAGATCCTCAGAATGAACACTTAAGCAAAGTGGTCCTTGGTCAAATGTAAACTGAGAACCATAACACCTAATGTAGCTGGGATAGACAATTCAGTGTCAATGCACCACATGGTACATCAAGAGACAAGTTAGCCTTAAATATGACAGCCTCTTTTTTGACAGAAGAAAGAAATCTGAGAGTTCATTCAAACTAGCCTGAGTTCTTAAAAGTTACAGAAAGATTTTATTGTACCATCCCCAGAAATGTAGAGAAAGTTGTCTATTTTGCCATTAATAGAGAATGCAGAGCTCTCCTCTTGCTCTACTTTGTTTGAGCTTCCTGACCAACTACACATCACGACACTATTTGAAATGATGTCAGTGTACAAATTCTAAATGTTCATAATGCCTACTGCTTTTCTTTTGTCTTATGACCTGCAAAACTAGTAGCCTCTGCATTCTTACAGGTGGTAAAAGCAATTTATTGGTGATATCTGCTTCAAGCAGGGGGTGCTAGCTCAATTACAAATTATTTTTTTAAAGAACGTTGAAAGCTGGCTTGCATTTCCCTCAAAGAAAAGAAAAGAAAAACCTACTCTATAAAAACAAATTCTCCCACTTTTTTTAAGCTTGTCTAAATCTTCAACACAAACTTCCAAAATAAAATCTTCAAGTCTCTATTTTCTTTAGCTGATTTTTCCAGATGCCATACGTTGGGGTGAATAGTGGAATCACGATGTCTTCATAGCCATGCCAGTTTCATAGTTTTCTATAGTTCTTTGTATCAAATCATTCAATTAAACAATGAATGTGTTCAAAAAGAATGAACTTAAATGTGAATTTAGAAATATGCATAAGGACATTAGAACATACATTCTTGATATTGGTCAATACGTCCTGTTTCATTTGACTCCTCTTCTAGTTTGACATTACATTTTGTGACCTTAGATTCTGGAGACTTCCACTCCCTCTCCACCTTGTTTCAGCTTGTTAAACACACATTTTTACAGATGGTTTTCACTGTCTTTTCTATTTAGTATTTCTCCAGATCTAGTTTTTATTTTAATAGTTTTTTATATATAAAATACTTATGCTTTCATAATTATCACACCACAAGAGCACATAAATTATTAACAGTAAAAATAAACACGTTATTGAAGAAAAATATATCTTCAATATATCATTTTCTCTTTGATTAATAACTTAAGTATCAACATAAATATGCAAGTACATGTCAAGACATTAAAAATGTACTATTAAATGGATTCTTTATTTGCCTGCCTTAATATACATTACTTAAACATCTTAATTTTCAATAGTGAAAACCCTATGTAAATAGTTTTGCGTTTTCTTCTGAAAATGAATGAGTGAAAAAGAAATCTAAGAAAGATTCTGCAAAATAAAAAGCATACAAGATTATTAACTACAGTATTAACCTGAGGACATTAAAGGCATCACTTAAAAAGGACATTAGGATAGATAGATAGATAGATAGATAGATAGATAGATAGATAGATAGATAGATAGATAGATAGATAGATAGATAGATAGATAGATAGATAGATAGATAGATAGATCTTTATTGTCATTGTCACTTTTACAAAGGAACAATGAAATTGAAGGTGCAGTCGACTCAGTGTGAGGCATAAGAGTTAAAAAAACAAGAAGAGAGAAAATAATAACAAACTGAATAGCAATAAAAGTACTTTACAAAATATACAAATTGCATGTACAAATTGCACTGGTTAAATGTACAAATTGCACCTGTTGACTTAAGGTCTATATTTTGACATTGGGATAATGATATGGAGCAGTTTTTTTCTGAGTTCAGGGCCATGATTGCTTTTGGATAAAAGTTGTTTTTAAGGCTGTTTGTCCTTTTTTTCATTGCTCTGTATCTCTTGCCCGATGGCAAAAGCTGGAAGAGGCAATGACCGGGATGTGATTAATCCTGTGAAATGTCTATTGCTTTTTTGCGGCATTGGGAGATGTACATTTGTTCCAGAGTGGGGAGGGTACAACCAATTGTTCTCTCTGCTGTCCTGACAACCCTGTGGAGCACTTTCCTTTCTGAGGAAGTGCAGCTGCTGTACCACACACACAGTCCATATGTAAGCACACTCTCGATGGAACAATGATAAAAGGCAAGGAGCAGATTTTTGGGGAGATGTTTTTTTCTCAGGATTCTCAGAAAATACAGTTTCTGCTGTGCCTTCTTCAGTAGCTCCTTGGTGTTGGCGCTCCAGGTCAGGTCATCCTCCAGCTCAATGCCCAGAAACCTGAACACCGGGACCCTCTCCACACAGGCCCCACCAATGATGAGTGGCTGGATGTCAGTTTTGTTTTTTCTAAAGTCAATAACAAACTCCTTCGTTTTTGTGGTGTTGAGGAGCAGGTTATTGACTCTGCACCACTCTGACAGCCGCTCCACCTCGTCCCTGTATGCCAGCTCATCTTCCTTGCCTGAGATGAGTCTGACCACTGTCATGTCATCTGCAAACTTCATGATCTTGTTGCTATGGTGAGTGGGGACACAGTCATATGTGTAGAGGGTGTAGAGGAGTGGGCTGAGCACACAACCCTGCTGCATCCCGGTGTTGAGGCTGAGAGCAGTGGATGTGTGGGGTCCCAGCCTGACCCTCTGGGAGCGACCAGAGAGGAAGTCCAGTATCCAACTGCAGTTGAGTAATGGAAGTCCCAGATCTGCCTCTTTGGACACCAGTCGTTGTGGGAGGATGGTGTTAAATGTTGAGCTGAAGTCCACAAAGAGCAGTCTGGCGTAACTCCCCTGCTGCTCCAGGTGGGTCAGGGCAGCATGAAGGGCTGTGGCCACAGCATCCTCCGTGGATCTCTTTGCTTTGTAAGCAAACTGAAATGGGTCCAGGTCTGCTGGCAGGCAGGCGATGATATGACTCCGCACCAGTTTCTCAAAGCACTTCATGATGATAGATGTGAGTGCCACTAGGCGGAAATCATTCAGACTGTTCGTTATGGATTTTTTTTTGGCAGTGGAACAATGATGGAGGACTTGAGGCAAGATGGGACAGTGGCCTGGGACAGGGACTGGTTGAAAATCCTAGTGAAGATTCCGGCCAGTTGATCCACACAGTCTTTCAGCACCCGTCCAGCCACACCATCGGGTCCTGCAGCCTTCCTCGGGTTCACCTTCCTCATCACCCGCCTCACCTCACACTCTTCCACTGTGAGTATGTTGCTGTTGTGAACAGGTGGCTGTGATGGAGCTGCTGTTGGTGTTGCCTCAAAGTGGGCAAAGAAGATGTTCAGCTCCTCTGCCAGAGAAGCGTCTCCCTCAGCGGCCGAGGAGTTGCTAGATTTGTAGCCGGTGATGTGCTGGACACCCTGCCACACCTGCCTGGTGTTGTTGCTCCTCAGATGGTCCTCTATCCTCCTTCTGTACGCTGCCTTGGCCTCTCGGATTCCTCTCTTCTGGTTCACTCTGGCTACACTGTAAAAAGCCCCATCACCAGACCTGAAAGTAGTATTCCTGGCTTTCAGCAGACTCTGGACCTCCCTCGTCATCCAGGGCTTCCTGTTGGGATAAATCCTTATGCATCTATCCCTGGTGACGTTGTTCATGCAGAACCTGATGTAATCCAGGACTGCTGTAGTGTGGTTCTCCAAGTCTTGGTGATCGAAAACCTCCCAGTCGGTTCTCTGGAAGCAGTCCTGCAACTGCTGGGAGGCCTCCTCAGGCCATATGGTAACAGTCCTGGTCATAGTGGAAGCTTGTTTCCTGAGAGGGGTATATGCAGGGATCAGAAGCAGGGACGTGTGATCAGACTGGCCAAGGTGTGTTAGGGGTTTAGCCCTATAGGCCTGTCTGATGTTTGTGTTCAGCTTGCCCAGTGTTTTTACTCCCCTGGTTGCACACTTTATGTATTGATGGAATTTGGGGAGAACTGCTTTCAGATCTGCATGATTAAAGTCCCAGAAATGATGTGAACAGCCTCAGGATACTTGCTCTGTTTATTGCTGATTGTGTCATACAAAAGCCCCAGAGCTGAGCTAGCATTAGCATCTGGTGCTATATACACAGCAGTTAGCAGTATGGCGTTGAATTCATGGGGGAGGTATATGGGTCTGCATTTCATTGTCATAAACTCCACGTCTGGAGAGCAGAGTCTGATGACTATGGTGGAATATGTGCACTAGATATTGTTCACATAAATGCACAGCCCCCCTCCTCTTTTTTTACCGGAGCTCTCTGTCCTGTCTTGCCGGTGTGCTGTGTAGCCTGCTATCTCGATAGCCGTGTCCAGTATGAGTGGATTCAGCCACGTCTCCATGATCAGCAGGATGCAGCACTACCTGATGATCTTTTCTGTTGCAATCCGCAGCTTCCACTTGTCCAGTTTGTTCACCAGAGACCTCACATTTGAGAAGAAAATGCTTGGAAGCGGTGGTTTGTGTGGCTGCTTCCTTAGCCTCGCTAGCACGCCACCTCAGCACCCCCTCTTTTGTTTACGTTCTTTGTGCTGCCGGCGGCTCCTCGAAGCTGGGATTGTAATCCACGGAGAGCCCGGTGTCCGTGCAATGTCATCCAGAATGTTGTGGACGCGGAGAAACTCAGATGTACATTGTCACATTGTACATCGGACAGCGTTACAACTTTGTCTGAATGTAATTAGCAGAATGTAAAAACAGATAATCAGATGCAGCATTTATTTTTTATCCAGTTGATTTAATTTGTGGTCAATATCACATAGTACAGCCTTTATATTCCTAAGTCAATTGGGCACATCTCTTACAGCATCCACCATTGCATTTTATAACTCCAGAACAACATCTGTTAACACACAGCCAGAACGTTGCCTGGTGGTTTCTGAGGCAGAGGTGTGTGTGCACCATTACCGCGTGGATTCGAGTCCTCACTATGGGGGTCAGCTTTTGTAATATTGTCTGAATCAGAATAAACAGACTGTGACTTGCTTTTCACGTCGACTTTGATATCTGACCACTTATTTTTGATTTCGGGCACTGTGCGACTTTCTGAACTTGATCTTTCGAGTGCCTCCACCATGCTATATTATTCCATCTATTTTTTTTTTGTTGTTTACACCACTGTTTAACCCAACAAATAGTATGTTTTTCCTAGCCTCGACTTTGCATTCACTGAAATTCTTTTTTTTCCATGTGCTTTTGCCATTGTCTTTTAACAACGCACTGAAGAAAAGGGGCTATTTATATTGATTTGCATATTAAAATATGAAAAATTCTGGAGGAGTCAGGGTGGGGCTGTAGACGCGTGCACTTGCATTAAATTTTACATTCGTTAGAATTTCTTAAGGGGAAGTGCGTCACACTGCCTTATACATGAGTCCCCAGAAGTCTGACTGTGCTCTGCTCTGCCTTTGACTTTGTCTATTATAGTTGATTGTGGACCTGCTCCAGAGGTTTATTTTCACCAGGGACGCTGCTGACTGAAGTTTACGTTTTCCTCTCCTCCGTTGTCACCTGGCCAAAGTTCAACAATCAAGTAAATGGGCTCCATTTATGTTAATCTGTTTCGAACCCCATTGTTTTTTTATATGTTTAAAGATATTTGTCTTTATGTGTACTCACTTTGTAATTAGTAACCTGTAAAGTTTATATTTATATCTTCCTGTGAACTTGTTGCATCACTCTGCGCCTGCACTCAAAGAAGAGCACTGTACAAAAATAAATTGAACTGCCAGACAACATGTATCATTTAGCTGTATAAAAACTTCACAAAAGTTTGGACCCTCAGGAGGACTGATTGGACCAAACAGACTATTTCTTTATAGTGGCAAATGACAATAGTGGTCTACATAGCCAAAGAACAAAACTCCAAGATCATCTGTCAATTTCGGAATATATACCTATTGGACCATGAGGGAAAATTTTTCTTCTCTGTAATGGCAAAAAGACCTACTTGATGGAAAATTAATACATTGATACCACTAGCCAGAAAGCAGGAGTCCCAGGTTTCTCAGGATATGGGGAACATGTGCCCATGATCTGGGAACAAATACAGATTTCCAAGAGAGAGTAAAAGGACCTACATGTCATATGGCTAGATTTTGTTAATGCCTATGGGTAAGTTCCTTTCCTATGGGTCATTGCATTTGCACTGCACTTTGTCTATATTCTAGACAACATTAAAATCATGATCATGGGCTGTTTCCAGGACATGCACATGTGCCTCATGCTGGAAACGTTCAGCACTGACTGGCAAAGAGTAGAATTCTGGAACACGAGGGGTTGATCTATTTCTCCCATCCTTTTCATAGCATCATTTGAAGTCATCCTGATTGGGCCAAGGCAGGTGGTAGGTGCAAAACGGTTACCCTCAAACCAGAAATTTCCCCCTTTAAGGAGCTACATGGATGATATCACATGTGTACTGCAGACAGCACTAAATACTAGATGAGCCAATCACCTTGGTAAGGATGAAATTCAAGCCAAACAAGTCCAGCAGTGTGTCTCTGTGGAAAGGTGAGCGGAATGACAAAGCCTTCTTCACTACTGTGGGGAACAACATACTACAGATCGTAAACTAACTCATTTGAAGTCTGGGAAAGCTATATACGTTAAGTCTCTCAGACAAGATGATGCTTTCAAAAGGCCTGCTAAGAACTGACACAAACCACTTGCCCAGAAATTTCTAGATGTGGTGCTATAACTTCAGCTTCTACCCAAGGGTGATGCAGCCGCTGAAATTGCGTGAAGTATCTTCAATAACCATAAGTTGGATACGTAACGAAGCAAAGCATAAATGGCTTGGTGCTTCTCAGCAGCCAGTTTGTAGAGGTTGAATGCTCTCCAAATTCCTAAGAATCCATCTCTGTCAGTTATAATCAAAGAGAAAGCACTTTTGGTGATGGAACTGAGAGGTTCTACAGACAATGCAGTGAAGGAAATGTGAGTCTGGATGGTGGCAGGGAGGAAGTGGAAGGCCAAAGAGGAAGTGTAAAAGGTTGTCAGCAGGCTTCAACACCACGAAACAATGAACAGGGTTCAAAGAGGGAGGACAGGCCTAGGTTGGTGTGGTCTACAATTTGTATGCTCTTTTTAATTTGTATAAATGGTAAGGATGAAAAAATAGTAATGTCGGCTGATGAGAAAGAGTAGAACATACTCTATAGTCAAAAAGATCAATATGCAGTAGATATACCTGGATAGAATTTAAACTTGGAATAGGCAGCAGATTATATTTATTTATGTGGGAAATAGCAATATTAGGTTTAAGTACACAAATAAAAACTTAAAAGTATACCTAATAATATGTACCAAGGAATCAGCTGTGACTTGTTACTATATACATCAAGGTAGCATACAGAAGTTATTAATGAGGGCCAAAAAGATGTTAAGTTACATGTCAAGATGTACTGTATGAAGTAAAAATCAAGAGAGGCTATTCTTAAGTTACACAATGCACTAGAGTGACCTCATCTGGAATATTGTTCATAATTCTGGTGTCTGAATTGCATAAAATATATAATAGCACTAAAGAAGTTCCACAGAAGAGTTACTAAACTGATTTCAGGACAAGGTATGAGGAAAGACTAAAACAGGTGATTTATTTCAGATTAAGTAAACGAAATTTAAGAGCAGACATGACAGTAGTGTTTAAAATTATGAAAGGAATTAGTACAGTACAGTACAGTGAGTACCAGCTGTTATTTTAAAGTGAGTTCTTCAATAAGAACAGATGGCACATATGGAAGCTGGTTAATGATAAATTTTGCGCAAACAATAGCATTGTTTTCTTCATTGAGAGAGCCATAAAAAAACAACCATTAGCAAAACTATGAAACAGTAACAGAACAATAAAACTTCAAGTACCATTCGTATACAGTATACATATATATGTGAGAATGTATATTTAATGCTCCTGATAAAGGAAATAAAGGAAACACTTGGTGTTATCAGTTGGCAAAAATAGAATGTGAACCAAAATAATTTTAGACACAGTTCTAACAAACATAGAAAACACTTAACAAAGGAAATGGGCTACTCCAAGCTGTGTGAAGGTGGTGGTATTGCGGACTAAAAGTATAAGGTTGGTGGTACACTGCAGAAACATATGTAGATACACATATAAAATATATTCAAATTATGTGCAAGACCATTGGTGAGAAAAAAGCATGGCAAAGTAAATACTGAAAACAAAACAAAAGCCTGAATAGAAAAAGCAAACTCAGTACCTTAGATAAGGTTGATGTCAGAAGATATTTAGCACAGAAGCACAGTTTTTTATGGGGGAGATAAGCAATACATGATTACAATGTTAATAAAAAAATAATATTTTTATTCAGAGCAAATGTGCCTGAAAGTATGTAAATAATAGACTAGCGAAAATAGAACTGAATATGTAGTTGTTAACATTACCACTGTTCTTAACAAGACCAAAGCCAACCAGACGATACGTCTATCAAACACATGTAATGTGCCACCTGTAAGCACAGCAAACAGTTCTGAATATACCATTCACTGCAATCCATCCATCCATTTTCCAACCCGCTGAATCCGAACACAGGGTCACGGGGGTCTGCTGGAGCCAATCCCAGCCAACACAGGGCAATAGGCAGGAAACAATCCTGGGCAGGGTGCCAACCCACCGCAGTTCACTGCAATGGAAGATCATAATATAACACAAAATCAACAATAAAAAATAAATGTAGACATAAAAATTTCAAGAATGACTCTGTAGAATAGCCTATTACTATGTACAGCTAACACGTCTGATAAAATAATGTTGTTAGTGCACTCTTGGGTTAATATTTAGCTAGCAAAACATTTCACCATGGATAAAGTGAAGCTGCAAAAACTGCAAAAAAAGGCAAATAATATCTGGTAGGTAAAGAAACACAGTATATGCAGTACAAAGGAAGATTTTAAACCAATGATCTCACTGTTAGGAGAGCTGAACGTGATAAATCTCAAGGCTGAATCTCTGCAAAGGTTATGTAATCAAAACTGTGGTGTGCTGACAAAAGTGAGTTGACACAACATACAGCTACAGATGTGTTCAATAATGTTTAAACATTTAGGGTAAGTTAAATCCCATTAGTAATGATTTTGTTATATATAGTTCTTTCAGAAATTATAATTTTACCATTGAATTAATTATTGGAAACATTTTTTGTAAAA
The DNA here is from genome assembly GCF_900747795.2 of Erpetoichthys calabaricus. Taxonomy (NCBI): domain Eukaryota; kingdom Metazoa; phylum Chordata; class Cladistia; order Polypteriformes; family Polypteridae; genus Erpetoichthys; species Erpetoichthys calabaricus. The sequence continues at coordinate 154,882,326 of NC_041402.2, read as the reverse complement.
ATAATAAAAAATGGCAAAATAAAACATATCGCGTAAGGGGAAACACTATGCACAATCTGAGAGAAAATCCAAAAACATTTAAATAAGAGTAACTATACAGTGCAACTTACAGTATAGTGTCAGATTATTTGCAGTCCTTTGCAAAAAGTTTAAATGCAGCACCTGTCAATATGTTGCAAGTGGCAATAAAAACTGACATAACTTAATTTTGGCACCTGTATATATGAAGAGGAAGTATCCACAAGCTCTTCAAAAATCGTCACAGGGCACATAATGCTAATGACATTTTAGCACACAAGTGAACTTTTTCATCAAACGCATCCTAAGCTTCAGTTGTGCCACCAAAAAAATCACAGTGCATTGCTGTCCAAGAAAACTATTACATTTTACATGTTTTGCCAAACACTAATTTTTGTTCGGTTCATTTTCATTGTGTAAAATGGGTGGTAAAAACAAACATCCATCCATCCATTATCCAACCCGCTATATCCTAACTACAGGGTCACGGGGGTCTGCTGGAGCCAATCCCAGCCAACATAGGGTGCAAGGCAGTAAACAAACCCCGGGCAGGGCGCCAGCCCACTGCAGAAAAAGAAACATACATAATAAAAATATATTTTTAACAATCTGATTTTGAGGTACTGTATATACTCGTGGATAAGTTCTCCCGTGGATAATTCAGGACTTGATTTTACAGTATAATTTCTGGTATTTTACAATGTTGGTCGTATATGTCGATTGTGGAAAACTCATGCTATTGGTACAAGAGATTATGATATGCTAACGCCCACCTGAGGGAGTAACCATGGAGGACACTGCCTTTTTTTCTATGTGAGTGCAGTAATGCATTGTATCAGCGCGTGCTCCTAACCTCTCTCTCTCTCTATTTTGCCTACGTGACCACCCGCTAATACCCAAACTATTCTGAAGCAACGTTTGCACTGATTTGTGTTTTTTGTATCTCACACCCTCATACACCTTTATCGTAAGAGCATCCCTTATCTATGATGGAGCGTTCGATCAGAAGAAAATATGAAGCTGGTTTTAAATTAAATGTCGTTGAAGTAGTAAAAGAAATTGGTAACTGCGCAGCTGCAACAAAATTTGATGCGTCTGAGAAACTGATGCGAGATTGGAGGAGGCAAGAAGATGTAAAAAAAAAAAAAAAAAATTAAGTGTTGCATTTTTGAACGGGCGTATAAGTCGAGGTCTGATTTATTTATATATAGAGAAACAGCAATATTTTTTTCACATATAATTATTTATAAGCATCAACTAGACAAGAATATAGTACAGACGCACTGATAAGCCGTGTTCTGATTATTAGTTTAATATAATTACGCTGCAAAAACCAGAACCGGTGTAGTGTACAAGTGATAGGTGGGGATGAGCAAAAACGCATTTGGATTAATAATGAAACGAAATTATACATTGTGAATTAGTTGTTTATCTTCCTAGAAATTATTATCGGTGTAATGTTTCTGTTTATTTTTGTTATTGCCTCATAAATTTCAACTGCCGTGCCTGATGCCATCACAGAAGGACCGTCTGAAAATGATTTTTGAAGCATTTGTGGATGAAAATCAGAGAATTTGACTTTTTTTCATTCATGAGTGATATTTTTCCGAACCCTGCTGCTTACACGTGAAGTGTTCTGAGCCTTTTGGTCAATAATGCCGCCCCCAAATATGTGCCGCCCGGGGCGGACCGCCCCCTCCGCCCACCCCTAGCTACACCACTGGGTGCAGTAATGCATTGTATCAGTGCATCCTCCTAACCTCTCTCTCTCTATATATATTGTGCCTGTGTTACCACCCAGTAATACATAAACTATTCCAAAGCAAAGTTTGCACTGATTGGTGCTTTTGTGTATCTCACACACTCATACACATTTATCGTAAGAACATCCCTTATGTATGATGGAGCATTTGATCAGAAGAAAATATGAAGCTGGTTTTAAATTAAAAGTCATTGAAGTGGAAAAAGAAATTGGTAACTGCGCTGCTGCAGCAAAAGTCGATGCGTCTGAGAAACTGATGCGAGATTGGAGGAGGCAAGAAGATGTAAAAAAAATTAAGTGGTGCATTTTTAAATGGGCCTATAAGTCGGGGTCTGATTTTATGATTGATTTTTTCGGATTTCAAGACCCGACTTGTACGTGAGTATATACAGTATATTGCATCTGGTAAATATACTTTCCTGAGTACAGCAACTAAAGCAAAAAAAAGTTCTACCATTATCACACAGAGGTCTCTTTGTTATAAAATACTGCAACCCTTCTTGTGAATGAAAGCCAATGGGAGGTAAATAATCTAGCCCTTTTGGCCAAAAATATCACATGGCCAAGCTCAAATATCAGTAATCAATGTGTGAAAAAGTGAAGAAGTTGCTGTCTTTTCTTGTTTAACTACAACTGCCATCTCAAAGAGTTTCAAAGATGCAGTGCAAATTCTGTTTATACATTTCAAGTCTCATTATGATGAGTAACTTTCACATGGTTAAATATGTGACCATGAATGTTATTCAAACATGAAACCTTGAGGTGTCAGGTTTAAATATTAGCTTATAAACTACATTGTCTGCTTATTTATACCCTTGCTGTCTTGAACATTTCTCGCTCATGAGTCAATAAATTTCATTGACCACAGGTTGACAAGCCTACAGTGTATACAGCATACAATACACAGCATGAAGCTTTGTAGAACATCAGTAAATCAGATGATTTAACAAGAAGAAACATGTAGGCAAAGCTTAAGTGGCAACAATACTTAAAAAATAATTTAATACATACAGTATTTGTCACCAGTAATGAATCAATTAAATAGTGTCTTTTTCCTCTTTATTGTAATTAGTAACAGCAATGGGCAGAACTAATTAAAGTAAATCTAAAAATTTTCTAAATAAACAAACTACCATTTTATTATTAGAAATATAATTGGAATGTTCAAAATACAAAGCTGATACTATTACTGAGCTTATATTTATTGGCAGCTACACAAATTACATATTTAATAGAAAGAAACACAACTGAATTGTCAGATTATTAGTAAATGAGGTAGAAGCTCACATGGAATAAGCAAATTAACTGATCAAAAATATTACCATAGCAAGAAAAGCATTACAAAAACTGCCAAAGGGCACAGATTTACCTCCAAGCATTTTACCACCTACTTTGCACTGCTTATTAGAACAACAAGCAATTAGTTCTGCAGTAGAGTACATCTAGCCCACAATGTTAAACATACTTTTTTTCAGAAATATTTTTTTGTATTATTTTATAAAAGTATGCCCAAACGGAAGGGATATTACTGGAAACAAGAAAACTCGAGTCAGGATTAAAATGGCAACTTAACAGGAGATCCCCACCCAAATTTCACTCATTTACAGATTAATGTCTTTGAATGTGCATTGTATCTGAATATCTCTTAATTTTTTAAAGAGACTATATTGATCTTGAAAAAAAGCTTTCATATATTTTAAATAGATGAACATAAAATAATATTTTCTTTACCTTGTTTACACTTTGAAATCTGAATTTTATTTCATTAAACATGTTTGTGGGATACACGTAAATGGGACATTTATTCCTACTCCCCTATGTCATATACAGTACAATGATATAAACTTTCTAAAATCATTAATAGTTCTTGAAATATTTTTTTGCTAATTTTCAGATTGAAAATGATTTCCTTATATAAAACAGCAAAATACAGTATGTACTGCTAAAAATAATGATCACTTTATCTGTGCCCTTCAAGGGTAACTTTTACACTTTTTAAGTTATAAGACTGTATTATAAATGAGTTTTGCTCTTATGTAAAGCATAAAATTAACATCTATGTCAGGAATAGAAATAAAATAACAATCTGCCAGTATATGTCAGTTGTCATTGCCATACCTTTAACTAGTTCTCAAATGTCGAATAAGAAAGTAAAATCATGTCTCTGAGACATGCCTGAATTTACAAAGTACATCACAGAGAAGTGCAAAATCTGGTTTACTGGTTGCAAAAAAATTATTCTGTTGTATTTTGCAAATAGATACAAAACTTTCATAATATAACCAAATTAGGGCACATGTTCCCTATTTGGATGGGATTAGTTTTACATCAGAAGGTAAAGTAATGTAAGTATTACCAAATAGACCTGTGCAATTTTAGTCCTGTGATGTTTTACAGACTGCGTGTTTACATATCAGTAAAGATCCATACGAATACACATATCAGTAAAATTCCATTATTTGGGCAGTTCAGATGGACAAAAATTATAGAGGTTCTCCAGTAATGGAGTAAGGCCCACTTCAAACACTGTCTTAACCCCACCTCATGCTGTAAAACTAATCCCATCCAAATATCCTAAAAATTACAGCGGTCCTCCAGAGATCATTTCTTTACCCCACCTCCTCATATAAAACTAATTCCATCCGAATAACGTTTAAGTCTTAAAAATAGGATTATCAGTTGGCCTCAAGTTGTCCCCCACTAGCACTTTTTAAATTTATATTAAAATTATGTTCAATATGTCAGTGTCCATTATCTATGAAATCAGGCATGTGAAAGAAAGTTTGAAAGCGGTAGGTGCTCAATTGAAATTAATTAATTAAATTCATTCATTCATTCCAGTTTTACTGCTTCACTTTATATAGCACTTGATTTTCAGCACAGGATTGCAGGTATTGTGCCCGCTGTGTAAAAACCCCACTTGGTTGAACTTAATATTTAAGTTACAATGTCACTGCTCTTTCAAAGCAAAAAAAAAGCCCTTTGTTATTGCCACATTTATCCCATTTTAAATTAGCTCAGAAGTAAAAACACATGATTTTTGTTTGCTTTGGGAGGACAAACCAATCAGCTGTGAGTAATCGCTTTAACTTGTGTGATGAATTTCAGTGGCTGAGTTTCACGTGATAGCAAAATTAATCAATTTTTAATGCTGCACCATACATAGTCCTGATAAAGGAATGGATGTTTTAGATTCATCTGAAAGTAATAGGCATAGTTATATTGGTTTGTTCATCTATCCGTCTATTTTGTAACTGGTTTATTTCAAAGTCAAAGTGAACTTTATTGTCATCTCAACCATATACAAGTATACAGATAGACGAAATTGCGAAGCTCAGGGTCCACAGTGTAATAACATGACATGCAAATAATAAATTAAAAATATAATTAAAATTTAAAAATTTAAAATTAAAACACAAACAAGACAAGACATACCTGTGACTGTTCTACAAAAAGACAGTAAATCAAAATATCCACAATTACCATACATTCAGTTAGCTCAGCTCATAATGCTTTGAAGCACGAGGCAAACCACTCTGATAACAATCTCAAATTATTTCACAGAAGTGTGTAATTGCTGAGAAATGTATTTAGCGGAGCCATTTAAACAGCATACTTCAATAGGCAAATATTACATTTGTATAGTTTGTTGACTTTTTGAAGCCAGTAATATATCAACTTAAATGTGACATAGGTATTTGATTAGTTCAAGAGAGAATGGGATGCCATCACGATTTATGAGTAACTGGTACTGGAATGACCAGTCTAGTTCAGTGGCTCATTCTGGATTTGTACACAGGCTAAGAAATAACTAAGTCTTAACACATACAGTATGTCCAGCAAATTGTAAACAATGCAACAAAGTGTGTTTTATTGGAATACTGAAATAACAGATTAATCTTTAATTTTCAGTTAATGAGTTTTAATTCCTAGAAGTAGTTTAAAGTTGTAATAAATGTTTAAAAGGGGAGAGAAATTTGTAACATTAGGAGTTTGAGGCCTAATACATACTAACACAGATCAATTTGAAAACATACCTTTTACTTTAGTTTTAGCTTACTTCCACACTGAAACTGTTGCTTTCCAAATTATATCAATTTAAAAACTCTGGGTCTTGTGTAGCAGTGTGGATGGGGAAAATTAAGCTGACATATAACTGTCATGTGATCAGTTACCAACTTCAGTTTGTTCTGATGATTGTCTTTCAGATCTTATTTTTACTCTGAGGATAGTCATTTTCTAATGTCTTCGCATCAGCCAGCAGGCACTTCACCTTGAAACACTCAAATATTTTGCTGTATTTATTATGCCTGAAATCCCACTCTATATTTTCCAAGGCTTTGGCAACCTTATACTCCTTTGTAACATTGAAAATGTGTTGTACTTCATTGTCTATCCAGACAAAGAAGTCCATTTTGGTTTTCTCCTCATTCTTTTGGCATTTTGATTGACTTTGGGTTTGCTCTGTACACAAATGATGCACTTGGCTGATCAAAAATGCACACCTAATAGAAAAGATTGAAAACCTTTAAGAAAATCTAAAAACATTTCAAAATGCATTAGAGATAAAAGGAATTACTAGAGAAGGACTTGAACAGAATATATCACTTTTCGTAGATTATATAGTACTATATATATCAGACCCACACACTTCCTTACCAGTAGTCCTTAATGCACAATTAATTTGAATAAAAGTGTGTTTTTCCATTGAACTATTTAGCACACAATATTAGACTGGGCATCTACCCATTTATTTTAGCAGATCAGTAAAATTAAAATATAAAGTAAAATTAAAATACTTTAAAAAATATTAAATGTTAATATTAAAATTATATTAAAATAATATTAAAATTAAATATAAAGATCTTTTTCAACAAAATTGTGCTATCAGCATAGAAAAAATATAAACAAATATGAACAGATGGTCTTACCCTCCATCTCACATTAAAAGGAAGAATCAATACTGTCAAGATGAACATCCTTCCCAAGCTTCTTTTTCTATTTCAGAGCATCCCCATAAACAAAAATTTAACAAATTAAGAAATTAGACTCAATGTTAACATCATTTATTTGGAATTCAAGACATCCACGCTTCCAAAGGGGGACTCTATAAAGACAAAGCAGAAGGGGGCATGGCACTACCTAACTTTCAATTTTATTACCTGGCGGCAAATATACAAACTCTAAAGACCTGGACAATGAGATAAATTGATAAATATACACGAGCCTGGTCTACAATAGTAGTAAAATCTTACTGTACTTATTTACCATATATACAGTCATATGAAAAAGTTTGGGAACCCCTCTTAATTCTTTGGATTTTTATTTATCATTGGCTGAGCTTTCAAAGTAGCAACTACCTTTTAATATATGACATGCCTTATGGAAACAGTAGTATTTCCGCAGTGACATTAAGTTTATTGGATTAACAGAAAATATGCAATATACATCAAACCAAAATTAGACAGGTACATAAATGTGGGCACCTGAACAGAGATATTAAATCAATACTTAGTTAGCCTCCTTTTGCAAATATACCAGCCTCTAGATGCCTCCTATAGCCTTTGATGAGTGTCTGGATTCTGGATGGAGGTATTTTCGACCATTCTTCAATACAAAATCTCTCCAGTTCAGTTAAATTTGATGGCTGCCGAACATGGACAGCCTGCTTCAAATCATCCCATAGATTTTTGCTGATACTCAAGTCAGGTGACTGTAACGGCCATTCCAGAACATTGTACTTCTCCCTCTGCATGAATGCCTTTGTAGATTTCGAACTGTGTTTTGGGTCATTGTCTTGATGGAATATCCAACCCCTGCGTAACGTCAACTTTGTGACTGATGTTTGAACATTATCCTGAAGAATTTGTTGATATTGGGTTGAATTCATCCGACCCTCTACTTTAAAAAGGGCCCCGGTCCCTGAACTAGCCAAACAGCCCCACAGCATGATGGAACCTCCACCAAATTTGACAGTAGGTAGTAGGTGTTTTTCTTGGAATGCAATGTTCTTTTTCCACCATGCAAAGAGCTTTTTGTTATGACCAAATAACTCAATTTTTGTCTCATTAGTCCAAAGCACTTTGTTCCAAAATGAATGTCTTGTCTAAATGAGCATTTGCATACAACAAGCGACTGTGTTTGTGGCGTGAGTGCAGATAGGGCTTCTTTCTCATCACCCTGCCATGCAGATGTTCTTTGTGCAAATTGCCCTGAATTGTAGAACGATGTACAGATACACCATCTGCAGCAAGATGTTCTTGCAGGTCTTTGGAGGTGATCTGTAGGTTGTCTGTAACCATTCTCACAATCCTGCACATATGCCGCTCCTGTATTTTTCTTGGCCTGCCAGACCTGGGTTTAACAGCAACTGTGCCTGTGGCCTTCCATTTCCTGATTACATTCCTTACAGTTGAAACTGACAGTTTAAGTTTAAGTTTATTGGATTAACAGAAAATATGCAATATGCATCAAAACAAAATTAGACAGGTACATAAATGTGGGCACCTGAACAGTGATATTAAATCGATACTCTGAAATAGCTTTTTGTAACCTTCCCCTAAACCATGATTCTGATTAATCTTTGTTTTCAGATCTTTTGAGAGTTGCTTTGAGGATCCCACACTGTCACTCTTCAGAGGAGAGTCAAAGGGAAACACAACTTGCAATTGACCACCTTAAATACCTTTTCTCATGATTGGATCACACCTGTCTATGAAGTTCAAGGCTTAATGAGCTAATCCAACCAATTTGGTGTTGCAAGTAATCAGTATTGAGCAGTTACATGCATTCAAATCAGCAAAATTACAAGGGTACCCAAATTTTTGTACAGCCAGTTTTTCACATTTGATTTAATTTCATACAACTAAATACTGCTTCGCTAAAAATCTTTGTTTGGAAAACACCCCAGTACTCAGATGTTCCTAGGAAATGAAAGACATACCACTGTTATCTTTTTTGTTGAAAGTAGACTAAATTATTATGCAGGCTGAGATTCCCAAACTTTTTAATTTGACTGTACTCGCGTATAAGTCAGATCTTGAAACCTGAAAAATCGATCATAAAATCAGACCCTGCCTTACTGTACACAACAATTCAAAAATGCAACACTTAATTTTTTTTTTTTACGTCTTCCTGCCTCCTCCAATCTCATATCAGTTTCTCAGACGCATCGAATTTTGTTGCAGCTGCGCAGTTACCAGTTTATTTTACTACTTCAACGACATTTAATTTAAAACCAGCTTCATATTTTCTTCTGATTGAATGCTCCGTCATAGATAACGGATGCTCTTATCAGAACTTATCAGCAAGTATATATGGTATATGCCCTGCTTTGTGCCCCAGTAAATACAAATTATCATCAATATACCAATAATGCAATTGTCCATCAATCACTCAGAATATTGAACCAATGCAGGAATCTCTTTATGGCAGAGCAGCTTTTATCTGTTGCACCTCTACATGATAATCACCTTTGCCTACGCTTCCAAACCTACACAGTATTTAATGCTTGGAAAACATCTGGGATTAAAACTTAGAAACTTGTATACAGATAATGTCTTTGCATCTTATGAACAATTACGCTTCAAATTTAACTTTCCATCAACACAGTTTTTCCACTACTTTCAAATCAGAAACTTTGCTAAAAGGAACCTACCCAATTTTCCACACCTCCCACCCATTTCTATTCCAGAAGAAATACTGATCAGTCTTAAAGACTCAGACAGCATCTCAAAAACATATTAATTTTTTCAAAGATGCTTTCAAAGATCCTAGGGTATGGTGGGGAAAGGATCTTTCACTTAACATCTTAGAAAAGGAGTGCAAGGCAGTTATGCATAGAATACAGTACATTCTAGCTCCATATGTGCAAAGCATTCAATTATTCAACTGACAATTTTTATCTCCTTTAAAATTTTCCAAAAATGTATCCAGGCCAAGATTCAACCAGTGAACATTGCAATCAATCTCCAGCCTCATTAGGCCACATCTTTTGGGTGTGTACAAATTAACTTCATTCTGGACAAAAATCTTTGCATGCCTATCAGACAGCCTTGGCGTCACAATCACTCCTAATCCATTAACAGCAGTGTTTGGTGTGCTCCCAGATGGGCTTAAAGTGGAGAAAGACAAATTGATAGAGTGGCAGAATACCAGGGTCCTTGCCCCATAGGGACACCTGGAGAAGGGAAGGACCGGGTGAGGGGCAATATCTTCCCCGGGGCGCAAGAGGGCAGCACCTCTGGATTGCAACAGGGCCACGGATACGGAGCTGGGAAGCTCAACCCTGTGCAGGTCCATGGCCACCGGCAGGGGGCGCCTGGACAGCTCCGGAGTCTTGGCATGTAGCACTTCCACCACACCCAGAAGTGCTGCCAGAAGAGGAGCTGAAATCACATGCAGCACTTCCTCCATACCCGGAAGTGATGCCGGATGTTAATCAGGAAGCACCTGGAGCACTCCTGGGTGCAGTACAAAGGAGGCCACTTCACTCCACTCGGGGAGCCGGAGTCGGGTGGAAGAGGACGAAGCTTGCAAGAGAGGAGTGGAGGCGGCAGAAGAAAGAGATAAGGACTGAGTTTACTGGTGATTTGTGTACTGGTTGGTGCATTGTTTGTGTACAGAGGAAAGAAAATAAAAAGCATGCATGTTTTGGACATCTGGCTGTCTCAGTGTCTGTCTGTGTCTATGCATCTTTCACAATTGTAATTACTTATAACACACTACATGCATGTAGACTTACCATGTTCAAATGGAAGAATCCCAGCCCACCTGTTAAGTCATTGGAAAACCGATGTTTTATATTATTTGAAACTGGAAAAAATGTAATTCTCGCTTAAAGGATCTAGTCAGAAATTTTTGAAAATATGGCAAGATCTGATTAATAAAATTTTACAATAAGCATTTATATTGGGAAATAGGACATTCTCACTTCTTTGTTGTTAAAGATTTGCTCTTGCTGTTGGTTGTTCTTTCTTTGTGTCAGGTAGGGGTTGGATGCTGGTTTGTTATGTTCGACTTGATTGTTTGTTATTTTCTTTATTGTACAAGTTAGACTTGATCATATGGAGTGTTATTTTCTTCAGATAAAAGTAATTTAAAAAGAAATGAAAATCTAAAAATGTCAGTGTGGACAGAAAACATTTAAAACAAAAGCTAGCATTATGTTTATATATCTGTGTCAGTGTAGACTAAGCCTGAGACATTTGAAATATGAATGAATTTGACTTGTCCTTTAGATATTATCTGCTCCACTGTGAGCACTGTATCTGGACTAAAAAAAGTATTTTGCTTCTGTAAAACTACAGGCACATACAGAATTTTTTCATTTTAAATAAAGCATTTAAAGTAAAAGATAGTCATCTGTCTTCTGTTACCTTGGTTTAAACCTGTTCTGTTTATTAATTTTAAAACCATATTGTATATTTACACAACATTTGTCCCAGGAATATTACATTGACTGGAGACTTAAAATGCATTGTGTTTAAGTGAGGGTGAGTTTGTTACTGCAGACCAGAAGACTCCAGCCTGAACTGCCAAAGGCCCTGCCTTGCGATAGTGGCAATCATCAGCTAATCATATGCCACATGCTTTTAACAAAATGGCTTCTATATGTGGCTGTTTGGTAGTTGTTTTCTTGAATAAATAATACCAAAGTAAAATCTATTATGTATTGTTTGTCACCTGGGATGTGAGTTATTTGGTTTAAGGACTTGGTGAGGACTATATAGTTATTAGCTACGGCTATATAGTTATTAGTTATGCCCTGAAATTTAAACTAAAGAAAGAGGATTCACTTATACATACAGTGCATCCGGAAAGTATTCACAGCCCATCACTTTTTCCACATTTTGTTATGTTACATCCTTACTCCAAAATGGATTAAATTCATTTTTTTCCTCAGAATTCTACACACAACACCCCATAATGACAACGTGAAAAAAGTTTACTTGAGGTTTTTGCAAATTTATTAAAAATAAAAAAACTGAGAGATCACATGTACATAAGTATTCACAGCCTTTGCTCAATAGTTTGTTGATGCACCTTTGGCAGCAATTATAGCCTCAAGTCTTTTTGAATATGATGCCACAAGCTTGGCACACCTATCCTTGGCCAGTTTCGCCCATTCCTCTTTTCAGCACCTCTCAAGCTCCATCAGGTTGGATGGGAAGCGTCGGTGCACAGCTATTTTAAGATCTCTCCAGAGATGTTCAATCTGATTCAAGTTTGGGCTCTGGCTGGGCCACTCAAGGACATTCACAGAGTTGTCCTGAAGCCACTCCTTTGATATCTTGGCTGTGTGCTTAGGGTCGTTGTCCTGCTGAAAGATGAACCGTCACCCCAGTCTGAGGTCAAGAGTACTCTGGAGCAGGTTTTCATCCAGGATGTCTCTGTACATTGCTGCAGTCATCTTTCCCTTTATCCTGACTAGTCTCCCAGTTCCTGCCGCTGAAAAACATCCCCACAGCATGATGCTTCCACCACCATGCTTCACTGTAGGGATGGTATTGGCCTGGTGATGAGCAGTGCCTGGTTTCCTCCAAAAGTGATGCCTGGCTTTCACACCAAAGAGTTCAATCTTTGTCTCATCAGACCAGAGAATTTTCTTTCTCATGGTATGAGAGTCCTTCAGGTGCCTTTTGGCAAACTCCAGGCGGGCTGCCACGTGCCTTTTACTAAGGAGTGGCTTCCGTCTGGCCACTCTACCATACAGGCCTGATTGGTGAATTGCTGCAGAGATTGTTGTCCTTCTGGAAGGTTCTCCTCTCTCCACAGAGGACCTCTGGAGCTCTGACAGAGTGACCATCGGGTTCTTGGTCACCTCCCTGACTAAGGCCCTTCTCCCCCGATTGCTCAGTTTAGATGGCCGGCCACCCTCTAGGAAGAGTCCTGGTGGTTTTGAAATTCTTCCACTTACGGATGATGGAGGCCACTGTGCTCTTTGGGACCTTCAAAGCAGCAGAAATTTTTCTGTAACCTTCCCCAGATTTGTGCCTTGAGACAATCCTGTCTCGGAGGTCTACAGACAATTCCTTTGACTTCATGCTTGGTTTGTGCTCTGACATGAACTATCAACTGTGGGACCTTATATAGACAGGTGTGTGCCTTTCCAAATCATGTCCAATCAACTGAATTTACTACAGGTGGACTCCAATTAAGCTGCAGAAACATCTCAAGGATGATCAGAAGAAACAAGATGCACCTGAGCTCAATTTTGAGCTTCATGGCAAAGGCTGTGAATAATTATGTACATGTGCTTTCTCAATTTTTTTATTTTTAATAAATTTGCAAAAATCTCAAGTAAATGTTTTTCATGTTGTCATTATGGGGTGTTGTGTGTAGAATTCTGAGGAAAAAAATTAATTTAATCTATTTTGGAAAAAGGCTGTAACATAACAAAATGTGGAAAAAGTGATGCGCTGTGAATACTTTCCAGATGCACTGTAACTCTAGCGCTGTCTCATTCTATACTGTATATATATAACATGACCATGTACTGGTGAACAATGAATTATGGATGTGTGCATTAGTGTGCCCCACAATGGGCTGGTGGCCCTTTCACGGTCCTGCCCTGTGCTTAATACGGCTGGGATGGGAACTGGCCTTTTGTGAACCTGAACTAGAAAAGTAGTTCAAAAAGCAGAAAGAAGATCATAGTCTCTTTTTCCATTTGGTCCAATTGAAGCTTTTATTATGAATAAGAAACAAGTGTGTATTTGTGGCATCAAGTCCTTCATAATTCATAACCTTTCTTTTCTTTTCCATAGTTTATTATGATGAGTGATTCTTGTCAAACAAAATACACCTCGTGAGCAGTACAGTGCAGAGTGGAGTTCTTCTCCTTCTAAGAGCCAAGTGTCACTTGACTGGAAGAGGATGTCCACTACCTTCCCAAGATTTATGAAATGCAGGGTTCCGTGTACCTGTGTGACAGGATGCTTTCAGTCACTGCTACAATATTTTATGTAATTAGGCTACCTCTGCTAAGTAAAATAAAAGAACTATTTTTGCATTATTTTCTCAGTCAGGTATATTGCAGTAGCAATCAGATTTTTTAAGTTTTGATTTATTTATGCAATGTATGCATATCTTTAATACAGTCATCACATGATTATTTTTTGATGTTAGTGTTTTCATTAGAATCCTGGTCTGATTAAATAAGATTTTTTTTTAATACCACCACGTGAAATGTTGTCAAAGAAAAATATGGACTTTAATAATTAATTACCCTATGCATTAGACACTTATGTTGAGGTACAGATTGCTCTTTCAGTGTGTAGATGAAGCTTCTTTCAAATGTTTCACTACAGAATGTGCTTTAAAAGCATTCCAAGTTTTGTTCTGATTCAGGTGTTTGTTTCCTAGAAAATAAGCGGTCCCCACAATAAGTCAGCAACGTGTTTCACTGTTGGGCAGCACACTGATACTGAGAAAGTATAGAAAGTATGTGGATAAGTGTTTTGTAAGTAGCTAAAACCTTCAAGTAAATTAGAATATTAGAAAATAAGACCACTTTTGACAAAACAGACAATTTGGCCAAGAAGGCTTGCTAATTCTATGCGTCTGGACTCTCCAAAATGATATGCAGTCGAGATTTAGAGGTCACTAGAGTACTACACTCTACTATGCTACTCAGTATCTTATTCCATGTGTTTGTATCAAATTTTAGATGTTAGAGAAGCAGATTTTGAAGAAACTTTAACTTTTTTAGTATTAGTGGATACCAAAAGTACATTTTTGAACATTGAATGTGGAAAAATTAACGATGCAATACAGAAAGAAAAAAATATATAATCATAAATATCACCAAACGCACATTTTTTATATGGTCTAAAACACTGGACAAATATATGTGTTTATTTAATGCCCTGGTGTTTATGGGATGAGCAATAATAATAAAAATCTAAAACAGTTTCAATTAACCGTATACTGTACATCTTGCATGCTAAAATATCTAACACTATTATCCAATGATACCTCTAATAAAACTTTGAAAAAGAAAGAAATAGTAATTAATTCAGTAATATTTCTAAATGAAAAAGATGTTGTTTTCATGATAATTGCTATTCTCCCGCTTCTATAAATAAAGCTAATAATGATATCTTATATTATGGTTTACAAAGAAATTAGAACTTCATCCGGCAGTGCTGCCTTGCAAACCGTAGTGGCTCATTAGCTGTAAGTAGGACCATTAAAATACACATTTCGTTCCAATAAGTTAGCATAATACTAAATTTAATTTCCACAGCACTCTAACCAAAAGTACACCTCCATTTGTCCTGCTTAATCAACTTCTTGAATATAATGCTTCTATAATCATAATTTTGAAGATTTCTATTCTTATGTCTCTCTAGCACAGTAAATCGATTTTATTAAAAGAAGCGTGTTTGGTATGCAATATAGGAGCAATCATTTATAAATTAATTTCACAAAAATTTTTTTGAATGCAATTTGAAGAAATTGACCTTACAAAAACATCTTAATGGAAATTTTTTAAATTGAAATCTGATTATAGAGTACTGCACATGTTGTGTATTTAAAAAAAAAAAGGCTGCGCAATACCTAGAAAGGCTTTGTGGTAAGAAAATCCTTCTCTTCTAAGCTCATTTCTATTTTTGTGGGGCAGTGTGGTGCAACTGTTGGCATCTTTAAGTCAGTGAATTCTTCCTTTCATTGTCAATTACATTTGCTTTAAAAAATAAGTTATCTAAAGAAGTGTGTTGTTTACATTATGCAGTTTGTATAATATAAAAAACAATTCAAGAAAGTTATGAGCACCAAAAAGTGGTATCTGCAGTCAGTTGGATGATATATTTCTAATTTCAGTTGTAATATTATCATAAGCGATGTCATACAGACTTGCCTGTTAAATTATATTTTGTTATGAAAATGTAGCTGATCAGTCAGTTTTTGGGTGGGCAGAATGTTGGAGAAAAGTAAACATGACACCCACTTTCAAGCAGCAATATGTGCTATGCACAATATCTTTCAGAAAGATACCTGAAAGCTTGAAAAATTCTGAATTGAATAAATCTACAGTACAGCATATAATAAACAAAATTAAATGGGCATTTACTCATGTATTTTTCAGACCATCACTATGAAGATGTTCTAATGTTCTACAAAATTAGCAAAAAACAAAGAAAATATAATAAAAATTTAATCTGTCATGCTACTTAATGCTGATAAGCCACCAAGTGTTTAATCTATCCTGAGGGAATTAATTTTTTTCACATATTAAACTTGTATGTTTTAAGTGTACCATTTGAAAAATAATACTGCTATAACTGCCATATTTTTTTTTTTTTTGAATGAATGCCAAAGAAATTTTGCATGGACTACTTTCTTTATTGTAAAGCCCAAATAATTAATAGGGAAATATTTTTATAGTAATGAAAACAATTTTACGCACCTTAAGCTGCATTTAAATGATAAGAATTTTTTTTTAATTTCATGGAGACTTTTTAAAGCTGCTTGCAAGTTGGACAAACAGAACAACACTACTATATTTAAATTACTTGCAGGAAATAAATTGTGCATATGAACCACCACTTACAATAATGAACACAGTATACAGTAAGAAGAAGTGGTTTGATCATTTTGTCTTTTTGCAAAACTTTGAATAACGACTTTCAGGTCACCAATGTGGCACAAATAGAATTAATTATTGGACATGTGTGGAGTGCCTAAAAGGCACTACGTTTCATAAAGACTGCGGATTCGTATAATGGAGAAATGAGTAAATTCCATATCTCTGCCATATATTATAATTTCACTACTAGCCTGTTTGTTTCTTAACATCTTCCTCCAGTCTAATTCACCATTTCAGCATGTGAAGGTTACATCCACTTTTAATAAAAACAATAAAATAACAAAACCTTCACCATTCATAACATGCAGCATCAAAGTAGAACATGATGGACTCAGAAAGTATTCAGACCCCTTTACTTTCTGCACACTTTATTGTTTGGGAGATTTCATTTTAAATTGATCAATTTGCCATTTCTGTCCTCAATCTACACTCAATAACCCATAATGACAAAGTCAAAGCATGTTTTCAGAAAGGTTTGCAAGTTTATTAAAATCATAAACTGCAATCTCTCATTCATAAGTATAAAGACTCTTAATACAGTACTTTGTAGAAGTTCCTTAAGTAGCAACTGTAGCTTCAAGTAATCTTCAGTATGTCTCTACAAGCTTTCCACACCTGAATTTGGGCAGCTTATTCCATTTTTCCTGGAAGATCCTGTCAAGCACTGTTACACTGGATGGTAAATATCTTTAAACTACCATCTTCAGGTCTCTCCACAGATGTCCTGTGGGGTTTAAGTCTGGGCTTTGGCTGGGCCGTTCAGTTACAGTCAGAAACCTGCCGGAAAGCCACTCCAGTATGTATGCTTCAGGTACTTGTCATGC
Organism: Erpetoichthys calabaricus; assembly: GCF_900747795.2. Classification (NCBI taxonomy): domain Eukaryota; kingdom Metazoa; phylum Chordata; class Cladistia; order Polypteriformes; family Polypteridae; genus Erpetoichthys; species Erpetoichthys calabaricus. Next base: position 154,865,129 of record NC_041402.2, on the reverse strand, counting down.
TGAAAGTTGAACCGTTGCCACAGTCTGAGGTTGTTTGCAGTCCAGAGCAGATTTTTCTCAAGGGCCACTCTGTATTTGACTGCATTCATCTTTCCCTCAGTTCTGACCAGTCTCCCTGTCCCTGACACCAAGAATCTCCCAAATAGCACGATGCTGCCACCAGCATGTTTCACAGTGTTAAGCTGTGCCTTTCAACAGATAAGTGCATGAGGTTCTGCCCAAATAGTTACATTTTTTGATGTCACATCAGAAAATAGAATATTTTTGTTCAAGCTTTCAGAGTCCATTAAATGCTGTTTGGCAAACTCCAAGCGGGTTGTCATATGCCTTTAAGTCAAGATTGGCTTCTGTCTAGCCACTGTATGATAAATGCCTGATTTAATGGAGTGCTGCTGAGACAGCCATCCTTATGAGAGGTTCTCACAACTCTAGGAAGTGTCCTGGTCATTTCAAAGCTTTTCCATTTCATGATTATTGAGGCTACTGTGCTCCTGGGATCACTCAAAAAGTTTAGAAATAGTTTTTTACGCTTGCCTTCAGTTTTATCATGGAGGTGTACAGAGAATTCCTGGGACTTAATAGTTTGGTTTTTGTTCTGACATGCAGTATAAACTTGTGGGACCTTTTATATACAGGTGTGTGCCTTTCTAAATGATGTCCATTCAATTCAGTTTGCCACAGAAGGACTCCAATCAAGTTCTAGACATATTTCAAGGAGAATCTGGAGTGCTTCAGTAAAGGATATGAATACTTATCTGAATGAACGCTTTCAGTTTTTTAATTTTTTTAGTAAACTAGGGGGCTGTGCCTCCTACTCGATTCACTTGCCAACCCCCGGGCCTGCGCTATCTTCTTTGCAGGTCCTCCGCTCACGTATGGGGATGCAGATGTACAATTTAAACAGATTTTTATTTTCATGGGAATATGTTAAATACGCATAATAGAACTAACTATTTTACATTACAGGAAGTAATTAACCATATTAAAAAACAGTAAAATGTAATAATTTGGACGTAAATTATTTTTCATGTTGTGTTAGAGGTATTCTTTGCATCATACTTTTTCATTCTGTTTGGCTTTGAAATTAACACGCAAATCCTTTTTAAACTTACACTTTTACTATAAAACTTCAGTAAAAAATTTTTTTGAATTAAATTTCCGTCAATATCACATTGAATTTTGATTCTGTGTTTGGACTTTCATTGTGACAACTCAACGTATAACTGCCCGTGATTGAATTTCATTTCTTTCTCTCTATTCAATAGAACAACTTTTTCGAATGTTTGGCTCTGAGATTTGTTAATTGTCTTTGCAAAAGCTATTCTAACGGGAAACTGTTAACATTTTAATATGAATTGCATATCAAGATCTCCATTGTTGTCTAATGTTATCCACGGAGGATTTACTACATTACCTTTCTTGGATACATCCTTCTTTCTACAGTAATTCGTTTGTTGGAAGACCGGACGTTGTTAATGGTTGTAGATATTCTTCGGGATATTGTAAGTTGATGGTTTCATGTTCCATACATGACTGGTGTTTGTATTCCATAGTGACTGCTGTCACTTTCCTGCTCCACTGACAGACTGAGGAGAATCGTTCCTCCCCCACACTATGCGACTCTTCAGTTCCACCGGGGGGGTAAACGTTAACATTATTCAAAGTTATTGTCTGTCTGTATACCTGCATTGTTATCACTCTTTAATTTAATATTGTTTTTTATTAGTATGCTGCTGCTGGAGTATGTGAATTTCCCCTTGGGATTAATAAAGTATCTATCTATCTATCTATCATACGATCACCACCAACTGTTTCAGCTAGTCTATTGATACACATTTAACCAATTTGCCTTGTAACCAATTGACATTTTTGGCGTTAATTCGTTTGACTCGTTTCCCGGTGTTAGGATTTCCCGTGTACTCATTTTTTCTATTGACAACACTTCGTGATGAAATTCTTCAATAAGATGTGGACATAATACGTTTTCTTTAATTGGGAACTTAAAGTGAGGAAAGCGTTAAAATTTATAAGATCTGAGCGCGCAGGAACTGTGTCTGACAAAAGCATTCACATGAATGAGAGATGAGAGTACCGTGTGTGTGGTTAAATGTGGTTGAGAGGAGGGCATGACTTGAAAAAATCTCATGGCCCAAATCTTGAGGCCCAGGACTTGAAAAAATCTCTTCAAAAAAGTCTTGTCTTGCTGCTGGGTTTTTTTATATAATAGAGAGATTGCAGACCTTTCTGAAAACATGTTTTCACATTGTTGTTATTGGGTATTGAGGGTCACAATGATAAAATCTATCCATTTAAAATGAACACAGTAAAGTGTCCAGAAAGTGAAGTAATATGAATACTTTCTGAATCCACTGTATATTTCATTGTAAAGACAAGTAGCCACCTTCATATTTGCACACTGATGACTTCAGAATAATTCTGGGCTTCATTTTGGGCAATGATTTCATGCAGTACCTTCAACTTGACTGCAGTGGGCTGGCGCCCTGCCTGGGGTTTGTTCCTGCCTTGCGCCCTGTGTTGGCTGGGATTGGCTCCAGCAGACCCCCGTGACCCTGTTTTAGGATATAGCAGGTTGGAAAATGACTGACTGACTGACTTCAACTTAAAGGTCAAGTTTTATTTTTTAAATGAAACCAGTACACATTAATTGCTATTCTTGCTTGTTCAGTAAGCATACAATAAAGATACATAGACAAAAAGTACAGACATTCTATATTCTAAAATACAAGATATAGCAATATTCCAAAAAATGTGCAATATATAGTAAAAAGTTTGATATTAGACATTTCTAGTGTTAAAGCATAAAAATCTCTGGAATAAACCTGTTTCTCACCCTGTTGTTCAACACACTGATAGTGTGGCAAACATGTCAAAACCTTCTAGATATCACGTCTGTCCTGACCAATTGTACCCACCCTGTTTTCAAAGCCAAAGGAGTCAAGCAACATATGCTTTCCTCAAGAGAGGTTACTGTGCAGTAAATTGGTGGGCCCACTTTCCTGACAAGGATTGCAAGATCATACGTTTAGTTGGAGCTGGATTTGAAGCAGATGAAGGAACTTTGATGAGAGTTCAGTTGGAAAGAAGACAAGGAGAACAGATGGTCAAGAAAGAAGATTCTGGCACAAGTTAAGAAAAGATGCAACAAAAAAAAAAGCAAACACTGTTTTGAGCTGCAATGCAAAGTTGGAATTGACAGAGCTTATTATAAAAAAGGCGGCAAGAATCTCATCCACACCATGCAAAGTATAAATATCGGGAGAAAAAATCTGTAAACTGACTTCTTTCTTTTTCAGTTAAAAAGTAAAAACAGAGCATCAAAATGAAAGCAAAACAGAAATATTACGGGTGAATGAACTATATATAATTATATATTTAATAAATTGTAGTCAGCCAAGGTAAGGTATGAGATTGAAGACATGGTAACATTTTTGACAGTAAATCAAGAGAAATTTATGTAATGTGCAATTCTGACCTGAATTTCACCATGTCTTGCTCCTATTAAAGAAGAATGCTTTCTACCGTGTGTTGACTTCTATTGATGATCTGATCTATATTCCCAGCACTGTCTCTGGGAATCTAAAGATGTATTATAGTGAAAACAATGTCATCATTTTTAACAGTATTTATTTGACAGTAATGATATGTTGGAAGAAAAATTAAGTTATACACAAGGATGAGGAGTAGTGAAGAGAGCTATATTGCTTTATCAAAGACTATGCTTATATGAGAGACTGTATTTAGAGTTTTCAATATTTTTAAGCCCATTGTTAATATCAAAAATATGCAAATGTGCTATCAAAATGTTTCCAATTTTTTCAATACAAGGTGTGCACTACGTGTTAAAAATGCTGTATATAAAAATATATTGCTGCAATTGACAATAAAACTTTTGCCATCAAATATTGATGAAACTTATACTAAAATTTCAGTTTATGTTGAACCACCAATTTTGTGTTATGAATATGAAGATATTACACACAGAATAACACATATAAGGAGGAAGAAGAGTTTGCTGTAGATTTTTCTTCCCTTAGCAAGACAATAATGTAATGAGTTTGGTGCTAAAACCAACTATCTAAAAGTCTCAAATTGCAGATATCTGCTGCCCAGAAATAAAACTAAAAGTTTTATATAGCAAGATTTTTGGTGTCTAAATTTTGTTTAATAATTTTTTCAATTTATCCTGTTCCACATTAGTAATACAGAATGAGCATTACTAATCTGGAATTACAAAATCCAAAACTTTTTGAGCACCCACAACACGCCACAAGTGGAAAATTCCGCACCTGACTTCACTTGCGCATGTGGGGCTCTGGCCAATGTTCCCTATAATTTTTTTACTGATGTTTGGCTGTGAATAACATATGAGGTGGTATTTAATGTTTATGATTTTTTAACTCCCCTTTTCAATTTCAAATGGGGCACTAACACACAAACAACCAGTGGATGGTCCCCGGTGGAGTTTTGGGAGCCGCGAGTGAAACCCACAATAACATCTGTGCAGCACTATCAAACTGCTGCACGGGAAGGGAGTGAGCAATGCAATTCAAAATGGCTGTGTGGCACAGTTTAAAGGAAACATACTTGGTGTGTCTGCATCACCACATGGTTTTGCTGCAGTGCACGTGCTGCACATTTTGCCATCACCCCAGGTGTATGGACTGTTATGTCAGTGACTGCATGCCTCTTGAATATTGTAGCTCTGCGAGTGTCAACTGCACATGCACTAGACAAGAAAACATGGGCTCATTTGAGGAAGAGTTGTTTGAAGCATCACTTCCCACACCTATACAATCCTAAATTCAGAGCACATGGTGGTAACCAAATGTCAACAAATTTATGTCGAGATACTGTATTGAAAGCTTGAACACAATGGATAGCATTGCAAAGAAGAATCCAGACAGTGTAACTGAATATTCCCAATGCTTCCTTAAAACCTGGCACTTTCTAAACTGCAAAGATTTTAATAATAAAAGTAGGAGAGATAAAGAAATTTGGGTTCCTTGCAACATCTGCTAAGCACTCACTAGTTATAACACTTGATATTTGCTTCATGCTTGTCAATTGGCCAAAAAATATTTTTCTTGAATGGAGGATTGTGTCATGGCCATATGATAACAGTGCATAGCCCCACAGGCTCCAGAAGTACAGTATCTACTTGCTGAAAGACCAGGCAAAGCACACTTCGATACACCTTATTAAAAGGCAACAGTACATTTCATATATGACAAACGCATGAAGTTCTTGGAGAAAAGTACTGCATAGATGGCAAAGGTGAACATTTGTGCAGGCAGAAATGGAAATATCTGCAAGATCAATATGTAAAGGCAAAGAAAAAACATGGGGGATTCTGCTACTGCTCAATTTCGCACACTGAAGACTTAAAAATTATACAGATCGGGATGTGCATCCTTTGCAGGCCTACAGGCTCTGATACTTTGTGTTGGCACCAGTTTGTTATCAACCATCGTCACCATCAGCCCTGGATGCACAGTAACCAGTGCTGGCTCTAGCTTTTTTGCCTCCTTGGGTAAAAGTGAAAATGTCTTGCCCAAGTCATGGAGTCTTGATGTCAGTTGCTTCTATTGCAGATTGAATTCACACAATGTGTACAAGCATTTCACATTGAAAAACTCAAGATTGGGGCTGGGAAAATCAAAGTCTACATTTATTACAGTTGACAAAATGACACCCTCTGAAAACTTTGGCACGCTAGTTCGCCTGTATGGTAATGCTGGCCCAGACATTATCCTTTTAATCAAAACACAATATTGATTGTGGAGGATTAGATTTTGCTCTACAGTTTACATGAAACAGCTCTGTTAAACCACTGGGAAATAGGGAAGTTGGGAAGAGATGGATTCAACTGTGCTATTCTTTTTTATCTTGCTTAATTGCCTGGACACCTTGCTGACATGAATGTCATGCTTACAAAACCTGTTTGGACAGATTCTTTACAGTCCCACTGGAAGCATTTAAAGTGTATTTCAGGGATTAACAGTAAACAGAATTAACCGATCTTAATTCTGCAATTGATAAGGATGTCCACTGTCTTTCCAAACAGAGTTCAACCCCTTGTCCAAAAAAGAATCTAAACAATTGCTAATTAAGTTTGGCCATTTGTACTATACAAATGGAGAAAATAAAAAGAAATTTTGAATTCTGTTAGAAATAACTGCTGCGGTGGGCTGGCACCCTGCCCGGGATTGGTTCCTGCCTTGTGCCCTGTGTTGGCTGGGATTGGCTCCAGCAGACCCCCGTGACCTTGTGTTCGGATTCAGCGGGTTGGAAAATGGATGGATGGATAGAAATAACTGCTGTTATGATCAAATAGTTTGACAAAGGGAGTTGAGCAACACATTCAGGGAATGGTCTTTTGAATGCATAAAAGTGAAGCTTGAATAAAGATTTTCTAGGAACACACCCCAATTTTACAGTCACGGTTTTTAACACTTCAAAATAATTGCAAAGCAGAAAAGTTGAAGATCCTGATACATAACTGTCACCATTTTATGAAAGTTTTGTCTTCTTAGAATTGAAAGAGAAAGAGTTCAAACATGAAACTACACAAGGAACTGTGTTCATTCAGACTGATGAGCAACATGCATTGAATATGAATGACTTTCTTTTTAAAGGGAGATACAGAATTATAGTCAGAAAACAAAGAGTTGTTAACCAAACAGAGAATTTTAGGAAACCAACGAGAGGGCAAAACAAAATGAGTGGTGAAAATACAGATCAAATTTCAAAAGCTAAACTGCAATCAAAATAAATCATACGCACAAAGTTCTGTTGTTCTGTTGTCTTTGAAGTTATCCCAAAGCTAGAATTCAGGTATGGCTGTGCTCCCATGTTTTATAGTTTGTAAAAGAAGATGTCATCTATTACATTGGCGTTGGTCACATTGTAGAAACCATCCCAAACTACTGATCAAAAAATATTGTGACAGCCATTAGACAGAATGGTAGCACAAACATTAACAAATTGGTGTAGACATAATTTCTTCAAAATAATCATAACTCTTATAAAAATAAAATTGTAATACAAAGTTATGCATGCAGTCTATTTAACTACAGGCATCTGTATCCATCTTTTTTAATAACAATATAATTATGTTAGAATGTTGGCCTTACTGACCAGTATTTCTTATAAGTTCAGACTTTAATGAAGTATGCAGGTTTTTACAAATAGAATAGTAATGAGCGAACCCAATGGATTTTGCTGTGAGTATGGCTAAATCATCATCAGGAATTTCGCCAAACTCCACAAAAAGCATTGAAGTCAATGGGGAAGGAAGAGCTAAATGTTTTGAGTGGATTGGAATGGTATAATCGTCTTTTTAGAGTCCCTGAGGGCTAAGGAAGCATCTGCCAACTATGCTGGACCAAATATTGTAGTCAGAAATGTGACCTGAGCTGTAGGGCAGCAGTGATTACCACTTCGCCACCATCGCTCTAACAAAAGACATAGACAGAACAAATAACACTAACAAAATAAATCAAATGGCCACCAACTAGCAATGAGTAAGTAAAATATAAACCATTACGAGTTCCAGTCTTGGGGCCAACATTGGTAATGCCACAATGTAATGTAGTGACGTGTGGCTGGCTCATTCCACTGTTCAAAGATGCAGCTCCATACACAAATGGAATATCTTTTTTGTTTCACAAGTATTTGTGATAATTTTTCACACTATTTTCTTCCACAAAGAAAAAATGCCTTGTAAATAGTAATAAATCTTTTATTATTATTATTTTACAGGATCTCCTGTGTTTTCTGACAAGGGGAGTGGGAGGGTTCCTTTAAAGCCTGTGCTGCAAGAACACAGGGATTAGTGTTATATATTTGATGGTGCTGCTCATAATATTTTCCTTATATTCTCAGCTAATGTACCCCTCAAATGACAATACTTCAAGTTTTTTTTTTTTAAACACATGGGGTGGAAATCCAGCTGGAGTACTGACCAGGTTGTGACATCGAGCAGATAAACAAAAATGTTATAGTACACATGTGTGAAAGTTCTGTGCGTGGCTCTCTGATGTCATGCTGGCTTCTTAAAGCATCATGGGGCTCTGGAAAAAAATGTCTAAGCGGGCCACGTGGTAAATTTTCATTAAAGTTTCTGGCAAACACAGCATATTCGCTGAAAAAAAAAACACTGGTGAATTTTGCCAACCAACCCAAAAACAGAATTGTGAAATTCCTGAATTATTCCACATGATTAAACCGGGTGTATTACAAATTGACAGTCAAACCTACAAAAAATATATTCCATTTAATTGTCAACTATATCTGCATTGCTTTATATTTTGTTGATTCTGGTGTCAGGAAAGGCATTTGCCATGTGTTCTGCTATGCAGCCATATGGAAAAGGTAATGGGACCAGATGACATAGTTATCAAAAACAGGCAAGAGGTTAAAAATAAAATTTAAAACCAAAACACCAAAATCTCTTAAGTCAAAATACTCTACCAAACCTTAAGCCATAGTTTAAAACATTACCCCACATATTTATGTTTGAAATTTATCACTTTTAACCTTCTGGTAGTGGGTATGATGTTAAGCTGCATCCGGCCCTGCAAGCGTTCCTCCAACTTGCAGGGAAATCACAGGGTTTGGTGGCAGGATTGGCACTCCAGCCACAGTAAAAAAACTTCACACAGCTCTGAGACGACAGAAAGGACTCCTTTTTGCTCTCCGCGGGAGTAGCTCTGCTGCAGCCGCCCATATGAAGGCTGCTCACATCATGAAGGGGATTGGGGAAAGCCCTCAGGAGCTCCATCCCCGGAAGAGTCGAAACCATTTGAGAGCCAATGGGGTCAGGTCTATTGGGGATCGGAACTGGTGTGGTGCTGAGGCATCGCCTGCTGCATGGCAGCACTCGGGTCCCAATTTGAGGCAGCCCATACGGGTAGGCGCATAGAACGTCTTGTCTCTCCGGCAAGATTATCATCTTCCTCTGCTGTCGGAGGAGCCGCGTAAACTCCGCATTTCGGTGGCGGCACTCTCTGAGGTGCACAGACCGGGGACTGGGCAGATCTCTGTAGGCTGTCATACTCGGGGAGTAGCTGTTGCTATAGCGGATTGGCTTCTTCCAATGGTGTCCGATGTCACTCTTTTCAACGAGCGTATTATGAGACTCAGATTACGGCACTCCCTGGGTGCCTTGTCTGTTGTCTCAGTGTATGCTCCGATCGCGGTGAGTGATGTCTCGGAGAGGGAGACATTTTATTTGCAGCTTCGCTCGGAGATTGATGGGTGCCCACGAGGTGACACTCCTCTGGTCATGAGTGACTTCAATGCAGCCACTGGCACTGACAGGGCTGGCTATGAGGATTGTCTCAGTCCCCATGGGTCTGGTGACCGTGGTGAAAGTGGCTCCATATTCCTTGACTTTGCAAAAGGTCGGGGGATGTGAATTGCTGGATCCTGGTTTCAGCGCCCAGAACCGTATCATTGGACTTGGTACTCCAATACTGGTGATGCGGTAAAGGAGATCGATCACATCTACGTGGGCAGATGCTGGATGCACTTGCAAAACTGCAGGGTCTACAGAAGTGCCCAGTTTGTGAATTCTGACCACAGACTTGTTGTTGCTACTCTTAGGATCCAGCTTAGGTCCAGTATGTTACCACCTACTAGGAAAATGAGCCTGGACTTGGCCAGACTCCAAGACCAGGCTGTTTCTAATGAGTTTGCATGCATTTTGTGTGAGGAACTTGCAGATTTGGGTGTAACTGCCAATCCTAATGTGATGTAGGAGACCTTCTGTGACAAGACCCTGAAGGTTGCTGAGGGTTGTGCTGGTGTTACTGGTGTTCCCAGAAGGAGGTGTTTCATCTCACAGGGCACCCTGGATATCATCGAGAGGAGTCACAGCGCATGCCTCAATGGCAACTCTGGTCTGTACCGGGAACTGAGATGGACGGCTGTGAGGGCTCTGAGGGCAGATAAAGAGGCGTTTGTTAGAGGAATCTGTGAGCAAGTGACACACCATCTGTGGTCCAGTGACCCACGTCCTGCTTACAGAGGAATCGAAGCATTACGCACAACCAAATCTGTTCCTTGGAGAGTCGCAGTCAGGGCGGCTGATAGAACAGTCCTTACGGATGACACTGCAGTTGTGACCCACTGGGCTGGCTACTTTGAGCAGTTGTTCAAAGCTGATCCTCCGGTTAGGATGTAGGATATCTCTGGGTCCACAGTCCTTGAGGCTGATCTTTCAATTAGCTGTGAACCACCCAATCTCACTGAGATTGCACAGGTGGTGAACCAGCTGAGGGAAGGAAAGGCTGCAGGGATCTGTGGTATCCGGGGTGAACTTCTCCAGGCTGGTGGTAAGGCTGTCCTCCTGACATTGCAAGCAATCTTTGCTTCCTTTTGGGAGATGGGCACCATCCCAACTGACTGGAAAATGGGACTTGTCTTCCCTGTTTGGAAAGGGAAGGGTGATCACCTGGATTTCAGCAACTACAGGGGGATAACACTGCTCTCGGTGCCGGGTAAGGTCCTTGCTAGGGTCGTCCTCAATAGGATCCGTGATCACTTGCTCACCTACCAGCGACCAGAACAGTCTGGTTTTATGCCTAAGAAGTCTACCATCGACCACATCCTGGCACTGAGGGTTGTCAAGGAGCGCAAACGCGAATATTGGCAGAGTTTTTTTGCAGCCTTTATCGATTTTTGTAAAGCGTTCGACTCAGTTGATGTGGATTCGCGGGATCCCCTTGAGGTTGCTGGATATCATGATCGGCCTGTACACTGGTACTGTGAGTGCTGTGCACAGTGGAGGCAGAACCTCTGTATTTTCCCAGTTGATTCTGGGGTTCATCAGGGGTGTGTTCTTGCTCCTACTCTATTCAATGCATGTATGGACTGGGTGTTGGGCAAGGTTGTGGGGTTCAGTGGCTGTGGGGCATCTGTTGGTGAAGAAAGATTCAAGGATCTTGACTTTGCTGATGATGTTGTGATCTTCGTGGAGTCAATGGAGGCTCTGATCAGAGTGCTCTAGAGACTGAGCGAGGAGCCTGAGTGTCTGGGCTTGCGAGTGTCCTGGATAAAAACCAAGATCCAGGCCTTTAATTACCTCTTGGGCACAGCCATCAGCAGTGTGTCTGTTTGCAGAGAGAATGTTGACCTTTTCGAGAGGTTTACTTACCTTGGCAGTGACATTCATGTCTCTGGTGACTCTTCCTATGAAGTCAGTAGACGTATTGGAAGGGCATTGGGGGTCATGAGCTCGCTGGAAAGGGGTGTGTGGCACTACCCGATATCTATGCAAAAGGACGAAGGTCCAAGTCTTTAGAGTCCTGGTGCTTCCTGTCTTGCTATATGGTTGTGAGACATGGACGCTATCCAGTGACCTGAGACAAAGGCTGGACTCCTTTGGTACTGTGTCTCTCTGGAAAATCCTTGGGTACCGCTGGTTTGACTTTGTGTCGAATGAGCGTTTACTCATGGAATCCCGAATGAGGCACATTACCTGCATTGTGAGGGAGCTTCAGTTACGGCACTACAGCCATGTGGTGCATTTCCCCGAGGGTGATCCAGCTCATAAGATCCTCATTGTTGGGGACCTGAGTGGCTGGACCAGGTCAAGGGGTTGCCCACGTAACACCTGGCTGTGGCAGATAGAGGGTTATTTCCAGAGGGTGGGATTGGACCGCGTATCTGCCTGGGGGGTTGCCAGCTGGGATCCTGAGTTGTTTCGTTGTGTAGTGGGTGCAGAAACGCACTGTACCAGTGCATGCTCCCCAACTTGACTGGACTTGACTTGACTTTGGAGTGTCTAGAACCACTGGTAAGTAGTCTTAAATAAAAATAGTCAAATAAAAAATGTGATCATATTCTTGATCAGCAACCTCAAATAACATAAAATGACAATCCACACGCCTACATTACTGATCACAATTCTGATTTTTTTAAAGATTTGTGAAAATGATTAACTATGACCTCTCCCATAATCTCATTAGGGCATGAACTTCTGGGATTTGTCAATGTGACATACACAACTTCACGTCCTTCTGTTAATTGTTGCTGGAGACACCGATTGGTTTACTCTTTATCATAAGAGTGTAATTTCTTGCACAAGATATGGTCCTAAAATGGCCTAAAATTAGGGATTTTTGCAGTCTGGGAGGACCATAAATAAGGAGATGTTGGACAAAAAAAAAAACAAACAAGTGATTTCAAAGTGTTCATAAAGATTCATGAGTCAAAATGAACTGAAAAGCCTGTAAATACACTTAAGTCATTACTATATAAACAACACTGCTATTGTATGATGATTGTATTTCAGCTATTAATCATTTACCTGATTCCTGCCCTTCCTTTCTTTTAAGGAGATGCCAATAATGTATTGTGTAAGTTATCTATGCGTTAATGGGTTTATGATGGGTTTTCAGGAAGAGCCCAATCATTTCAGGTATCCTGAAAAAGTAAATATTGGTCTCTTCAGTGATTTTCAGATATGCTGAAGAAGAGAGAACCTATTGTAGTCCTACATCCTGTAGTTACAACTTTATGGCACTGGGGGGTTACACTTTTCTTTGTGAAATCTACTGTATAATTGGAAAAAATAAACGCCTGGACCTCATTCATAAAACTTTACATGATTTTGGGTGTGAAAATATGTGTATGCCTAAAATCAGGAAAATGCATGCATCAATAGAAAATCAAATTTATAAAACATGGTGCATGCATGTGTCTGCGCAATTTGTCTAGAAACAGCCATATATGAACCATGTTAATTAGCCTAATACCTATCCAATCACAATGCTGTAGACTTTCATTGCCTGGTAGAGCTGCCTCCTACATGACACACCCAGTAGCACAAAACAGAAGTTCTCATCTGTAAATTAGAGACACACACAGAAACCTTTATTTGGTGGCCTAAGCATGGGTGTCAGCAATATGAGCAAAAAAGTTCTGTCTCTGGCGGTGAAGCAAATCGCTCATCACTGACAGACTGTGCATGTAATGAGTGGAGGAAAACAACATATTAAGGCTCATCTGTTATTCAAGATGCCCTTTTATGTGGTATTATACCAGAGCAGTTGTGACAATGAGCAGTCTCGTATTGGCATCATAGATGATTAGTATGTTGAATGTACAGCTTGCAGTACCTTTATTGCAATATGAGTGCATTCAAGTGCTCTTATTATGTTAAGAAAACTGGGCACTGCTGCAAATTGATTTTTGATATTGGTAACAACAGAAAACTGGATGTTGCACTTTGTCAACTGGTTAAAGGCGTCCAGCACAGCAGGCATGATCGAGTGAAGATTGGCTGAGATGTTCCTGACCTTTCAGCCACTTCCCTGATGAGGACAACATGTAGACAATACTGTATGAACTGACAAAAAAATTACAAAAAAGTTCTTCAGTGCAAATATGTAGCATTGGTCCTCTGAAAGGGGAACTAAAATACAATCTGTACATCATATTCATCACTTTTGAGGTGTAACATGTTTGTCACATCAACATACATTGTAATAATGGCTCAGTGATGTGTACATTTACTGTATCTAGTTTGAATGCATTTCCCTGCTTGATCCGTCGTGTTGTCATTTCCCAGTTTCTCCAAAATGTTGTGTACACATGGGTCAGAGTTGCCATAAATACTGTATGTGCATGTTTCCCCCCTCAAGTTTTCTTTTATAATTCCTAACGTTTGCGTGAGAGGTTGCAGAAGCACATTTCAAATCTCTTTTTGTGTGTACGCAAGCTTTATAAATGTGGCCCTGATGACCTTTATGTAGAAAAATTAGTTTCTTTCTGGCACCACAAAATACAACTTTGGGGTCGATACAAAAGGAGCCTTAGTACAAATGCTCTAGACTTTCTGCCTTTAGTGCAGCAGACATTCTCATACCTAATGAGCTCAATCAATCTCCAAAGTTCCAATAAACCAGCATAGTAAAATCAAAATCATAAAGTGTATTTCTTTTTAAATAATATCTTGGTGTTTTTTTCCCGGAGTCATTTTCTAGGTATGTAGTTTGATCCAATAGATTTTATTTTGTTTAGCTGTGGTTTGATTAGAGGATTCCACTTCTTTTATTCTTTCACTGACAACTGTAGCCGCTTGTTTGAATGCCTTTGTATGAGGCAGCATCACATCTTTTAAATGATGTAGTCTGCTTTGCAGCAAATCTTTTATCTTACTCAGTTTCTCGTCTGTCTGTTTCCAAAGATATTAGCTGGGAACTGTCCAGACCTGCTGACATGTTAAAATAAAAAAATAAAAATACCTTTCTGAGGCTTTTAGAAGTAAACAGTCATAAGAACCAGTGAAGTAACAGTCCATAAGTCAGTTGAAGTTTGAGATTGCTTTAACTGTCATTACATGCTGAAAACAGAAAATTTCATCTCCACACATTCTCCTGCAATGCTTGTTACAGAGTAAGAACACAGCCTGATATTATAAAATGAAAAATAAAAGCATAATTTTAAAAAAACTCACACAAAACTTGTTTTAAGCAGTTGTAGAAAATGATGGTGAAACAGTGTGTTTTTAAAAATGATCAGCCCTAGATATTTGAAAAAAAAACTATGCACATTCATATCTAAAACAGAAAACAAGAGAGTATCTGAAATAGTGGAAATTATGGAGAAAAAAAATGGTGAAGTGGAAACAATTCAGTGTTCAGAAGCAGGCGGAAAAAAGGATATGTAAACTATCTTGGAATAAGAGATGAGTGGAAACAAGAGGACAGACAGAAGAAAGAAAACAATGTTTTTGAAAGTTAAAAGAGAGAAAGAATAGAGGAAAGTGAGGAATTACAGCAGGGGAGAAGATGGGGAAAATAAAAAAGTCAAGAGACAAAAAATGGTTAATTCAAAAATAAGTACAACAGCGTCTTCAAAGGATAAATAGATTTATCAGGTGGATGGAAGAAATTATGTGATTAATGCCTAAAGCAGTCCAAGTACAAAGAACGTCAAAGGGAATAATTATGGTACACAAAACAGGTGGTAACAAAAGTTTTCCAATAAAAAAAGAGCTTTATCAGGAATATAGACAAATTATAGCAACACATTCTTAAGTATGGCAGGAAAAAAGAGAAAATGCATCAATCATTTGTAGTGTCAGTGAATAATAAAAGTTTTTTGTTGTTGTTGTTGTTAATAGTTTAAAAAATGGGCAGGTAGACAATCAGCTAAGAGAGTTATAATCACTAGAAATGGAAACTGAATTGTATTTAAAGAAGAATAAAGTTAATACGTGCAAACAAAACTGCAAAAGATGTCTGCAGCAAGCTTTGGAGAGTGTACAAAGAGAAGTAAAAATGTGATAAACATGTTGTTTCAAGAAAGAAAGTTACTGAACAAGAAATAAGTTTCACCTATGGAAGATCCAGAAATATGCAGTGTATATGATGGAAAAAGACATGAAATAGAAGAGAAAAGGCAGAATTAAATTGAAATATTAGAAAGTAAGAAGATAAAGAAAAAAAAACAGAAGGGCAGAAGTGCAGCTAAAAGAGCTACTGAGAGCAGAGCATGTTTTATTCCAGATTCATTTTAAATTCAGATATCTTATAAAAATCATTTCATGTATTTTTTGAGAATGGTAATGATGCAATTGGGCCAGTGATGAGGAGAACCATATTGTCAACACAGAGAGATATTTTAGTACCCTACTTCACTTATAATTCTCTTTTTTCTGAAGTTTGCAAAAGAAAAAAGGAGAGAAGTTTTTTAGCAATTGGAAATAGCATTGGAGGTAGTGGACAGCCTTGGCGGGCTCCACATTTTAATCTGAAATAACTTGACTTTCTAATTCTTGTTGTTTTACGACAATTAGGAAAATCCCATTCCAGAAAAAACAACATCTGATACGAGAAGATATATATATATATATATATATATATATATATATATATATATATATATCTCACTTTTTTAAGTACTTCTTATTGTAGTTCAGGGCTGCCAATACTCAAGGCCCATGTCATCAATGACCATTCATTTTCTCAAAAATTGCCTTTAGTATGTCTTTATGGGGACCCATAAACATAAATCCCCCTCTTAAACAGTTTTTCAAATGGAAATAAATACACTTTTCGGCTCTTCTTTGTGGGATCAGCTGCAGTCATGCTGGCTTGCGGGGCTTGTGCGGGGCTTTGGACTTTTAAAAGACTGAGCTGCGGCCGTCCTGTGTTCTCACTCTCCTGTCTCTCTTTCCCCGGACTCCCTCTGCTCTGGCCGCTGCTTCTGGGCTGCTGTACCCCCTTGTTGAAGAAGACTTTGTGTTCTTTTGAGCAGGAATTGGGGCTGAAGCGTCAAGTTTGACAGCTGTTCCTCAAAAGGCCAGATCATCTCTGAAAGACAGTTGTGTTTGTATCTGCCTGAACAGCAATAAAGTTTCTACTCCTTGGAAAACCTTCGGTACTTTCTTGTGCAACTAGGTGACCCAAGCTCCACAATAGATTCTATCAGTAATTCACATTTCAACATGGCATTCAAATGCCTCTCTAGTTCTCATTGCTTTTATGCACAGCACAATGCACCACTGGCACTAACCTGTAGAGGTGGGAAGTTACAAATACTTCGTTATTGTATTTAAGTAGAATTTTGAGGTATCTGTACTTTACTTGAGTATTTATTTTTCAGACGACTTTTTACTTTTACCCCTTACATTTTAACACAGATATTTGTACTTTTTACTCCTTACATTTTAAAAACAAGCCTGTTACTTTAGTTTTAATGCATTTGTGGGGAAAAAAGTATCTTTCTATTTTTCATCTTTTCACATTCTGAGCATAAAGACCGATTTCAACTTAAATGAATGGGCCAGTGGCATATAGGAAAGACAATCCCGATAGAGTATCAATCAGTGCGAATCACGCATGACAGACGTAACAAGACAGAAACAACGTAACAAGAAAGAAGAATGGAGCGGGGACTCAACTGTGTAAACAAGGTGGGCATGTGTCTATCGAAAGTGATTCCCATTCCCAACAATATACAAGTTGTCTCTGAAGCTCAACACTCCATTACCTGCCTCGGCTTCCTGTGGGAGGCTTTTTAGCACTGCAAGACTGATTTTTACACCCAAAAAGGCATGACTTGATTCAGAGAACTTTGAGTACCAGCTTTTGCTGAAACTGAAAAAAAGATTTTGGTAGCTTGTAAAAATAAAGGCATTTCTGACAAAATTGGCATGCTGATATTGAAAAGTGAGCACTGGAACAATGTGAATGTTCATTATCAGCATACTGTTTTTGTTTTGTTGGTATTTTGAAGTTACAGTGATTTGATATTTTTCAAGCTGTATTAATATACTGTGAGTTTTCAGTCAGCATTGAACAGAAACTGCTTGTACAATCGTTATTGAAGAGGGTACTTTTTACTTTTATATTTTGAGTATATTTCAGAGCCTGTACTTTTTTACTTTTACTTAAGTAAAAAAGTTGAATGAGTACTTGTACTTTTACCAGAGTCTTTTTTTACACAAGTATCTATACTTTTACTTGAGTAAAGAACTTGTGTACTATTGCCACCTCTGCTAACCCGTAGTTAGAATGAAAATGGGCTCCTCATAATGACCCAACAAGGAAAAGTTAAAAAGAAGATGAGACACTACACTGCCAAAAAAAAAAAACTTTTATCATTTTAACAAGATGCAAAAATGGTGATCATCTAAGGAAAGACTTGCTAGATCGATTTCACACACGCTGCTGCATTCATTTTTTAAAGCAACACAGGAGTCAATGCTGACTATTGGTCCTTCTGCTGCGTAACTGACTGCTGCTGTCACCATACTCTATTCTTTTGTCTTTTCCTTTTCTTGATTGCTATATGTGGATAGATAATGCCTTTGCATTTCCACCTGCGTTAAACGTGATTACCATCTGTTTCTGAGCAACTCCAACCAACCTGTGTGCTTTATCACCTGTACATTTATAGAACATCTGTTTTTTTAGCAAGGTTAGGTGCCATTGATCATGATGCAAGAAATATTAAACATTGAAAATTAATGGCCTTTACTTTAGCAACAGATTCTCACCTGTGTCCGGTCTGCCACTCTGCCTCAACTTTATTTGTTGACCAGGGCACCCTTTACTAGTGTTCTTTCAATTGCAATATATTAGGCTTCACCGTGGAGCTCTTTACTTTACAACCTTTGTATTTCTTGACTTGCATATTTTATTTTATGTATATTATGCCTATTTTATGTTATTATAATTATCATTATTATTATTAAAAATTAATGTGCAGAGCTCATGAAATTAGTAAAAATTATTTAAAAACCACTGATTATACACCAAAAGCCATCATGTGTGTCATTTTTAATAAAATATATTATCATTTACTTTTTAAAGTTCGCCATGGTGGCACATTGGTAGAGCTGCTGCCTTGCAGTAAGAAGACCATTGTCCACCTCTAGGGTCCTCCCTGCATGGAGTTTGCATGTTATCCCTGAAATGGGTTTCCTCTGGGTGCTCTGGTTTCCTCCCACAGTTCAAAGACGTGCGCATTAGGTGGATTGGCTATAATAAATTGACCCTAGTGTGTGGTCAGGGTGTGCATGTGTGTGTGTGTGTGTATTTGCCCCTCTATGAACTGGCCCCCTGTCTAGGGTTTGTTCCTGCCTTGTGCCCTGTGATGGCTAGGATAGGCTGCAGTACCCACCGTGACCCTGTTTAGGCCAAAGAAGGTTACAAAATGACTAAATGACTTTTTAAAGCTAGTATTCTGATTTTAAAATGGAACTGCAATCAATCAATTAACCTAGACAATATATTATATTGTTATATTTATATATTATTTGCATTTACACATTTTGTAGATAAAATATACTCAGTAAAATCCTAAGTCAAATTTAGAGAATATTCATTTAGTTAATTTAACTGTAATAAATGCTAGTTTGCTTTGGCATCATTTATTGGAAAATGAGGTGAGGGGACAAGACAGTGGACATTTAGAGCTTTGCCTAGGGCATTAAAAATGCTAGAGCAAGCCCTGGAGCGCAAGTCATTATTTCCACTCAATGCTGATTTTCGTTTTATGGTTGTTGGTATCTTTCTTAACCAGCAGCAATGTGCAAAAAAAAAAATCTGATAAAAAGAGAAGACAGTTTCAAGACAGAAATGAGACAGGGTATACGATTGTGATGAACGAAAGGGAGCCTGTGTGTCTTGTTTGTAAAGAAAATGCGGAAGGAGTTGTTTGCTGATATATTGCACCCTGCATTGGGTATGTAGAGGGTTATTTTTGGCACTCAGTGAAACTAAGGTTGACACCTCTGCTGTAGAGCAACAGTTTACTTCACTCTTCACTCACTTATTTGTTCAGCACACTCAGCACTTCAGTTCAATTATTATTTTAATCAGCCTTTTATTTCACTGTTTTCCATGCAGATATGTTTATCATTGGTCCTTCTCTTTAGTTCAGCATTACATTTCTTTAAATATTTAATCACAAGTACTCCTCTCCATATCATATTGAATCAGAAATTATTTTTGTAACCATAAATAATATTTGTAGTGTACTTTTTCTTTTCTAAATATTAGATAATACAATTTGATGATGATGATGATGATGATAGATAGATACTTTATTAATCCCAAGGGGAAATTCACATACTCCAGCAGCAGCATACTGATAAGGAAACAATATTAAATTAAAGAGTGATAACAATGCAGGTAAAACAGACAATAACTTTGTATAATGAAGAATGAATGTTGATATTCAAAAGGCATATTAATTAACAATATTAAATATTTTATTCATCTTAGATTGTTTTAGAAGGTTAAATGTCAAGTCAAGTCAAGTCAACTTTATTGATAAAGCACTTTACATACAACATCCACTGACCAAAGTGGATTTATTTGATTCTGAAAAACAAAATCTAATTTTCACAAATGAATGGTATTATCAAAAATAAAATACATTAGAAGTGTTTAGATTTTAGTAAAAAAATCTAGGACCTCTTTAGCTAGGGTAAGCATACATAGCACTTGTTCTTATTTATCACATAACACTACTGTAGTTAATTATTATTTCTCATATCCGGTACGTACAGAAATGTGCTGACAGTACCTATCATTATACATATAATGATTCACTACTGGGACTTTTACATTTTCACTTTACATGCTTCCACTGGGGACTATCATTGGAAAATATGATATTAATTTTCATTTAATTTTCACTTCACTTTTCACATTTTATGCAGATGACACACAATTATACCTTTCTTTTACACCAAATGACCTTTCTCTTTTGCTGTCCTTAATTAGTTGCATCTGTGAGTTAAAGAAGTGGATGGAAGTCTCTGAATACAGAAAAAATGAACATTCTATTTATTGAGGGTGATGATGCTGACCGCAACAACATTCTGGCACTTTTTAACTCCTTAGAATCACCATTAGTATAACTGAATCAGCGTGGAATTAAGTTTGACAATAGTATGTTGTTTAAAACACATATAACAAAACTATCCAAAACGTTTTTTGTTTTTTCATCCAAAAAATGTTGGAAAAATAAGATGTTTTCTAAATATGCAGAATACTGAAAACTTAATTCATGAATTTATTTCTAGTGGGGGGGCGGCACGGTGGCACAGTGGGTAGCGCTGCTGCCTCGCAGTTGGGAGATCTGGGGACCTGGGTTCGCTTCCCGGGTCCTCCCTGCGTGGAGTTTGCATGTTCTCTCCGTGTCTGCGTGGGTTTCCTCCGGGTGCTCCGGTTTCCTCCCACAGTCCAAAGACATGCAAGTTAGGTGGATTGGCGATTCTAAATTGGCCCTAGTGTGTGCTTGGTGTGTGGGTGTGTTTGTGTGTGTCCTGCGGTGGGTTGGCACCCTGCCCGGGATTGGTTCCTGCCTTGTGCCCTGTGTTGGCTGGGATTGGCTCCAGTGGACCCCCGTGACCCTGTGTTCGGATTCAGCGGGTTGGAAAATGGATGGATGGATGGATTTCTAGTGGGATTCAGTACTACAATGCGTTCTTCACTAGCTGTTCAAAATGTTCTTTATGCAACCTTCAGTTAATTCAAAATGCAGCTGCTAGAATTATTACATGAATCAGAAATTAAGACCAGTTCTCAAGTCCTTGCACCATTTCTCAGATAAGCTTAGAGCTGATTTCAAAATCTTCCTTTTAACATATAAAGCTTTAAATGGTCAAGTTTCTCCTTATCTGAAAATAACATTATTCACAAACCAGAGTGCACATTAAGACCTCAAGATGGTAGCCTACTTGATTCCAAGGATTAATAAAATAAGAGTGGGATGTGGAACTTTTAGTTCCAGGGCCTCTAAGTTGTGGAATGATCTGCCTGATAACATAAGAAATTCCAGTTTAATATCAGCTTTTAAACCCAGGCTGAAGACTCACTACTTTAGTCTAGCATACCTTGATGAGAGCTGCAGACTAGCTGCATATACTGCAACTCTTTTTGTTAGTCATTTGTACAAAAATATAAGTAATACAATATTTAAAAACCATCACTAGCCACCCTCTATTCTGTTTCTATTCTAGATACCTTGGTGCCACTAACTGCACTGACAAGCTGCTGTCTTGTGTATGGAAAAATCATCTCATATAAAAGAGTATTGGAATCATTAGATGGACAGATTCTCTCATCAGATTGGACTGCCCAGTCTCTATTATAGAAAACCCATGAGGATGGTAGGCGGACACTTGGCCGAGGTCTCTAGGACTGCGACTGTGCCTGATTTTGTTTATGACATCCTGTTTCACTATTTTCTTCTCCTCTGTTGTCAAGTGACCATAATTCAGTAATCAATTAACGGAGAGATATAATTGATTTCTATTTACGTTAATCAGTTTTGATTTTATTTTCTGTGTGTTTTAACAGATCTGTATCTTTATATGTACTAGTTTTTGCATTATACTGGAGAATTTGATCAGCAGTGTTTTGTATTGCATTGTATTGTAATTGAGTTGTCTATTGTCCATATCCAAGTATGATTTTCATCCTGGGGAGTGGACATATTTGTACTAGGAGTATAACAAAATGATTATGCAGAATACATATTGATATTGTTTGATACAGGGTCCTTGAGATGATACACCCTTTGGATAAATGTAGGTTTTTACTTAACTCACAGATCAAATGGTTACAATGGTAAACAATAATTCTTCAGTAATGACAGATTGAATTCTTTTTGGCAAATTTTTATAAAAAACATTTTTTAGATCAGACATGCACATATATGCCATGGTTGTCTCACATTTAAACTCACCCAAAACATTTTTCTTTAGCAAAGCACATATACCACAGCCACTAGAACTGATATAAGTACAGATAGCACTGACTAGCAAAGTAGGCATAAATGATGAATGAAAAAATAAGAGCAGCAATCCAAATCATCTAATTTCACATATTGCAGCCATTATGTAATACCTAAACTTCATAAGCAAATACATGATCAAGTTATGTACAAATTAGCCAACGTCTGTATGTCCAACTCCTGAGGAGTGCATTTCCAGAGCCATAGACCGAACTGCCACTGCCAAGTACAATAATCCCAGCTGAGAGGTAAACGTCTTGTGCTTCAGACTATACAGAGTCATTAACAAAGTTCATACACTTTACTTGAGAGGAAATTAAAGAAAGTGGTGTCAGCATGGAAACTAGTGACGCCTAACTTTACAATCCTTGTAGCAACTGGCAAGGCTAAAAATATTGTTTGTTCTGTGAAATAAGCAGGACAGAGGCCCACATAAGATGCTTTTCCCATACTGTTGACAAATCATCTCAAGAACATTGACAGTCAGTCACATATCTTACATACTCTGAAAAATCAGAACGATTCTTTTTTAATACTGCACAACAATGGATGATAAAGTTCAGAAGACCATGCAGGAGATACACCAGCTACCAACCCACACCCTGTTCTATAATGCATCTCTGAGATGTGTGGAGCTCCACATGCTTGAGCAATGCCTAGACCAGGAGGCAGCTGTTTGCTCTGCAGTGACTGACAAATTGATCAAAAAATGTCAAAGATGCTGTTACATTGACTGATGGTATGAGAGCAGCAGAGGAAATTATTCTGGTACTCAGACTACATCAAACACTTATCACCCTGATGAACAGTGAAACCTCCCCATGCACTTTAATGATTTTGCCTCTAAAAAAGCAGGATACCGACAACCATGGAGCCAAAGAATGAAGACAGTCCTGAAGTTAAAAATGACAAGGCTTACCGTAAGAGATGATCTAAAACACACAGACTATGAATCTGGTCTTCAGGATTTCCTCCACAAATGTACAACTCTGAATTTGAGATTCAAGTCTGTCCAGCTGGATACTGTGACTAATCAGAGAACATATAATGATATGACCACCCAGATTCTGAGTAATTGACAATTTCAACAACAGGTATTTATTTTTACTGTTATAATGTGGTGTTACTAGAACTTTTGCTTATCCAATAATACTTGCAATGTCCCCCAATATTAAAAAGTTGTTCATTATTTTTAACGGATTTCTCCAAGGCAAAGGACTGCATTTCCCTAGCATTCAGGCCCACTTTCACGGTGAGGAGAATTTGGTAGTAATTATCCTCACATTGCCACATTACCGGGACTCTGCCTTGCCATTTTTCAGACCTCAGCCTCTTTAGAAGGGTGTTATGTACTGCAGAGGACATTGTGAGTGCACGTAGATCTAGACTATGTGCCTACTGGACATACTGTTTTCCTTTGCAACAAAATAAATATTGAAATATGGAAAAAATATGGCCTATATTAGTATATATGTCATATGTCATATGACATTTCATTTTTGAACATCTTGTTATTTTTTTTATCTGACATTCATTTGAGGTACATGCTTCTTGTCTGTAATGACATACACTTGAAAAATGATCCAGTTTCCATATTTCAAGACCGCCTTCTTTTTACATACCTGTAGTTATTAATTGTAACTTTCTGGTTTTCCTTGTAGCTCCATCTTCTGTTGTGTTTATCTTCTCATTCTGCCTTGGTGTTTTTGATGCATTCTGAGGAAAATTAAAACACTTGTTCTGTTTTTTTGCCCTCAATTTATGAGAATGTTGCTTAAAATATGATTTGTTGTTTAAACCCATTCTTATGTAATTTTGAGAGGCCTAGCAATAAACCCAGTTACTCTAGTGTTAGTAGTAGGTCCTCACTTGCTGATAGCAAATGTGTAAGCAGACATTAACAATTTAGTAACAGCACTTTATGGTGTTGTAAGAGGAGTGCTACGGATTATCCAAGCAAAGGTAATGACACAAACTTTAAACCCCAAAAACATTAAATCCCCTACTTAATCACGCATGAAATGTCTCTATTATATTAAAAAATCTTGGGACGAGACAAGACTTTTTCAGAGAGACGAGATGTGACTTTCTCAGAGAGACACTTTCACGTCCCGCGAGATGAGACTTTGTGCCAAGACATTTAATCATGCTCGGGACCAGAAATAAAAGACAAAGAGTAGATGACAAAGTAGAATGTCGTAAAGAATTTAAAAAACGTTCATACAGAGCAAGTTAGTGATAATGAAAGCACAAAAATGTGAAAGTCTCAAAAAAATTATAGTAAAGATCACATTAGCGCAAACAAATGGAAAATATTACTCAGTGAAATAAAGGAATAGTGAAAAGAGATTGAATATATTGTTTGGACTTAAACTTTAAGTAGGAGACTTGTAGATCGTCACAACTTAGTTGTCATAATCAATTAATTTATTAGCCCACTTGAGAGGTAGGCCATCCATCTAGGGTAAGTGGGAATTCAGGGTGTTGTGTGTAAATGGGTGCAAAATTAGCTAAAACACTGGGAAAAAGTATTATGGTGTGAAGAACCTTATCAGAATTAGGTGATGCTAAAAGTTGTGCCCCTCAGGAGTCAGTGCTGGGGGCTGCTGCCATTTTAATACATATAAACGGGCTAGGAATATAAATAATATGCTGGTAAAGTTGTCAGATGATACCTAACTATGTGGTATGGCAGATAATGTACAATTGGATGAAACATTACAGAGGGACTCATATACACAGGTTTGGGGAGACTTATGGCAGATGAAGAATAATATAATTACATTTTGGGGTGTTGCATGAAGGACAGAAAAATGTTAGATATGAATACACAATGAAAGGCCTGAAACTTGAAAATGACCCTTTTTAGAAGGACCTAGGAGTCATAATTGACTCGTCACTGTCTATGACCAGGCAGTTTACAGAAACCATTAAGAAAACCAACAGAACATTAGATTGCACAGGAAGATGTGTAGAGTACAAGTTAAAGTATTATGATTCACTGGGGAGGCCTCACCTGGAGTTCTCCATACAGTTTTGGGCTAAAAAAAGATGCAGCAAAACTAGAGATAATCCAGAGAAAAGCAACTGGAATGATTCTGGGACAGTGAGTTATGAGCTATGAAGAGATATTAACAACAACATTTTTATTTCTATAGAACATTTTCATATAAAAAATGTAGCTCAAAGTGCTTTGCACAAAATAAAAGGAGTTACAAGAAAAAAGTTAGTTCAAAATATATAGTTATATATAACTAAATAAATATATAAAAAATAATTTATAAAGAATCAATACGCATTTACATAACACAGATGTACAAGTACTAGAATCTAAAAACTGCAGGGGTTTCAGGCCAAAAGACCACCCAGTCCTCACTAGGCATTCTACCTAATATAAAGGTGCTAAATTCAGTCTTATTATTTTTAATTTTCACTTTTGACAATTTGATTCAGTTGGTCTTGTAGACAGTTTGAGTATCAATTTTCATTCCATCATCACAAGTGGCTGCATAGTACATAAAACGTCACCACAGAGAGACCGGAAAAGAAAACAGAGAAAAGTAGGGATTAATAATGATAGCACATCCATGAAGTATATAATATTTAATGCTTATATAATCTACTGTATTTGAGGTAGAACAGAAGTGAATTAAGAAAAGGCCAAATTGAAAAACTGGGTTTTTAATAGTTATTTAGATTGATCAATGGTATTAGCCTGGTGTATTTCTATTGGTAAAGTATTCCAAATTTTTGGTGCATAACAGCAAAAGGACATCTCACTACTTTTTTATACTTAGCTCTCAGTATAATAAGCAAATCAGCGTTAGATGATCTGAGGTTATGACTAGGAATGTAAGGGAACTGGCACTCTAAAATACAGAGCAAGATTATTCAGAGCTTTATATGCTATTAGCAGTACAGTGATCCCTCGCTATATCGCGCTTCCCCTTTCGCGGCTTCACTCTATCGCAGATTTTATATGTAAGCATATTTAAATATATATCGCGGATTTTTTGCTGGTTCGCGGATTTCTGTGGACAATGGGTCTTTTAATTTCTGGTACATGCTTCCTCAGTTGGTTTGCCTAGTTGATTTCATAAAAGGGACGCTATTGGCAGATGGCTGAGAAGCTACCCAACGTACTTTTCTCTCTCTCTCTCTTGCGCTGACTTTTTCTGATCCTGACGTAGGGGGATTGAGCAGGGGGGCTGTTCGCACACCTAGACGATACGGACGCTCGTCTAAAAATGCTGAAAGATTATCTTCACGTTGGCTACCTTCTGTGCAGCTGCTTCGTGAAGCGACATGCTGTACAGTGCTTCGCATACTTAAAAGCACGAAGGGCACGTATTGATTTTTTTATCTGTCTCTCTCTCTCTCTCTCTCTCTGCTCCTGACGGAAGGGGTGTGAGCTGCCGCCTTCAACAGCTTTGTGCCGCGGTGCTTCGCATACTTAAAAGCAAACAGCCCTATTGATTTGTTTGCTCCTTTGAAGAGGAAGATATGTTTGCATTCTTTTAATTGTGAGACTGAACTGTCATTTCTGTCTTGTCATGGAGCACAGTTTAAACTTTTGAAAAAGAGACAAATGTTTGTTTGCAGTGTTTGAATAACGTCCCTGTCTCTCTACAACCTCCTGTGTTTCTGCGCAAATCTGTGACCCAAGCATGACAATATAAAAATAACCATATAAACATATGGTTTCTACTTCGCGGATTTTCTTATTTCGCGGGTGGCTCTGGAACGCAACCCCCGCGATGGAGGAGGGATTACTGTATTTTAAAATTTATTCTGAACAATACAGGTAATCAATGTAATGATGCTAATACTGGTGAGATGTGCTCAGATTTTATTTTCCTGGTTAAGATTCTAGTTGCAGCATTTTTCAAGTTAAACCTTTTCAGTTTAAGCAAACAGAGATTAAGATGTGACATAAGTGACGTTTTTCAAATTCTGAAAGAAATTAGCACAGTGGAGCCAGGCTGTTACTCTGAAATTAGTTCAACAAGAACACAGGGAAACATTTGGAAATTTGTGAAAGGTAAATTTTGCACAAACGTTAGAAAGTTTTTCTTCATACAAAGAATCACCGTCATAAGGAATAAATTACCAAGTAGTGTAGTAGAGAGTAAGACTTTAGGAACATTTATATCTTGACTTGATTTCATTTTGGAGAAAGTTGTTAGCCTTTGTTAGGCTAAATGGCCTGTTCTTGTCAAACTTTTTCGAATGTTGTAATTTTCAATTTTCCATGATATACTTAATGCAATTTATTGTCTGGAAAAATATTGGGGTGTCTAAAAGGTTCTTTGTGCGTGGTACCACTGTTATATTTTTTCAGGTTGCTGGGGCAGGCCCTTGGACCATGCTGTGTTCTTGCCATATGTTTGCTCATGTGAGCATGCATGCAGCCTTAACCTTTCAGTTTTCTGTTGGGGACTGAAGAGTAGAGCTCTTGAAAATGACAATTTTTTTTTTTTTTGTGATAACATGTGTGTCTCCCTATTTTGGACTAGATGTCATTATCATGAGTCACATCTGTTACTTTTGTACAGTGTACTTATTGCCAGTTTTACAAAAAATTAAACTTTATTTATATTAATTTGGGTTTTTTATTTTGGCACTGAGTACTTGACATTAATGTTAACATATCTTTTAATACCGTCATTTAGGGTTTGTACTGTATGACAAAATATGTTGATAGATCTTTATTTTGTGTGATTTTTTATGGCATTATCTGGCTACAATTTTATCATCACTGGTGCTGATAGTATAATATATTGTAAAATGCCATGTCACACCCTCTCCGTCATGTGTCTGACTTTCCATGCGGTTGTAATGATCTGCTATTTCCATTACATTCAAGCAGCCGGCACTGGCTCGTACTGCTCACTTGAGGTCAGAGGCAACAACATCTATGCTCACTTTTCCCAAATCAATGAGCAAAGCCAATCCAAGCCAGGGGCTTCTGTAGATTACAAGTCTGCATGGCCCCTCCAGAATTTTCAATCCAAAAGCACCACTAATTCGAAAGGGTAAAAACAATTAACCAAAAGCCATATAACTATAAAAACACAAAGAATAAAAAGTGAAAGTAGAAATGAAGTTCCAGTAGGACAGCAATGCGTGGGATTAATATTTAGCAAATAACATGTTTCATTTTGGTTTGTGTAGCAAGTGGTCACAAAACAGGGTGAGTCAAAATTACTGTATGTTAACACTATTGAGTTATTTTTATCTCAACCACACCTTTCCAGGTCGATGGATAGGTCATGGTGGACCATTGCCATGGCCTCCACACTCTCCTGATTTGACACCCTGTGATTTCTGGTTATGGGGTATGGTGAAGGAGGAAAGTTCGTGATATGACCTGAAGTACAGAATACGGACTGTGGTATCATCTATTCCCCATGAAATGTGTGTCCGGGCTTTAAATGGTACTGTTGCTTCTTGGTTTTTGTGTGTTGAACATGATGGCAAATACAGTAGGTTGAGACATTCCTGTAAATCATGTTGCATATATGAAGCATGTTTTGTGAATAAATTGTTTCTGTCATTCAAATGTTAACATAATTTTGACTCACCCTGCATATTTTAAATATGTTTTAAATCATTTAATAGTAAATGGTACAGTAGTAGAATTTCTCTTTTTCCATTTTTCAATTTGCATCACATCTCAAAGAGGTTTTTTGTTTTCCAGGCTACCTGTATTGCAGAGACTCCAATAATATCCATTTTGTGTTCTACAAGCTGCTTTATACTTTTGTTTTATTTATACTTATGTTTTCCACTTATGCAACTTGTGTTGTTTTGTATACCCTGTACAACGAATGATTTTCAGGATTCAGGTATAAAATAAACTGAAATTTTTATTAAAGAACTTGGGGTGCAAAGAAGTCATGTGGACTGTTGATTCCCATTAGTTCACATTTACAAAATTGCACTTACTTACATTCTGTGATGTTTTTATTAATATTTACTGGTATTTTGTTTTTGGCATTATGAATCTGTCTTTCGTGAGAAATGTATATTCCAATGGATGTAGCTACAGTATATCATTGTTAGAAATGGCACTCTATTTTAGTGAAGTGCTCGAATATTCACATGACATAAGCCATTATCATAACATCATGCATTTTTTTGTTATAGTTTGCAGAAAAATGAACACACCTGCAATAATGAAAGTGACCAGAAGAAGAAATGTTAAGAAATACTAGTAAAAGAGGTGTTACTAAGAGTTACCAAGAGTCTGTCCTATCTTTCGACAAAACCTAATTGCTAATTAGAAATCCAAGTCAAAGCCAAAAAGAGTCTTGAACAATATAAATGATCAAAAACAATAACCACACAATTATTTATTTTGAATTATCTACAAACTAATATGACTAAGAAGTGGATGGAGTTGAACTTTTATTTGTGACAGTTTAAGGTAGGTTGCTGCAGACTCTGATCAGAAGATCCTTGAAAAAGTGACCAATAACATACTGAAACATTTTGGATATTTTATTCCTGATTCATTTATAGCAACAATTATTATACTCCATCTGTAATTCAATATACGTGTCCTGGCCTCCCTAATCATCCAGTAGACTTCATGGGATCCTAATTCTTTGGTGGGAAGCTATATTTTACATGCAAGCTTCATATTCCTGCGGTGGGTTGGCACCCTGCCCAGGATTGGTTCCTGCCTTGTGCCCTGTGTTGGCTGGGATTGGTTCCAGCAGACCCCCGTGACCCTGTGTTCGGATTCAGCGGGTTGGATAATGGATGGATGGATGGCTTCATATTCACTGTCTATTTGAATGGTTTAGGCTTTATTATTTTTCAGACTTTATGAGTAGGGATGGGTATCTCAGGACATTTTTTTCTTGGAGCATGAAGTAATCTGTTTCGAGTCCATTTCATTACTTGTGATGAATATACAGTAATTATGGGGCTAGTTTTCTGTTTCTATTATCTACATTTGCTATTGCACACTGGGATTGATTATATGATAAACTATGCACCTAATGGTAATGATGGTAATGATTTGATGGTAATCTGATTTCCAATACCCCGTAATTATCTTTTATGTAATAGTAAGTTAGTATTATTATTTATTATTTTTTATGTCATTTCCTTAAATGACTCCTGCCTTGGAGTTATTTTTCCTTGTGATTGATGAAGTCTCCATTGGTCATAGTTTCACTAATTTGTATCATTAGTACTTTTCAATCAGTCCTCGTAAAATTTACCCATTGCAGTTTGAAGTCTTCTTTGCCACTGACATTTAAAGATGAGAAGTGTCAAAACTGTGACATTTATAAGGTTTTAGGAAAATGTTAACAAACCACTAAAGAAAATATTATTAGAACATTAGAACAATAGAACAATCTAGATGGGAACAGGCCATTCAGCCTAGTAAAGCTCGCTAGTCCTATCCACTTAATAGGACTGTCCTATCCTAAAAGTCCTACTGTCTACCACACTACTTGGCAGCTTATTCCATGTGTCAGTGGTTCTCTGTGTAAATAAAGAATTCCTATTGGTTTTGTTAAATTTATACTTAACAAGTTTCCAACAGTGTGTCCATGTTCTTGATGAACTCATGTTAAAATAACAGACTCGATTCACTGTACTAATTCCCCTCATAATTTTACACACTTCAGTCATGTCTCCTCTTAATCTTATTTTGCTTAAACTGAAAAGGATCAGCCCTTTAATTCTTAATGCGTCTCCTGTAGGCCTGGAATCAACCTAGTCACTTTTCTCTGTACTTTTTCTAGCACTGCTATGTCCTTTTTGTAGTCTGGGGACCAAAACTGCACATAATACTCCAGATGAGACCTCACCTGTACATTATAAAGCTTGAGCATAACCTCCTTGGACTTGTACTTCACACATTGAGCTGTATAACCTAACATTCTATTAACCTTCTTAATGGCTTCTGAACTCTATTTGGAAGTTGATATTGTTGAGTCCAATATGATTCCGAAATCCTTCTCATAAGGTGTACTTTCGATTTTCACACCTCCAACTGTGTATTCAAACCTAACATTTTTACTTCCTATATGTAATAATTTACATTTACTGACAGTAAATTTCATCTGCTACAAATCTGCCCAATCCTTTATGCTGTCCAAGTCCCTCTATAATGATTTAACTAACTCCAGATTATCTGTCCTTCCACTAGGCTTGGTATCATCTGCAGACTTAACCAGCTTGTTACTTATATTCCTATCCAAATCATTTATACATATTGAATAATAGCAGTGGTCCTAGAACTGACCTCTGTGGAACACCACTCTGATAAAGCTCCTCACCCCATAACCCTCTGTTATCTGTGTCTGAGCCAGTTTTGCACCCATCAACAAACATCACCCTGAACTCCAACTTCTTTTAGTGTGATGTCCAACCTCTCGTGTGGCATGTTATCCAATGCTCTCAGAAAGTCAAGATAAATAACATCATAAACTCCACTTTTATCATATTCATGTGTTGCTTCCTCATAGAACTCCAGCATGTTGGTAAAACATGACCTCCCCTTTCTGAGCCCATGCTGACTTTTCAGTAAAACTTCCATTCTTACCATGTGTTGCTCAATCTTATCCTTAATAATTCCTTCTATTAATTGTCCTGTGAAGTACGTTAAGCTTACTGGCCTATAGTTGCTTAGATCTTCCAGCACCTTCTTGCCACCTTCTTTATATACTGTATTACAGGATACTATCTGCCATTTTCCAGTCCTTCAGAATTTCCCCAGTTTGCACTGACTTCCTAAAAATATGCGTTATATGTACTCACTAACCTATTTAAGAGCTCAAGTGTAAATATTATTAATATATTACTATTTATTATAATGATATATAATAAAATATATTTATTCTATTACTTGAAGAACTCTTAGTTACAAAAACAACATATTTTCTCATTGTTAATGATATTTAGTGGACAAATAAGGTTGCAGATCATATTAAACAAACACACAAACTGAGAACCTTTCCTCCAGTTGTAGCAGTATAAATTATAAATTCTGCACATCAATATGTACAGCACCACAGTTTTATTGATTGTACCATTGTTTCTTGACATTGTTATGACCATACCCAATATCCATGAGATATGAATGAAATTAATAGGGTTCATCATGGTAAGAGTGATGCTATTCAGACCATCTTACTCTGTGTCTATTGTATTTCACAATAGTCTTCTCTCTCTTTCAATTTTCTAAAGATGTTTGTTTACTTAATTAGGCAATAATTTACACCGCTTAATATTCATTGACTTACACTTTGCATGGCAAACAATCCATCCAGCAAAATGGACAAACGTAATTATCCCCCCTGTTTTCTGTGCAGCATAAAGCAGTTCAGATCCTCAATCTGAACATCTGCATATTCCTCCCTGGTATTCAGTAATTCATGCTTGTTGTATGGGATACTTATATTGCTGCATCTCCACTTAATAGAAACATCAGCTTTTTAACATGCCATCGGCAACAACTGGTAGGTGTTCATTAAGCATCAGAAACAAGCTCAGATTCTGCCTACTTCAAGGCGACCAAATGAGGTG
This sequence comes from Erpetoichthys calabaricus, assembly GCF_900747795.2. Taxonomy (NCBI): domain Eukaryota; kingdom Metazoa; phylum Chordata; class Cladistia; order Polypteriformes; family Polypteridae; genus Erpetoichthys; species Erpetoichthys calabaricus. Next base: position 154,832,291 of record NC_041402.2, on the reverse strand, counting down.
ATTTCTTGACGATTACTGAAATGTCCCTGCTGGTAAAGAATGTCACACTTACAACTTTTTCTCAGTTGGATAAGCTATTAGATACTTCATTAAAATGGCTGTCAACAAGATGAACCAGCCAAAATATGAAACTGTTAGACTGCAAACATCAGTTTACCCAATTATCTTATAGTCTTTTTTTGAAAGTATATGCATTTTATTGACAGCTGGAGTGACATTTTCATGGGTGCTGTTGAAAAAATAATTGAAGAATCTGTCTGTTTCAAGATGACTGCAGAGAAATGTATGATTTGTAACAATACAGAGTGTTATACCTGCTAGCCATATTCTTTGGATTATTATGTTTTTTCACACTTCACCGTTATTGCATAACATAGCAATTTGTAATAATTACAGTATTCATTGGAAGAATACATTGCACAAGAATTCTCTGCTAGTTGAGTGACAGAAGTCTCTCCCAGAATTAATCTTGCTTGCTTAGAATCCAGGCATTTTAAACATTTTTCTATTTTCTTCAAGCCCTTAATCCTTGTCAGGGTAGCAAGGTGAGAGATCCTGTCTTGGCAGCAGGGAAAAGAAAGTTGGATGACACCCCAGTTCTGTCAAAGGACTTATACTGACACACCCGGATTCTCAACAACATTCAGAGCAGAGAACTATAGTATCATTTATCAATCTGGCAGTGTCCTTGGGCTGTGTGTAGAAGAAAAGCACACTGCTCTAGAAAATCTTGTGTGAACATAGAATTAGCAAATAGGCCATTCCAACCTTGAACCATGAATTGGCATTCACAAGTACAGTATTTTAAAGATGCCAAGTGAAGATTATGAAGAATTTAAAAAAATGAGAAAGGAATAACTGGTTCATCAAGTTTGTTTGATTGCAAACAACTATGGTCTCACAAAATCTTATGTTTATCAATTTGACGTGATGCTTAAAATCTGTCAGAATTTATTATATAATTACATGACTTTTTGTTCTAGATATCTTTGTGGTGAAAAAGACATCTACACTTCATGCTGCTTCTATTTTTGTTCTGGTATGTATGTTTCACTATTAAGCCTGAAAAATTCCTCTAGATTGTACTCTAAACAGTAAAGTTGAGATATCAAATTTCTTTTGTAAACAACTCCCTGCGCTAGACTTATAAGCCTATATTCTAGTACACTTCCCTAGAAACACATTGCCCATTAATCGGTGGTAATGTAGAGCAATGACATTGCACATTGGAAGTCAGAAGTAGAAAATGGTTTCTTTTTTAAATATAATCTCAAAGGAAATGTAATTCAGCTAATAGTCTGAAAGCTTCAATTGGCCATTGCTTTATTGTTTATTTAATTATTAGTTATCTCATTGTCTAGCGGTCTGATTTTCATGGTTTTCAATTCACTGTTTCATAACTTTTAGTTCTGAATGTTTCGATGATCATTAAGAGTTGACACAAACTGATAGGATGGTAAAGCAGAGTAGCAAGGTATATTAGCTTTTGAATATTCTGTGCCATTCATTAGAATAGAGATGAAGACAGAATTAAATGGCTGAATGATTGAGTAATTGTGATTTCTGCTGGAAACTTGTTGACAGAGGGAAGATTGAGCTTTGGAGATAGATTTAATGAAAGCCATTTTTTGCCCTATTTCTGAAGTTTTTAAAAAGTAGCTGTAAGAGTCCTATTCCCTGAGCCTTAACATAATGATTCTAATTTAAAAGTACCATGCTAAAAATGGTATTGGGGGAAGTATATGATTTACTTGGTATGTCCTCTCACTTCTGACCATTTTAGTATTCTAATAAGAAAGGCAATGCTTTAGCTATAGCTTTGGGTGTTATTGGTATTTTAAAGAATATTGTTTTGTGGAAGAAATTAGTGCTCAAGGGAGAGGCTGGTGCTGCTCCCATAATGCTCCAGGGACCCAGAGCAGAGTTAAATATCACTGTATGTAGTTTGCATCTTTTGCCAATGTTGGCAGAGACTTTCTTATTTATTATCTAGCCAAGCACTTAAGTGTAATTGGTGACTGCTGTTAGTGTGATGGATTTGTCCTTACATGTGCCCTGCAAAGGACTGACATTATTGACATTATTGAGTTATTGAGTTTATTTATTGTCATTATATTTTTGTACAACGAAATTCTAATGACAACTTTCCATGAGCAACAAAGAAACAAAAGGTAACAAACACTACAATAAGGCAATTATTCAAGTTATTCAGGTAGTGAAGAAAATCAACGAAGAAAGCAGCATATATTCAATTGCTATATACAAAATGACATTATGTACAGCTTAGAAAAATACATAAAAAGTATAAAGTATTTAAAGTGACATTACTTAAGAATAAGTTCTTAGTATGTGTAATAAATGTGTGGATAAAATGCGTCTGTATGTGTGTGTCTATATTGTGTATTTTATGTTTATATTACAATTCCTGTAAACTGGCAGAGTATAGGAGACTGCTTTGGAACTACGGACTGGGGTATCCTGCAGGGATCATATAGTGAGAACATTGAGGAGGTTGTTGACTGCACTACTGACTACAGTCAATGTCATCAACGTCTGTATGGACATTGTAGTTCCAGTAAGAACAGTACGCTGCTATGCTACCAACAAGCCATGGATTACAAGTGATATCAAGGGCCTTTTGAACCAGAAGAAAAGGGCTTTTAAAGGCGGTGATCAGCATGAGCTCAAGTGCGTGCAGAAGGAACTCCAAGTCCAGCTCAGGGTGGTGAAGGAGCAGTACAGGAGAAAGCTGGAGCAGAAGTTGCAGAATAACAGCATGAAGGAAATGCGGGATGGGATAAAGATTATCACTGGCTGCAGCTCAAAGTGGGGTGCCACCATTGAGAGAGACATGGAGAGAGCAAACCAGCTGAACAACTTCTTTAACAGGTTTAACCACCCTAACCCACTCTCACTCTCACCTCAGAGTACTGCACCCTCCACAAATCCAGCATAGGAGAGACATCCCCACACATAATTACAACAGCGCAAGTGAGCAGAGAGCTGAGGAGGCTTCGTGCCAGATGGAGTATCGCCATGACTGCTGAAGGCCTGTGCGTTGGAGCTGGGGAGTCCTCTACAGCGCACCTTCAACCTGAGCCTGGAACAGGGGAGAGTCCCGAGGCTTTGGAAAACATCTTGCATCACTCCAGTCCCAAAGGTATCACGTCCTAGTGAGCTGAATGACTTCCGGCCTGTCACTCTGACGTCACATGTAATGAAGACCATGGAGCGGCTGCTGCTTCACCACCTGAGGCCACAGGTCCACCACACCCTCGACCCTCTGCAGTTCTCATACCAGGAGAAGGTAGGAGTGAAGGATGCCATCATCTACATGCTACACCAATCCCTCTCCCACTTGGACAGAGGCAGTAGTGCAGTAAGAATTATGTTTCTGGACTTCTCTAGCGCCTTCAACACCATCCAACCTCTACTCCTTAGGGACAAGATGACAGAGATGGGAGTAGATTCATACCTGGTGGCATGGATCATGGACTATCTTACAGACAGACCTCAGTATGTGCGTCTCGGGAACTGCAGGTCTGACATTGTGGTCAGCAACACAGGAGCGCCGCAGGGGACCGTACTTTCTCCGGTCCTGTTCAGCCTATATCCATCAGACTTCCAATACAACTCGGTGTCCTGCCACGTGCAAAAGTTCGCTGACGACACTGCTATTGTGGGCTGCATCAGGAGGGGGCAGGAGGAGGAGTATAGGAACCTAATCAAGGACTTTGTTAAATGGTGCGACTCAAAGCACCTACAACTGAACACCAGCAAAACCAAAGAGCTGGTGGTGGATTTTAGGAGTTCCAGGCCCCTCATGGACCCCGTGATCATTAGAGGTGACTGTGTGCAGAGGGTGCAGACTTATAAATACCTGGGAGTGCAGCTGGATGATAAATTGGACTGGACTGCCAATACTGATGCTCTGTGCAAGAGAGGACAGAGCCGACTATAGTTCCTTAGAAGGCTGGCGTCCTTCAACATCTGCAATAAGATGCTGCAGATGTTCTATCAGACGGTTGTGGCGAGCGCCCTCTTCTATGCGGTGGTGTGCTGGGGAGGCAGCATAAAGAAGAGGGATGCCTCACACCTGGACAAACTGGTGAGGAAGGCAGGCTGTATTGTAGGCACGGAGCTGGACAGTTTGACATCCGTGGCAGAGCGACGGGCGCTGACCAGGCTGCTGTCAATCATGGAGAATCCACTGCATCGACTGAACAGTATCATCTCCAGACAAAGGAGCAGCTTCTGCGATAGACTGCTGTCACCGTTCTGCTCCACTGACAGACTGACGAGATCGTTCCTCCCCCACACTATGCAACTGTTCAATTCCACTCGGGTGGGGGTAAACGTTAAGATTATACAAAGTTACTGTCTGTTATACCTGCATTTTTATCACTCTTTAATTTAATATTGTTTTTTATCAGTATGCTGCTGCTGGAGTATGTGAATTTCCCCTTGGGATTAATAAAGTATCTATCTATCTATCTATCTATTGGAGAGGTGTGATGGAAATCACAGCTCTAGGGAAAAAAGTATTTTTCAGTCTGTTAGTGCGTGATCTAATTGCCCTAAACCTTTTTCCAGACGGTAGTGGGGCAAACAGATGGTGGCCTGGATGTGTTGTGTCTTTGATAATGCTGCTAGTCTTTGTCCAAAGTCGGCTAGCATAGATGATATCCATGTTTGGGAGGTCTGCCACGATGATTCATTGTGCAGCTTTAATCACACAGTGTAGCTCCTTCCGTTCTGGAATTGCGCAGCTGGTATACCACACAAGCAGGCCGTAGGAGAGAATACTTTCTATTGCACTATGGGAGAAATTGATTAAAAGCTGCTGAGGCAGATGAGCCTGTCTCAGCTTCCTGAGAAAGTACAGTCTTTGTTGAGGTGTTCTCACCAGATAAGAGATATTAAGAGACCAAGTAAGATTCTTTGTTTTATAGACTTCTAAGAACGTAAGACTCTTCACTGCACTGGATATGAAGGGAGAGATGTTCTGTGCCTTTTATTATCCTGAAGTCTACAATGATTTCCTTTCTGATGCTGGCATTAAGGATCAAATTATTATTGATACACCACTCAGCAAGCTGTGCCACTTCCATCCTGTAGGCTGTCTCATTGTCATCCTAGATTAGTCTGACTACTGTGGTGTCATCAGCAAACTTCACTATTGTATTTGATGGGTTATTAGAGGTGCAGTCATGTGTCAGAATGGTAAAGAGTATTGGGCTCAATACACATCCCTGGGGAGAAGCTGTGATCAGGATTAGTGTGGATGAAACATGTTTTCCAATCCTGACACTCTGTGGTTTATTCGTGAGGAAGCTCAACACCCAAGAGCAGAGTGAGATGTCCTGGTCTAAGTTGCTCAGTTTGTTTGTCAGTTTGTGAGGTATAATACTGTTAAATACTGAACTAAAGTCTACAAATAACATTCTCACATTGGTGTTTGGTTGCTCCAAGTGGAAAAGAGATTTATGAAGTACAATCGAGACAGTATCAAAGGTAGATTGGTTTGACCAATAAGCAAACTGGTATTTATTAACATATGGAGGAATAACATATCTGATATGCAAAAGCACCAGTTTCTTGAAACACTTCATGATTATTGGTGTTAGACCAACTGGCTGGTAGTCTTTCAGGCACTTCACTGCAGACTTCTTGTAAGCTGGGACAATTGTAAAAGATCTGAGGCATGTTGGAACAACTGCTCTGTGCTTGATACTGTAGAGGTATCAATCTACCTCTCTGTAACTAAGGAATACAATAAAGTGGGTTCAGGAAACAAATGATTTCTGTCACTAAACTGGAGGAAGTACAACATTTTCGGAGCATGCAGAAATGAAATGGTGGCAGTTCAAAATGTTCCATACATTTACTTAACACTTGAATCCCTGAAGCCTACGAAAAAACTCGCAATCCTGGGCCACCTTAAATTCCCTCGCACCTCCTCATCAGTGTCTTTTGTTTTGCAAATGTGTCAATCAGCACAAGCAGCAAGCAACCTGCTATCCCATACCCCGCACAAACGCAGCTTTAGTTGTACACCAAGTTCTCGCAGTTTTGTTTATCTGGGTGTTAGTTAGGTCTGGATTGCATAGGGTAAATAATATATTGTTATTTGGAATCCATACATTTCATGTGTACATTTCCGTTTCTACAATGATCTGTGTAAATGTAGGATGACAGGAAATGTGAGGCAAGAAATGTTGAACACATAAGTAGAACAGAACTTTTTTCATGTTCTACTAATAATTGTCAAAAGGCTGACGTGAAGTATATAATGTGTGAAGTCTGAAGTCCAAATATGAAATAAACACTTTCACAAAAGGCACAGATATAACAAAACAAGTGTGCTTTTTTTTCTAGAGTTTAACCAAAGTAAACAAATTGGGATAGGGTATGACACACACAAACATACACATATATATATGTCTGCTTGGCTGGTGCAGAGGTAAGAACTGTTGTCTCCAAGTCTCCAGGTCTCTCATGCATTAACTGTTTTGAGTAGTAAGCGTCTATTATTATTACTTTTATAGAATAAAAACATACATTTTATTAATTTGAACCTGTAACAACCAGTGCAAATTTATGGTACTTGTAAAAGTTAGCATTTTGTTATATTTTTCACTTTTATTCTCTCAGTCATGTTCACTCTCCCCCCGATCTCACACTGTTAGTTGTCAAATACAGACGTGCTATAACAGAGGTGAACTCAAACGAAGATGAGGGTTCTACATCAGAGAAAGAGAACAGAAGCCCTCCCCACAAGCAATATCCACTCACACATAAGAACAATGCTGCTGCTGCACCAGGCATAAAGGCGAAAGATGGCACCTTTTGGATGCAGCAAGAGGTTGGGTGTCATCCTCCCAGTAAATCTGCCACATGCATATCCTTCAACGACATGCGATCAATTCGCCCAGAAAGAAGAAGTCTGTCTGCATTCTTAGTACCATTGCTTTGTTCTCATACTGAAGTGACTTTAGCTGCAGGTGGAAGCTCCTGTCACACTTTACGCAACTGTTGTTACAGTTCTGCCTTTGTCTAGAAATGGCTCCATAAGTATAGGACAAGAGAGATTACTGCATGCAAATACACGGTTTCAAAAATGTCCAGATAGCCCAGAATGATAACTAGAAACTGTGTTGTGGGCACCTTAATTGCCCAGGATGTGATTTGTGAGAAATGTACAAATAATTTTTTTCCTTTGCTTAAGATGCTGACATCTTGACTGTACTCTAGCTTTTGACCCATACCTTCTTGTGATTTCTGGTGGCTTTCCTCCAAAATATTACTCACATGTTCTCTTTTCTCATTATAACCCTATACTTTTTGTTAATTTAATCTTTTTTGGATGAATTTGTAAAATGCTTCTAATTATAACTGCCTGTTTAACTAAAATATACTGTTACATGTGTACCTAGCACATTACCAAGTCAACAATGAAGTAATACCAATTAATACTTTTTATTCCATTCTCTGTAAAAATGTATATATAAGAAGACATATTCAATGAATTCCAAAGACTTTTAATCTGTTAACTATTTTAGATAACATTAGGAGATATGTGTGTTGAAGATTATACCATTTATCTGTATGTTAATTGGTAAAACTACTATGGTTCTTGACTGTGTTAATGCTTATGAACCTACCTTACTTAAGACTGTTTATTTGTTATATTCCTTGTTATGCTGATCTAATCTGATTACTTGACAGGCTCCCTTAAAGCTATTGTGTAAAACAACATTCAGAAGATGAATCTATTTGTAATGGTGATCTCAACTTTTCTTTATTTTAAAATACTTTCACACAAAATTATTTATAAAGGCAACTACCAAGTCCTAAAGCAAGGGGAAGCACTATCAACACCCTGAGTATGAATGTTTAGCCAAGGTGACCTTTGGAAAGAGAATCATCAAAAATGTTAACCAGGGAACATACTAGACTTTCCACAGTTTCCTTTGAAGCTGGCAAATAGAATAGAGAAGATAGCTGCCCCCTAGACCCTTTTTTGATTAAGTGCCTAGACTGAGCAGAAACAGCTCAGTCTCTGCCTAGGTTGTGGGTTATCTGACTATAGGCAAGACAGAGGCCAAGCAATTTCACAGTCTTACAAAGTTATTATTTTATTCATTTAGATGTATTTCATATATAATGTATCATCTATTTATCTACTGTATGTTAACATAGAGTGACTTTTAAATTTTTCATGCAAAGTCATCATCTTGGTAATTAGGGCAGATTCCTTGATTAATCAACCCTAAACAACATTCTCTGTTTCTAAACAAGACTCTTCTGGTCTTTGATCTCATTTATCATCTTGAAAAAACTAATCAAGCTTATTCATTTAAAACGCTTCTTCTTCTTTGAAACATGAGGATCAAGCAATTCTTTGTACATTTTAAAAATCATTCATATATTTTAAATCTATAGTAAATTGAATTCTCATTCTTTAGAAGTAATTGAGGCACTGTAAGTACTTTCTTATATGACTTTCTCTTAAAGCTGTTATAGATTATGCAGAACATAACATACTTGAAAGATTTTATAAAAGCCACTGAAAATTAATTAGCTCTGTTTTCATGTAATTAAGTTTTTTTAAGTTGCTTTACTGCTAGAGGAATCTTTGCTGAGAGGCATTAAAATTAAAGTCATGTTTTAAACTGCTTTGATACTAAAATTGAAATATTTGACCATTTATTAAATTCAATAGCTGCAAGCAAACGTTTCTTTATTTAAACATGTTTGTTTATTAGCAATATGTCTTCATTTCTAATGGGGGAGGTTTTTTCCTTCACCCTTTAATGTTTTTTGGGTATATGATCCATATTTACTCATAAATCTTGTTTGAAGTGTGACTTTCCTGGATAGATTAGAGTACATCAGTAAAGTAAAAAGCAATGTCATCAGTAAATTAATCATATGAGTTTTTTATTTCTCTCTCAGTGTGTCAAAAACATTTAAATCTGACTAAATATACATTATAAAATTAAGATTAGTGTATTACTAATAAAATGGGATTATGAGAATTGCACATGGACAGAATCTCTTATAATGTTCTTTCCTTGGCTTGAAACTACAACCTCCTATCCATCTTCCTAACCCACTTATCCAGGGCAGGGTCACGGGGTAGCCGGAGCCTAAACCAAAACTACAACCAATGGTCCATATACTCTGCATGAAAATATAAATATTAATAGATGCATTTTTAACTCGGTAATTATGATCTGGGAATGAAGAGGTTTATAAAAACTTATAACAATATATATCCAAAAATGGGCAGATACTCATGACAAATTTGTTGCCCCAATTTCTGCATATAAAAGTGCTCAAACCAGTTTTGGGTTTCAGGGAACAGATCCAATCGGTAGCAGTGCCCTCAAGGCAGGAACCTCAGGACCATCAATCAACCTAACACAAATGTATTTGGGAATGTCAGCGAGTTTCTGGAGAAAATTCCATGCAAACTTTTGTAAGAACCTCTAAGTCTGTTTCTCAGAGTCATCCTGGTTGCCAGGAGTGTAGTTGCGGATGCCGCCGCAACTGACATTGTTAACATGACACTTTAGATACTGGCACAACAATCTTCTCTTCACCTGTGATTATGTTAAAAAATACAAAAACAAACTGCATACTTAATTTTTTTTCTTTTTTTGTTTATCTGTTTCTCAAAATTATTGAACCCTCTCCTGATTATGGGTGTGTTTTGTGGTTCAGGAATTGGTGATTTACATCTCTTTGTCTTCTTGAAAACAACCCTCTTTTGAACTTGATCTTGTTTCATTTCCTGGTCTTAGCTAAAGCCATTTTTTCTCTTTGCTCAGTCTCTGAACAGAACACCCTCATGGACAATAATGTTATCAGCATGCCAATTGCCAGTAAGTCTGTCAATATTTTAAGTTGTTGCCTTAAAAGTTTTCAAAATTATATATTGATCAGAGAGCACTTTTCTTTCCATCGAGACTCTTTCAATAGTTCACAGCTCCAAACCAAATCTACGCATCCCCTTAGAGGTAAATTAAAATACATGAAAGGAAACAAGAGAATATTCACTACATATAAAAATAATCCAATAAATTGATATAACAAACATAAACCTATATTCAGTACATTTTTTAATTCAAAAGGGATCTCAGTAAATTCACTAAAGCATTTACTCCATTCGCCATACAGATCATACAGTATTTGTCCTGATCTTTTCATTCTTTTCCAATAAAAAAAGAAAGAAATATTGATTATTTGCTCTGCAAATGAGGCAGAGATTACTTTTAAAGGGCAAAATGAGAGAGTACTCTGGACAATTAAGGTTTAGGTATCAGAACCCGAACCTCCTGCCAAATCAAAAGGGGCAAATTGCCTCATAGTCAAGGACAAAATATAAGGGCTGCACAAAAAAAACAGACAAGATACTTTCTAGTCTAGTCTTAGAGTTGTGTGCAGGGCCGCTGAGAGACAATCCGGGCCCTGGTGCAAAGAAGGTGTGTCAGCCCTTATACGAAATTCTACACACATGTATGTGTGTATATTATTATTTATTTCTAACAATCGTAGATTACATTGATACATTTAGATAAGTATGTATAGGCCTTCTATTGCTTCGTGTTCACTCAACGCTTCGCAATCTTGTATGCGAAAGTTTTCGCGCTGTTCTTTGTCTTAGTTTGCAAGGACGTCTCCTTCTCAAGATAACGACAAGTTTTGGGTTTTGTGATGTTTCTTGGTATTATGCTCCTTTGGCACTTGTTTAGTTACTCGACTGTTCACAATTGTTCACCAAATTTGCGGTGTCTCAGAATACGGCGACTATATGATGTACTTGTTTGCCGGCTGATGAATTTTTTCTCACTGTGCCCGGAACCCCCTCCTCCTCGTCACTTCCCACCGAGCGGGGAATACCCTTGTAGACCATGTGACTTCTCTCCCAGGGCAGCGTTCATGAATGTCTCTTACGTCGTAAACTGTTGACCGCTGCTAAGTACCCTGTGACCCACGTGCCTTTTTAATTTTGAAACTAAACAGACTTGAAAATTTTTTAAAAATACAATAAAAACTAAATGAATTAAATAAATAAATGTTCAAATTGTAATAAAAATTACGGGATGTGTTGGGCTTCATGGGTTTCCTTGAGCGTCATAGGCCCCGGAGCAATGTACTGGCTGCACCCCCCCTCCTCGGGCCTGGTTGTGTGACATTTTGTTTGGTTAATTTGTTGAATCAGTCAGGGACATTGCGATGCTTAAGAATTGACATGGGGATAACAATAAAAGAAATAATAATAGGGATATACCTGAGTGCTGGCTCCAGAGGGATTTAAATCCTGTACTTGTTATGTACCTCAGTCTAACAATTTGCCTATGAAAAACGTGAGTTTTGACACACGCATGCTTATGTTAATATTTCAGCCACTGTCTCGGTGAATATTTATGGAAAAGAGTTATTAGCATTAATTGATTCAGATAGGTGCAGATACCCTTATTAGTGTTGCTCTGTTACAGGCACCTGAAGTCCCTAAAATCCTGTTAAAAACAAAGCTTTGGGTTTTATTGATCAATAATAATCTGATCATTTTATTTTCCTGGGCCATGGCAAAATTCCTTACAGTGAACTTGTTCATTTGCTTCATGTGATTTGTGAATTGTGAAATTGTGAATTTTTCCTTGGGATTAATAAAGTATCTATCTATCTATCTATCTATCTATCTATCTATCTATCTATCTATCTATCTATCTATCTATCTATCTATCTATCTATCTATCTATCTATCTATCTGAGACTTAAAAAGTGTCACAGGTTCATCCTTTATAAACAAGAAATGACATACTGTATGTCAAATATTGGTGCAAACATGCAACAATACAACTATATATTTTGGAAACCGAAACAGTCACAAGAGCAACCTGTGTGATGTTAACACATCAGACCATTATTAAACACATACAATAGAATTCCTCTGCTATTACTGTTAGAGCACTGACACATAAATTATGCTTGCCTGTCTCACTGAACACTTGTAGTCCAGGTTTTCCAAATCAAAGTGCATTGTCTTACTTTAACATCAGTTCTCAAAAAGAATGAGTGGATGCTCATGTCTGGCTTAGTTCATATTGTACTACAGATGCTCTTTTTGGCATGTGTTCTTAGAACTAGTAGTTCAGACCTTCATGCATCTGTATGAATTGTAAGAAAGAACCAATAATAATCTCTTTGGACGTAGAAACCACAAAACTCAGCTCTCTTAGAGCTACTAATTCCTGTCACTAATTTATGAAACTGAACATATTTTGGATAAAAGCTAATATGAAAACAAATTTGTTTTAACTTTGATCTTCTACCTTCTGTAGGAACAGGCATTTTATGTGCAGAATATGGCTGTTAGCATCTTTGTGCCAGCTACCTTTAGGATAGAAAGTGAAATTATTTTGACTTGAAGTGTGCACAATAAACAGCTTTCAACATTAAAGTAGCTGATATCATCTTCATGATCTTCACGACCTCAAGGCATCACACCACCAGCACACAGTGGGCCCTGGATACTCATTATCCTCCCCACTACGACACCCATGATTGTGTGCAGTTTTGGTTTTGGCAGTGATGGAAAACATCCTGAGAAGAACCACTAGGCTGAATTCAAGGGCTACAGCGGATGAGTTGTGAGGATTGATTAAAAGAGCTGAGCCATTTTAGTTTAAGCAAATGAAGATTAAGAGATGACATGATTGAACTGTTTAAAATTATGAAGGGAATTAATTCAGTACTTTAAAATTAGTTAATCAATGACACAAGGACACAATTGGAAACCTGTTCAGGGTGCACAAACATTATTACGTTTTTCTTTACAGAGAGAACCACATACTCATGGAATAAGTTACCAAGTAATGTGTAGACAGTAAGAGCATAGGAACTTTCAAAACTAGACTTGATGTTTTTTTGGAAGTATTCAGTGGCTATATTGTTCTAATATTCTAAATGTGCTAATGTTCAAAAAAGATGTACAGTAAAACTGTACCTGAAAGGTGAGAAACAATGTTCTGTAAAATTAAAACTTTCTGCCTAAAAGTTCAAATTTCAAAGAATTATCGAATATCTGAGATTGCCTTGGTTATAAATGACCATTTTAATATAACAGACGTCTGGTTTTATAAGGAGACAATAACCCATGTCCCAGTCAGCCACCTGGGTGAAGACCAGTTTCTTAAACCTAGAAAGAAGGGAGGAGATTTTGGAGTTTCACAAATGCTGATTTTGGAGCTTTATGAGCTGTATATTTTTTACTTATGTCACATCTTAATGAACTATTTTTTATTGCTGCAACCTCAGTGCTGAGATGAAGAGACTTACTGTACTAGGTGCAGTAGGCAAAAAAAATTAAGCGAACTAGAACTTAGCATGCATACTCCACAGGGACAGCATTGTTTTAACAACAGGCTGCAAAATCATACTATTAATTTGATTCAATATGTTTATAAAAATATAATAACTGTCCACTTTTTATACTACAATTACTACTACTGCTACTATTATAAATGAAGCTCTGCATGTAGGTGATGTCCAAGCCTTTCACTACAACAGTGTATCAAGTACCTTAGCAGTATGCATTATCTATCACTATTATCATTCACCATAAACTCGCTTTGCATTTTAATCTCCTGGAAATAAAAAGTCGTCCATATCCAATGTGGTTTTATTTATCAGTTCCCATTCAGAAAATTAAACCTGACAACATTTATTCTACCCTGTCACTAGCTAACTGATGATGGAACAGTGTATGAGTTTAAATTAGTTGTTCTTAAATTTGAAAATAACAAAAGTCCTATTAGTAGGTAGAAATTCTTTAAATAGCAAAACAATACTGACAACTGATGGCCTAAACTTTAGCTGAATCCACATTGAATTTAGGTGTTACTTTTGACACCAATCTGAACTTTAGCTATCACATTTTTACAGCTTAGACATGTAGCAATATTAAAGTGCTTTCTTAACATGCAGGAAAAGCCACTTCATTAATTTGTATCAAGTAGAATTTGCTACTGCAATGTCTTACTGACAGGCCGTTCAAATCTTTTAAATAAAGCCTCATCATTTAAGTCAGAAGGAAGATAACAAAAGGCATCTGGGGCATTTTGACACTCGTTCTCATTGTTTATTTAAGGCGATTTCCTTTAGCTTCTGTATATTTAGGCACTCACAGTTTTGCTCACCACAAATGTCATCCAGAATTGCTTAGGATTGCCTTTGCTACGCCTTGTGCATCACTATCATTTAAATATATAAAACAACCTGTGTCATTTTGGTAAGTAAAAATTGCCAGATCTTATCTGTCTGGGGGATATTCTACCCATCAGTAGCAAATCTGAGTGTAAAAAGACAATCAAAGTTAAAGAGTAAAAAAGGTATGTTCGGGACAAAGGAAAAATGCAATATTTGATGCAGAAACAATGAAAATTTAATACAAACAAAAAATTTACTATTGATGAAATTTAAAACAATGTCTAGTATTTGGTTTTCAAATTTTGGTGATCTTTACATGTTTCTGCTAGAACACACAATATATGGCCGAAGGTTTCTGGCCTGACCACCACACCTGTATTTGTTTGATGGAGATCCCATTCTAAAACAGTGACATTAAGACAGAGTTGGCTGTACCTCTTGTAGGCTATAACAGCATCCAGGCCACTTGAGTTCCTCCACACCAAACTTTTCAAACCATGTCATAATGGACCTGACTCTGTGAAAAGGGCCACAGTCGAAAGTGTGCAATAGTCTAACATATCTTTGTATGCTGCAGTATTTATCTATCTATCTATCTATTAACAGTACCCTTCACTGTAACCAAGGGACCTAACCAATACCCCAAAAAACAGTCCCAGACCTTTATCCCTTCCACCCAATTTTACAGAAGAAATTATGCAGTCCAGAAGGTAGTGTTCTCCTGGCATCCGCCAAACCCGGATTCGTCCATCAGTGTGACAGATAGAAAGCATAATTCAGCGTTCCAGAGTCCAATGGAGGTATGATGTACACCACTCTACCCAATGTTCTGACTTTTTTTTTGTGGTCATAAAAAAAACATAAATCAATGGAGACTATCAATTGGAATGTGGAATGTAACTTCGGAATGGAAGGAAAGAAGTTTTTGAAATACATAGCTGAGCTCACCCTAATACATAGCATTGACCCTGGAACCAGACTTCTTGGACAAAGGTAGTCTTTGACCAACTTCAAGACTTCAGCACTAGCTTTGGGAACAATAGAAATGCCTACTGGATCGTACCTGGCAGGAATCAGAAACAGAGTAGTCAATTGTTATAGGATTTCTGTGTAAATCATGGTTTTTGCCTCATAAAAACATGTTCAACTACAAGGGTGTTCAAAAGTGTACCTGGTACTAGATTATCTTGAGCCAGAAGTAAATTATAAACTTTATAGTTGCATCAGAGATTTTATATTCTTGACACTCAGGCAAACCAACGTTCTGAGCCTTCAGCTGGTTACCACTTGGTATGAGCTGACTCACATGATTAAAGTGCCAGCTACACATACTTGGACAACCAAATCTGTTGTAATGATTTACTGCTCCTGTTTATGGGTAATAATAAAAATAATAATACTACTTCACATCTCACCCATGGAAGAGCTTCTTCTGCAGCTCAGGAAAGGCTGGTTGTTGATACCTGACATTGTGGCAACCATTGTTGGATGCCAACAGTAAGAAAAGCTGTCATGTTGAAGACAGAGATTTCGATGAAATGCTATCTGGAAGGTCACCAGATTTGAATTAGTGGTTTTGCCAGACCAAAAAGAAAGGAGCTACAGCTTATACTGAAGTAAAAGCCAGATTTAAGGCAGAATTTGGTGAAGCTGTGGAGTTTGACTTTTAAATGATCTCAAAGAAGTTCTGGTATAATAACACCCAGACAGATCTCAGCAGTAGTAGGGAAATTCTGACCTCAGTTGCATATATTGTTAAGGGAAGGAGCAATTTGAGGAACTGCAAATCCCAGTAGATGGACATTCCTTAGAGGAGGCTGTACCAGAAGCACTGAGTGGCATGGGTCCATCACTGTGGTGTTTGAAGAGCTCGTTAGTGACAAAGCTTTAGGAGTGGAGGAGATCCCACCAGAAACGCTGAAAACAGTGTTACATCAAGGATAGGAATGGTACATAGAATGATAATACATTATTTTTAAAGAGGAAAAGAGGGTGTGTTTCAGTTACTAAGGGACTATTCCCCTCAACCTTCTTGGGTTGAACCTCTGACTCAAGCTGAACAAAGCTTATTCTATCTGACACGTGGAACAGTACATCAAGCTTATAACAATGCACCTCATAGTATGTTGTAAGAGATTCTTTAAATATGAGATTCCAAGGCCACACCTGAGTGTTATGTGGTTCCTAACTTTGCAGAGTAAATCTTTGGCTTTAAGTGAAATCCTTTCAGCATGGGTGTTGAACTTCATTAAGACTACCTCTTCATTCTGTTTGTGTTTTTTATGGACAGAATATCATGATACAATCAAGGACTGGAAAAAGCCCATTTTTAGGACTTTAGGATCTCTGCTGTGATCAGTTTGCAGCTGATGTGTATAATGCAACTGCACGTTAACCTCCAGATTTGAGGATATTTTCCAGAATAGAGTATTTTCTTCTCTTCATGTAAGGGGTGAGCAGCTACCTCAAACATAAAGGGTCAATTACCTCAGGGTCTTGTACATGAGTTAGGGAAGAGGTGATTTTGAGTTTGATCAACAAATTAGTGCATTAACAGCAATGTTCCAGATGTTGTACAAGACCATGGAGGTGATATGGGACTCAAGTCATCAAATGAAACTTTTTATTTACCAGTCAATCTACATTCCCATCCTCACTTATGCGTACAACCTCTGGCTAGTGACTGAAAAAAGCAAACAAACTTAAGTACCTGTCCAGGGTCACTGGACCTCATTTGTGCCTTCCAAGACCCCCGTGACCCTGTGTTCAGATTCAGCGGGTTGGAAAATGGATGGATGGATGGAAGAAAAGTGTATACAGACTACTGCAAGAAGAACCACAACAAGAGATTATATATGTCAGCTGGGAGACATTGCAGAGCATAGCATGGCTGTCTCTGCTCAGCTCAGTATGTTGTTACCACAACCGTCACCTGGATAAGGATAATAAAATAATGATGATGATCAAAAGCATACACTTCTTCAAAATAATCAGACCTTCTGAAATGTATCAAACCTAGGGTTGCCAGATTAAAAAATTAGAAATACGGGACACTCTTAAAATCTCTCTCTATATTACTATATATATTGTAATAAGAATAATAATAATAATAATTCATTACATTTATATAGCGCTTTTCTCAGTACTCAAAGCGCTATCCACACAGGGAGGAACCAGGAAGCGAACCCTCAATCTTCCACAGTCTCCTTACTGCAAAGCAGCAGCACTACCACTGCGCCACCTGTGAGGACAAGAATGAGTCTCCAGACATCATAAAGGTTTGGGGCAGCCACCCGTATATTATTTCCCAGCTGCAAAAGTTTTTGAAATATTTGAACAGAGATATTCACAAGACTGAGTCCAAAACAAAACTGATTATTTGGAGATAAGATGGCGGTTTTAAGGGCTGGAGAAGGAAATTATGTCATCTAGTCCGGAACCAGAAGTGGCGTCATCAGAGGTGCTGGTGCCGGAAGTGACATCATCAGAGGTCCCGGCGCCAGAAGTGACGTCATCAGAGGTGTTGGAACCTGGTGAGATTTCCCGGGAATGGTCAGCAAGAAACTGAGAGAGACAGTCAGCACACTCTGCCATCCCCTGGTGTGTAGTATTACAGTTCCCCAGGCCTTTTAGCTGTCTCCTAAATGCACGTGTGTGAAAAGGCCCCCCCCCCCCCTTAGCCCAGACCCACCGGGTTGGGCGACCTGCACAGAGAGGTCGTGAGAACGAGAAAGGGCATCAGCGTTGGAGTGAAGAGAGCCCTTGTGATGAATAAGAGAATACTTAAATGGTTGAAGTTCAAGAAACCACCTGGTGACCCAAGGATTTGATTCTTTGTGTAGGGCCATCCACTGTAAGGGTGCATGATCCATCACAAGAGTGAATTCCCGACCCAAGAGGTAGTACCTCAACTGTGTAATTGCCCATTTAATCACAAGCGCTTCCCGCTCCACTGACGCATACCTGGTCTCCTGATCCAACAGTTTCTGGCTGATGTACATGACAGGGTGTTCCACACCATCGACGTTTTGGCTCAACACGGCACCGAGACCTGTGTCTGAAGCATTGGTCAGGGAGAATGAAAGGAAGAGAGAAATCAGGAGCGTTCAAAATTGGTGTAGATGTAAGAGCCTGCTTTAAGTCACTAAATGCAGCCTCCGTCGTATCATCATAAACCACACTGTTAGGAGCCCTCTTCTTTGTTAAGTCATTCAAGGGCGCCACTCTCTCTGAAAACCGGGGTACAAACCAGCGGTAGTACCTGGCTAGTCCGAGAAAGGCTTGGACCTGCCGCTTGGTTTGTGGATGGGGCCATCATATTATGGTTTCTATCTTTGAACACTGTGGTTTGACAGTACCCCGACCCACCAGGTAGACCAAATATTTAGCTTCCTTCAATCCGAAGAAACATTTCTTTGGATTATATCGAGGGCCTGGGTTTTCCTAGCGTCCGTAACACCGCAGTGACCTGCTGTACGTGGTTCTTCCACGTGCTGGAATAGGTGATGATGTCATCCAGATAGGCAGCACTGTACACATTATGGGGGCAGAACACTCTATCCACCAGACGCTGAAAAGTTGCAGGTGCCCCATGTAACCCAAATGGAAGGACACAATACTGCCAGTGTCCGCTAGGGGTACTAAATGCGGTCTTAATGTTCGCAGAGTCCGTTAAAGGAATTTGCCAGTACCCCTTACTCATGTCAAGTGTGGTCAAAAACTTAGCTTGGCCAAGCCTTTCGAGAAGGTCGTCCACTCGGGGCATTGGATAAGCATCAAATTGGCATACTTGGTTAAGCCGACGGAAGTCATTGCAAAACCTCCAACTCCCATCAGGCTTATTAATCAATACAATTGGGCTGGACCAGGGATTATAACTTTCCTCTATTATTCCTAGTTCCAGCATACGCTTGATTTCAAGTTCCACCTCTATTTTCTTTGCCTCAGAAGTCAATAGGGCCGCTCTCTAATGATAACCCCGGGCGCTGTCACTATGTCATGTGCAATCAGAGAGGTCCTTCCGGGTTTTTCACTCACCACCTCCGGTATGGACAGGATAGCTGCCTCCAGCTCCCATCTCTGGTTAGAGTTTAACTCTGTACCGAAATTAAGGTTGATGGCGTGAGCAAAGAATGAGCTGGACTGAGCAGAGGTGGGATCAGAATCCCTTTCCTTCCAGGGCTTCAGCAAGTTCACATGATAGATCCAATTGCTCAGTCAACGATTGGGTTGTTTCACCAAATAATAAACGAGTCCTTTCCTCTCCTTAATTTCATAAGGACCTTGCCAGTGGGCAAGTAATTTTGAGTGGGAGGTGGGAACTAAGACCATGACACGATCTCCTGGGTGGAATTCTCTGAGGGTCGTACCACGATCATAATAATAAGTCACTTTTTGGAACAGGTCTAATTTTTCCAAATCGATCGCGTAACTGCGCAATATACCCCAATATATTGGTAGAGGGAAGAGCCTCTCCTTCCCATCCTTCTTTCAAAATATCCAATAATCCCCAAAGTTGCTGTCCATATAATAATTCAAAAGGCGAAAACCCTGTAGAGGCTTGTGGTACTTCCTGATAGGCAAAGAGTATGAGAGGGAGGAGCTGATCCCAGTTCCTCCTGTCCTCGCTGACCACCTTGCGAAGCATTTGCTTGAGAGTCTGAAAATCTCTCCAATACGAGGATGATACACTGTGGTCTTTAAGTGCTTTATTTTAAGTTACTTGGCAACTTCCCTGAACGTCTCCGAGGTGAATGGCATCCCTTGATCAGTAAGGACCTCTTTAGAAATGCCTGCACGCACAAAGACCCCTACAAGTTCCCGTGCGATTATTTTTGACGTGGCTGAGCGCAGGGGAACAGTCTCAGGATATCAAGTAGCATAATCAACGAGGACTAATATATATTTATGTCCTCGGGCTGAGGGCTCTAAGGGTCCTACAATGTTGACCCCAATTCTCTCAAAGGGAACATCAATTAAGGGAAGGGGAACGAGAGGAGCAAAGTCCCTCCTAGGAATTTGCCACAATTGACAGTCTGGACAAGAGACGCAAAAACGGCGAACCTCCTCATTAATTCCTGACCAAAAAAATTGGAGCTTAATCCGCTCTAATGTTTTTTCAGTGCCCAAATGGCCTCCTAGGAGGTGGGTGTGTGCTAATTCACAGATTTGCTGCTGGTAAATTCGTGGGATTGACAACAGCTTTCTCACCTCCCCCTCATGCTCAGCTATTTGTTATAAAAGGCTGTTTTCTATCACAAAGTAAGGACCCTGTGGCATGGGCTGATGAGTGTGTTGGTCATTGACATGTACTGCTGCATTTTTAGCATGTTTCAGGAAGTCATCATTCCACTGCTCCCTTATGAAAGAAGCCGGTGTTTCTCTGAACTGAAAGAGTATTTCAGAGAGAGGGTCCGGTCTTACATCAAGGGATTCATCCCGGCTTGTTGAGGCACGGGTTGATGACATGTCCACCTCCGACAGCCCAGGAATCTCCCCGTCTGCCTCTTGGCCTTCCATATCTCTCTCCGACGGCTGTTTACAGGGCGTGGAGACAGCTGGAGTCGAGTCATACCCGTCAATAGCTAGGCCCAAGGGTTTTTCAGGAGTAGTAGTAATTGGTACACCGCTTTTATTATCCGACCAGTCCTACCTTAGAATCAGAGAGAAAGGTGGATGCTGGAGGACTGCCATGGTGATTTTTTTCTGCGATCCTCCATAGCTAATGAAACATCAGGCGGTTTTATATTTATGGGTTTCCCCATGTACACAGGTAATACTGGTCGTTGTTTTCATCCACTGTCGCGGTAGTACATATCGACGAGCAACAATGGAAATGTTACTACCTGTATCGAGGAGTGCTTCTACTTTATATCCATTAACTATTACCACTCCCGTATGTGTTAGCATTAAGGGGTTAACAAGTGCACATAAACCGCCTCTCCCCATCCACCTGCATCCCTCCTCGTCCCCCGGTAGTTCGTCCGCCCCGAGGCCCAGGAACTTTGGAACATCCTCATCCTGGTCTCAGTAAAGTCACCAAAACAATACATTTAAAACATGTCTCTCAGTAATGTTATCTCTGTCCATCCTAACTAATGTTTTTATCTGTTTTCTCCACTCAATCAAGTCTCTTGCCTACTTCATGGTTCTTCCACTCAGGACCCCTTTTTTACACCTGGCAGCTTTCCTACCTTCCTGTCTTTATCCAGGTGCTGCAAGATGCTATTTATTAATTAAGGTTGGGAAACCACAAACATAAGCAATGGACTTGACAGGATTGTGAATTCAGAATAACACATGGCATCTTAATTAGAGCATTAGAACAATCTAGACAAGAATAGGGCATTAAGCAAAGCTCACCAGTGCTATCCACTTAATTCTTCTAAAAAAACATCAAGTCTAGTTGATATTTACAAAACCCATTAGCATTGAATATATATAGGGATTAACATCCTCACTTGTCCTAACACGACAGCCTAAACATATTTTAACAGCCCTGGAGAGACAGAGTAATGGAGTATCACTCAAACAAGACTGTCAGTTGTTAGCCCTTAAAGGGACTGTTTGTTGCAATGCAGCTAACCTCAAGTCATCATCCTAGGCCACATTTCAAAGCTGCCCCTCCATCTTACACTTTTCCTCCCATTAGATTATTTGTTTTCTTCCCCCACTTCCACTGGCTGTGCTAATTCAGAGTGTAAGGCAACACATTAGGCTTGAAACAACATCACCATCATACCCCAACTCCACGAGCTGATCCATGACTCAATGTTTATGTCCAAACAGGTCAACACTCTTTCCATAATGCATTGTTGCGGAAAAAAAACTTTCCTTCATCTTCAAAGAAGATGGTCACAGAGTTATGCACAAAGTTCTTAGTCTTTGGAGTGAATTAATCAACTAATGAATCAATTAAACAATTAATTTGTTTTTATGCTTTTTCTAAGTACCATTACCTTATCCAATACATCACATCATTTGATTCTTAATACGTAGAACTTTATTACATCTTCCAATAAATTAACGCCACTAATAAACACTGCACCACTTCATTGGAGGGTTGTATGGGCTTTCCCATTAGTTTATTCCCACTTTTTGAAAGTGTGTTTGTTACTCATTTACCTCATTCTAAAATTGGAAAATTTCAGTGGCAGTTTCTGCAAGACATGGCAGAGAACTCTTGTGCTTTCAACTTTAAGAAACATTAGTTAACCCTTGAGTTACATTTAATTCTTTTCCTTGTGTTTAATAATTAATTCTTTTGGGGCTTTATATATATTGTCAGAAAAACGACAAACAGACATCGTAATGGTTTGGGGCTGCCACCCGTATTATATGCCCTGGCTGCAAAAAGGTGACGTTTAACAGAGTTGTTCACAATACTGAGTCCAAAACAGAACTGAATATGTGAAGGTAAGATGGCGGCTTTAAAAGCCGGTGGACGAAGTGATGTCATTGATGCCGAAACCGGAAGTGTCCTCTTCGAGACCAGAAGTGGTGTCATCACAGGCTTCTGAGCTGGAAGTGATGTCTTCAGAGTCCCCAGAAGCGGAAGTAATGTCATCAGAGGTGCGGGAACCCAACGTGATTTCCTGAGAACTGAGAGAGACAGTCAGCACACTCCGCCGCCCCCTGGTCTGGTGTAGAATTACAATTACTCAAGCCCTTTAGCTGCCTCATACTCGCACGTGTGTGACAATATATATACTTGTAATAAATTATAAAAGGTTATGGTATATTAACTTAAAATTCAACAGCACCCTTCCTCCACACTCAGCACAGGCTCATTCTGTGGCTCCCTTCTAACAGTCTATGGACCTCTGAGTAGAGGACCTGTCAGGTCCAGTTTGTGAACGTTATATCTTACCAGCCACTACAGAGTAAATAAAAATAAGCACAATAACAATGAAAAAAAAACAGAAAATGCAAGCACGCTTTCAATAATAAATAGAAATCTCCCCTTGACCCCCCAAAAAAGCAAAATTGCTCAAATATATCAAAGAGGCTGATAATGCACTATGGCAGATAAGAAAAGTACCTCTAAAAATCAAAATTAATCTGTAAAGAAAAGATTCAAAACATATCAGAAAAGTTAGCACTTGGTTACTTACCCAATGTGTATGACTGCTTTAATAGTGCGGGGAAAATGGTCATTATGAATTAATCATTGATTGACATAAGGTATCAGCCAGCTGGGAAACCTTAAACTACCATATATAACACAAAGATTTGCCAATGTTAGATTTAGAAATTCAATCATTTTGTGCAGAGCATCATGCAGACACAAAAGACTAAGGAAGTTGATGCCTACCTTGGCAGCCCAGCTGTCCATAGTAACATAAATGAGTAACAGTCAATGGCTATTAGGTGCACAGACATAAATAAGCACATAGACTCCAGACAGAAAGAAAGGAGAATAGCCACCTATACAGTGCATATAAATTGACTCTAGTTGTGCTTGAAACACTTTAAATTGTTTATTTGCTGCACTCACACTACAAGAAACGCTGGGAAACTAAACAGATTTCAGTATGCAGCTTGACAGATGAAGCAGAGCAATACCAAAAATTCAAAAGAGTCGTATCACTTCAGAGCAGTGCTCCCTTGGGCTAGGACAGACGTCAAAAGACCTCAAACTCTTTATCCTCAGACTCTGCTACTGGTTGTGTCTTGGCTCACCCATGGGATAAGGCCCCCTACCAAACTTCTGAAACTGAAAGGAAATTATATAAAAAATCATCTTATATTGCAAAAGAAACAAACAAGTTTAAACAGATCTGCAGCAGCTTTTAAAGAACGTAGGTCTTACTTGGTACTAAGAAACTTTTGGTGCTTTTTCTGCTACTTAGTTTTAAGCAGTTTCTGACAGCTTCTGTCTTGTGTGAAAGTAATAGTTGGGAGAATGTGTTAGCAGAAATTGCATTTCAAGAAGCATTAAGAAAAGATGAGAAACACTGAGCTCAGATGTTTAAATGTTTATTTAATTAAATATATTTGTCAGTTTTTTCATAAGAAATACAGTACCTATAAAACATTCACCCCTTTGGAAGTTTTCACATTTTATTGATATACAACATTTAATCACAGTGGATTTAATTTGCTTTTTTCTAAACTGATCAACATAAAAATAATCTTTAATGTTAAAGTGGAAGCAGATTTTTACATAGTGGTGAAAATTAATTTTAAATATAAAACAGAAAATAATAGATTTTAATTGTTATCTGTAACCTTTTAACCGGGCCACTGTCCTTATTCAACTATAGAGACCTTTGATAGAAAGCTGATGGATGACTGGAACTTTTTTTTCCTTTACTTCAACAATATACCTCCAACAGACAATTTCATGGGCTTTGTGCCCTTAAGGGACCACATCTTGATAAGGAATGATCAATCCAGCACTCAGCAACACTAGTAATCTATAACATTGAGTTTAATATTTTACTTAAAAATTATATTTATTTGCATAATAACCAATAGCAACAAATATACTGTAAGCAATATGAAGAATTATACAACCTGGGTGGGTTCACACAGTCTTCATTCAATCCCAGATACAATTTCCTAGATGGCAGTTCTTTAGTTAGAGGTAGAGTATATATCCTCAACTGAAAAATGAAAAGAACAATTTCTTGCCTGAGACAGAGCACTTTGCAAAGTGTCCAGCAGCTAAGCAAATAACCTGCTCCATTTAAATATCCATAACTTTTCCCAAAGTGTCAAAAAGCCAACAAAACAGCAACTGAACTACCTGTAAGACTAAACTAAAAACTGAGCTGAAATCTGCCTTGAGATTCTTATTGGAGAGGTTCTAATAAAAGGCAGCCAGTCTTGCTCCTTCTCGACAAAATTAAGCACTTACTACCTGCTAACAAAGCGGCTAACACTTTCACAATTTCTCAAAGCACAAGAAAGCTTTCACACAATTTGAAGTTCGATTCTATTAGGAATCAAAAGCTACACTAAGCTGCAAACAGGCTGGCTGCACAACACATTTTAAGGTTCTGCTTTGCCTTTCAGTTTTCCAAGAATACACTTCACTTCTGTCCAGTTTGACAAGTCTTTCTGACCTCGACTGTTTACCTGAAATTTTTCAGTTGAAAAAGTTAAAGCATTACCAGTACAGAAAGAAAGGGATTTGAAATGTTACCAGTACCCTAAAATCCTGACAATGTTCTCAAGTTAGACTGATATGTAAATGTTCTATTACATTATGTTTTGTTTTTTAGTTTTCTATTACTGTTTAATATTTTGAAATTTGAGCCTGTGATATGAGAATATTGCTGTTTAATAGTAAATTGAACTGAAATTATTAAGATCAAATCCATTGTATATTTCCAAATATGTTCAATGTCCAGGATGAGGTAATGTTTTCAGCTGCCTTACGTCTGCTAGATTTTAGCTTTGCCTTTTCCAAAGGACTGTATGTCCTTAGATATTTATTTTCTTAGAAGCGTTTGTAAAAGTTATGTTTCTTCTTCTCTATTGCAAATTATCTTTGACTTATTCAACATTATTTTAACCTGTTTTATTTACATTACCTCCATTTCGAGCTTCGGGAATGTCAAAAGCTACAAGTATTAATGTTGTCACACATGTGCTTTGGAAGATCTCCTCACAGACTCGACTGACATATGTGATAGCACATTGGGGCAAGAGGGGGTGATATAACTAACATTCTGTATTCCTTCACTAACTACCAATAGGCATGATTTTAGTTTAGATTGCTATTATTAAATGAGAACAACCCATTTGGTGCCCCAACATTTTATATGGGTGGTGACCTGTCGTTCTGCACCCAACCACAATGTATGTTATCTCATGTAAAGCTCTCCGGACTCGTCTAATGGCAAGTACATTATACAGACTAAATGTAATTTATCTGTTACACATATATTACACAGATGTTTTTTGTATAGCGTATATTTTTTTACAATAAATCTTTGCAGTGCACTAAGCAGTGCACTATATAGTGAGTTAAATTGAACTCAGTAGGATATAATAATTTATTTCAGATGTACTCAGTTCAATCCAATTTCATAGTCAATAAAGCAAATGGCTTGTTTGATTTTTGTTGAGTGAGAAGGAAAAATGTTCAGCATGTTCCCTGAGCTTTAAAATAATACTGTTAATAAAAATGTAGTATAACACTAACAAATACAGAGACATTTATATTAATTATATATAATTCATAAAAATGTATGTGTTTCTTTTACATATTTAGTTAGGACAAATATGAGAAGGGTTAGGAGACAAAGAAGAAAAGCAACTTAATAAAAAAAAAAAAAAACTTTTTTTAACCATAACATTGAACACTTTGAAAATCCATGTGTTATAGCATAACCTGCAAAGCTGTAATTGAGGTTTACCGTGACATCAACAATAATACAAACAGTTCATTCTCTCTATAAAGTAGGAGCAACCTCTGCCTCTCTAGTACTTTCTCATTTGTCACTGTCAGATTCAGCTAGATATTTATTTAACACCCAATTTCATTCCAATTTAACTAATCTCAGCATGGTGCATCAAACAGAGCAACTAAGACATCAATCTACTCAAGGTTTTACAACTGTGCCTGTTAATATAAACCCTCATCTAAGTGCTTAGGAAAGATTTGTTCTGGAGAAGATTCATCAGGTAGAAATATGCATAGCTTAAGCCATTCTTATTCTGTGCTCTTATTTATCGGTATCATTGACCTTGAATAAAAATAAAATCTTTCATGAGCAATTTATGTTCCATAAACAGAATGGAATGTGACCCAAGAATACCTTTTAATGCTCTGCAGTGTCCTTGTGGTGCAGTGTATTTGTGGGAAATATATTTACACAATCAGATTCCTGATTGGAAGAAAACAGAGCATTTGTAAGATTATTGAGCACCCTACCCAGATTTGTGACAGCTCTTAAAAAGAAAGTTATAAACCAGAGCACCAAACTATATGTAAGGCTTCATCTCTCTTGACATTTCGGTCCAGAGAGAAGATACCCTTGCTGTCTCTGGATTTTTTAGTTGTCGTCTCTTTATTTATAGATTTCTTTCTTACGGCACCATAATAATTTACAGTAAGTTATAACTTGGAAAGCTCTGCTTCCACTGTTTCAGATTTCAGGTATTCTTTTGCTTCATGCTTGAGAGTTCCACTTCTTTGTAATTTAATTTTATAACTGTGTTTGATTTCTAAAGCTCCTCTTATTTGATGTGAACATTTATTCAGGTTCAATCAGTACTACATTATTTTTTTACTTATATTTCCTACCTTAGAATTTTACCACACAGATTCATTTGTATAGATTAAATTTTATAATAATATTTATTATACAAAGTGTCTTGTGATTATGCATGCTGGTATGTAAAATGAAGATCGAATGATAGCATATGCAGTTCACTGATTTTTATAACTCTTTATAACATAACACAGTTTTCATACAACACTGCACGAATAAAGACAGATATGCGAAAAAAGATTTCTAAATATTTCCCTTATGGCATTGCTCTGGCTCAATTTTTTCCATCTTTACTTTTGTTCTTGCAAAACATACATAAGTCTAAGATTACCGGTGAGAACACCTGCAGTGTTTGATTTGCAAACATTAATTTTGTACTGAATGTTTGGTCTTCTTTAGCCTTCAAAGTCAGTCTTATCTTTGGAGCCTTAGAATATGCAGTATTATGTGACCACATGAAGACACAGATACTGATAACTGCTCTTTGCTTGAATGGTGTCAACAGATGAGGATTCTCTGTATCTGCTGCAGGAATGTCACTGATAATAGAAACTAAGCTTAAAGATTAAGTGTATTTCACGTACAAATTGCATAATTTGCATTCTTGCTGTTCTTTGAAAATGAAATAGATAATGATATTAGCATTTTTCATGACATTACTTTTAAAGGAAGTTTCTTATAAAGTATAGAGGCACAAGCACAGACAACTAATTGATTTAATGTAGGACATGTAGAAGATAAAATGATTCTTTTAAAGCTTTCAGAAGTTAAAGAAAATACTTATATTGCAAAAGACACAATAAAACAATAAGCCAGTGTTTTACTTCTTATAGTTTGTATCATACAGAATAAATGCTGGTTTTCATTCAGGTAAATAAGGATTGTCAACAAAAGACTCAAGCAAACAGTTTGATAAACTGAAGTACAATATTTACATAATTAAAAAAAATAACTAATGAAAAACCAGGCAGGATTCAATTACCATCAAACCACTCATGCAAATCTCCATATTGCTAAGTGAGGATACAATATGGAAAAATAAATTTATTTCATGAAATTTAAAACTGTGGAAAGAACAGGTAAATTCTTCCAGTTGTAAACTGCTAATGCCTGAGACAAATGTACTAATTTTATTATTTTTTCACTCCTGTTTTTGTTTGTTTTGTTTATGTTCGGGTGACAACTGGCCACCATTCAACATAAAGGACAGCGCTAAATAATGCATACTCAAAAAGCGGAAGGAGTAGGAAGGATGCAGTATAGTCTTCTTCTTGGAAAGTCTCTGTAAGTAAAGAGGCTAAACCAAGGGTCTAGCAACCCATGGGAAAATTCTTTTTATATTTTTTATGACCCTACTAATAAAAATAGGGAAAAAAAACGGTACTTGTTTTGTCTTATCCATTCAACAACCAAAACAGAAATAGGAAAGGCAAGGAAAGGTCTTGCTGGTGCACAATAGGCAATCCTATATCTATGAAGCAAAAGAAAACTTAGGTGTGTGAAGTGTAAATGAAAAAATGCAACATTTCACGTTGAATGTGAGAAATATTAGGAACTGCTCAGCATACACTCTTAAAAATAATGGTTCTTTAATGGCATTTTATGGTTCATTACTAGATTGTGCAGTTCCTCGTAGAATCATTGCTTGACAAAGCACCATTTCATTCTGGACATGGTTTTTTGAAGTTAGATTTCTGTGCTTTAAAAAACTTCTAAATATGTAGAAGAAAAACTCAGATGTTTAATGTATGATAGGCTACTTAGCAGTATACTACAGATTAAGAAAAACTGGACTTAGCCTGAGTCCCTTCAAAATCATGAGCCATTGGCATTTTACAAATCTTTTACCATCTATTCATGGTTATTTACTGTGTGGGCCCTGTTACAGATCTAAATAAATTAAGGTTCTTTCTAGATGTTTCCCTGATGGCATCACTCTAAAGAACCACTTGGGTACCTTTGTTTTTTAGTGTGTATGAGAAAATTTATAATTTTTCAGTCAGTCAGTCAGTCAGTCAGTCAGTCTTCTGGAGCCAGTCCCAGTGCTTGGTAAATCTAGATCACACATTCTGAATACAGTGGTACCTTGAGATACGAGTGCCCCAACATATGAGTGTTTTGAGATACGAGCCGTCACTAGGTCGATTTTTTGCCTTGAGTTACGAGCCAAAATTCGAGATACGAGCCATCAAAGAGCTTGTCACCGCACATTCCGAGGAACTGACGATGGAGGAGTTGATGGAACTAGTGATGCAGCAACATATGGAGGTTCTGCAAGAGACTGGTATCGCAGAGGAGCCAGAGGCAGAGGACGTCCTCTCTTCAAGTGAGATAAAGGAAGTGTTGGCAATATGGGAAAAAGTTTCAGACTTTATTGAAAAGAAACACTCTGAAAAAGTTGCATCTGGCCGTGCAGCGGCGCTATTTAATGAAACTTGCCTAACTTATTTCAGAAACATTCTAAAGGGGAGGAAGAAACACAGCTCCTTGGACAGGTTTCTATTGAAACCCCTGCGAATGAAAGTGACGAAAGCGTGGCAAAAACAAAAAAAACTAGTGAAGAAGAAAATTAAGTTAAGTTAAGCAAAAGTGAAGTGAAAGAAAAAAAATACAATACGCTAATCGGCTCCGCCAACATCTGTTTATTTCTTTAGATTATCTTTTATGTATTAGGTGAGACGATGCGGGTTCCACTCCATGCTCCCATCTTCCTTCTGGGAGCTCTTGAACCCGACACCGTCGGCAATGTCACTGATGAGCTAGGCAGTGAGGCACAACAATGAAGCAAAGAGATGGTGCAAAAATGCAAAGTGCTTTTATTAAAACCAACAAAACAAAACAGGGTGCAAATAAATAGTGCAGTGCTTTAAGTAGAAGTCATTAAATAAATAATTCATAAAATAGGTGAAAAGTGGAGGTTAAAATCCATTAGAAAAAAAAATCTTTTAAAAAACAACGAGGTTAATACAATGGCTGGAAGCTGTCGCTTTAAACAAATCAGCCCGGTGCCTTTCTGCTACTGGTGACTCCCCTGCTTCTCATGTCCAGGCTATGCACTAGGGGAACCACCCTACCTGCAGCTGACTTTCTCTCTGCCTTCTCCTGCTGGTCCGTTTGCCTACAGTAGGCTTCACCAAACTGTGACTTGGGCTCCCCAGCGACCAGGGTCCTCACGCTTGGGCTTTCACATCCCAAGTCCTGACTCCCGCTGCCTTCTCGATCTTATGCAGCAAGCCATCCTTCTTCCAGTCACTCCCGCCCCTCAAAATGCTCAGCGGGAGTGACCATTACAAATTGCTCCCGGGGTGCCGGCCAAACACCCAGGCTCTCTGCTCAGCTGCCCGCAAGCCTGCGTGTGCTCGCTCGCTCGCTCTCCTGCACCGGCTTTCTCCTCACTGCTTCCTACCTTCTTTTACTTCTAACCTCCGTACATCTTTTCTTCTTTTTTCTTTTATTTCTCTCCTAGCTGCCTCGCACTTGTATTTATTATGGGGATGTGGATTAGATGGGGCAATTAGCACACAATTAACTCCTCACCTGTGCACTTAAGTGAGGACTGTCCGCATCACGAATCACGCGGGAACCGCTCTGTCCACACGTACCACGCCCCCTCTCTAAGCCACGAGTGTGGCGATTATTTACTGTATTTAAAAAGTGGCCCTGTTGACTTGAGCTGTGGACCTGCTTCACCACATTAGGTTTTATTTTGTTTGTATACAATATTTGTTCATTATAAATACATTTTTCTTATGTTGAAAACATTTAACAAAAAATTGGGGTGGTTTTTTGGCGGCTGGCATGAATTAATCTCATTTTAATTAATTTCAATGGGGAAAATGATTTGAGATAAGAACATTTTGACTTACGAGCTCAGTCACGGAATGAATTAAACTCGTATCTCAAGGTACCACTGTATCTTTCTTTTAATTGGCATTCCTCAAGGGCACAGGTCTTGTTTTTATTACCTTTTAAGAGCATATTAAGGAGATCATTAGACCTAGCAGAGGTAGGAACAGTGTAAGCTGAAACCAGCAACTAAAATTGACATGATGACACAAAATCATTTAACAAAACTATGTTACAACCAGAATTACTGTTTTTCTTAAGAACTAAGCCTCCTGTAAGATCTTTCTTTTACTTTCTTAAAGTTCAGACATCATTAAAACTCTCAGGCATTCTTATATAGCATGGACGCCATGCTGTCATGCAAAAACAGTGTCACCCAAGAAAAACAAAGTGGTGTTATTTGTTACATCTCCATCATAAAGGTAAAAAATGAAAACAACCAAAAAATGAACAAGACGTTTCTTGTACAAAACCAATACTGTGTCACTATACCCTGTAAGATGCTCTGACATACTGGTCATAGCATAAGGTTCAATAAAAAATAAAAGTTTGCTTTGCTATATCAAACAATGTATTTTCTCCCAAAAGAATAAAATTGTTTTAAAAAGAACACTTCATTTTTGTTTTGCTTTGCATTCTTTTCAAGCTACCTGAGTAGTTGTGGTTCCCATGGGTCAAAACAAGGCTCAAGAAAAAAATGACTCCTGTGTTCAGTGAGATCAAAGCCGAGACTCTGTTTTGCATATCCATTCAATTAGATCCTTAGTTTTCTTCTGGGTTGTTTCCAGAGGATTTACTCACTCATTATAATTACTAACACTCTGTTGACTAGTCAAAATTTACATTTTTTATGTACTTAAGTCACAACTCAACAAGGTCTGCAGTTGTGTGATAGCTGGCATTATTAGTCCATGCCAGCATGTCCTTATCTACTGGATTGAGGGCATAAATTAGCTTGTGAAAATAATTTAAACAAAGTCACACAAACTTGTGGGCATCAAACACATAAGTACATGCTCATAAAAGCAAATGTCTGTCTAATAAAAACGGATCAAGAAAATTAAATTAAGTATGGATGGCTGCTGTTTAAAAAAAAGAACATTTTAACTTTTTCTTTGTTTAAAAGTTTCCTGGGCACTTTAATAAGGAGAGCTATTCTTAAGTTTTCTATTTGCTAGTAGAACTAACTTTCAGATTTTTTTGTTAACAACTATATCAGACCCACACAAATGGTTCTACTGAATCTATTTTCTCCAGTGGGTTTCTCGTCAATTGTTTAACGAGTCATACAAAAGTTCATCCACTTAACCATGTAGAGCTTTGGCCATTGATTGAATGCACAAGAATAAATTAGCATATTATGTAAATAACAGTAACTAATACCTTTTGTAGTAGTATATGAAGTAATATCTTAGTTTTTGCTATTATTTCATAATAATGTAAGATGAACAGAGAAGTTTTCTACTGCTACCTGTGCTGTAAAATAGGACACAAGCAAAGTTAAAAAATTGGGGCACCACCTTGGTGACCTGGTATAATTGGATTTGCAAACGTAAAGGAAATACGCAGTAAATGCAGAGTAGTCAGGTTGGAGTTCTGAATAGGAGCGTAAACAAGGTGGATACTTTCCAGGTAATGAGTTCAAGAGGCGCATCTGGGCGGACAAACATGGAAAGTGACATCCACAACAGAGTGGCTGTCAATCTTCCGTTCTACACAGGGAGGAGAAGAGAAGGCATTAGTACATAGTGCCAGCCTCTGGTCTGGTGGATAATTACCAACACCAAAGCCGTTAAGCCGTCTCCCATGCACACGCGCGTCAGTGCTAAAATTAAAATGAAGTGTATAACATTTTTAAATAAATTAAAATGGCTCATGTTTAAAATTATGATGCATCACATTAGGAAGTGATGTTGATTATACTGCAGTAAATTACAATTTCTCACTCCCAATTATTATGCACAAGTATTATCATCAGTTAAACCACTAATAATAAACATATACATACCAACAGTGTTCTTCAAAGGTACATATTAGTCCTTTTTATGAGACTAATAAGAATTCTTAATGGTGTATTTTGATTGAATAAAGGGTATATATACAGTAAATGAGAAAAATAGCTCTTTATGTTTAGACACATAACATATAAACAATTGAATAGAAAATAAACACTTCAAAATAATAACTGTATATTCTGTCACATAAAAACTTATCTGAAAAAACTGAAAGTACCGTATTTAATTATTTCCAGAAAACAGAGCACAGCGTACTAACTTCCTCTCAGACACAATAAATACTGTGATGATGTCATATAACCTGGGAAAAAGATTACGGAAATGTAATAGGAACACAGCATGAGAACATACAACATACCAAATATGTATCAGGATTTGCTGCAGCTCTAAATGACCAAAATGACTGTTTGGGACATCTGTTGCATATACATTTAGAAACTCTAGATCTCAACTAGCAATGTGGAATTAGAAAATGTAGCTTTTTGAAAACACTGATGTATGACTGACATGTTATCAGGCACTGACTTTGCGCAGTGTGATCTCATATTTACCGTGGGGATAACAATTCCCTAACATTTTTGCATCAGCCAATGAGTCCTTCACCTTGAAAGACTCATATTTTGCTGTATATACTGTATTTTGGCAGGACTACCAGTCTATATTTTCCAAGGTTTGGCAAGGTTTATACTCATTTTTAACCTTAGAAAAGCAGTCGGTTTTGCTTTTTGCTTTTGGAATTTACATATACTTTAGGTCTACACCATGAACAGTCAGTACTCTTCTCTTATAAACCAAGCATGCCCAATAAGAGAGATTTATGTATTTTTGGCTTTTCAGGGAAGGTGACTAAATTTTAGAAAACAATCTGAAAATGCTGATGGAAATTTTTTAAATGAAATTTTCACATTTATCTGAGCTAGTTTGGACTAAGCCTTATATAATTTAATTATTTGTTAAGGACTAAAGCAGACAAGGGGAAAACCTGATAACTCCACATAGACAGTGAGCAGCAGCCAGTCTCCTGGTGGATGTAGGAAGCCCTGCTAACTACAGTGATACCTTGAGATAATACCTTGTTTAATTCATTCTGTGACCAAGCTCTTAAGTCAAAATGCTTGTATCTCAAATTAATTTTCCCCATTGAAATTAATTGAAATGAGATTAATTCGTGCAAGCCCCCCAAAAACCACCCCAATTTTTTGTTAAATGTTTTCAACATAAGAAAAATGTATTTATAATGAACAAATATTGTATACAAACAAAAGAAAACCTAATACATAAAAGAGAAACTAAAGAAATAAACAGACGTTGGCAAAGCCGATTAGCATATTGTAATGTTTTTTTTCTTTCACTTCACTTTTGCTTAACTTAATTTTCTTTTTCACTAGTTTTTTTCTTTTTTGCCATGCTTTCATCACTTTCATTCGCATGGCGTTTCAATAGAAACCTGTCCAAGGAGCTTTGTTTAGTCCTCCCCTTTAGAATGTTTCTGAAATGAGTTAGGCAAGTGTCATTAAATAGCGGCGCTGCAAGTTCAGTTTCATTTCAATAAAGTCAGGTGTTAGGCAAGTGCCATTAAATAGCGGCGCTGCAAGTTCAGTTTCATTTCAATAAAGTCAGGCGTTAGGCAAGTGTCATTAAATAGCGGCGCTGCAAGTTCAGTTTCATTTCAGTAAAGTCAGGCGTTAGGCAAGTGTCATTAAATAGTGGCGCTGCAAGTTCAGTTTCATTTCAGTAAAGTCAGGCGTTAGGCAAGTGTCATTAAATAGCGACGCTGCAAGTTCAGTTTAATTTCAGTAAAGTCAGGCATTAGGCAAGTGTCATTAAATAGCGCGACTGTATGATAAGTTGTAATTTTTTCAGGGTGTTTCTTTTCTTTAAGGTTCGAAACTTTTTCCCACATTGCAAACACTTCCTTTATCTCACTTTAAGAGATAAACTCCTCCGCGATACTGATCTCCTGCAGAATCTCCGTATGTTGCTGCGTATGTAGTTCCGTCAACTCCTCTGTCGTCATTTCCTCGGAATGTGCGGGGACAAGCTCTTTGATGGCTCGTATTTCGAATTTTGGCTCGTAACTCAAGACAAAAAATCGACCTAGTGACGGCTCGTATCTCAAAAAACTCGTACATTGGGGCACTCGTATCTCAAGGTATCACTGTATGCTGCTTTTTTTTATTATTTGTTATATATGTATTATGTATATTATGTATATGTTCTTGAATAAAAGTGCACTTGTTTTGTTATACTTGTACCTTTTGTTAAAGTGTTTATTTGATATTTGGACTTCAGGCTTCACAGATTATACACTTTATGTCTACATTTTGTCAATTATTACTAAAACATGAAGAACATTTCTGTTTTAACAATGTGTTTACATAGATTGTTGTAGACGCGGAATACACATGAAATGCATGTATTCCAAATAATGATATATTATTTACCCTCTACAACTCTAGGAAACTTACACACAGGTAAACAGACTTGAGATGAGAGAACTTTCTGCCCTTTCTGGGATGGGATAGCAGGCTGTTTGCTGCTTGTGTTGATAGACACATGTACAACACAAAAGACACTGACAGAGAGGTGCGAACGAATTTAAGGTGGGCCAGGATTACAAGTTTTTTCGTAGGCTTTGGTAATTTTAGTGATATAACCAATATATCTACTTCGGCTATATTCAATGCTTTTTTTGAACTAATTCTTTCATTTTGCCCCTGTATCTTTGATATTTGAACCTACTTGCAATTGTAGCTATCATTTCAGCTATACCAGGACAAAGACCAAAGCCTAGCAGTTTATTTCTCTAGGTAAACACCAGCACTGCATGAGATTTACAATTAGTTTGATGTATGAAGAGCATTGTAGTGCCTTTCGGCTTTGCTAGCCAAGGGCTTTAATCATATATTTTTTATGATCCATACATTGAAATGTGTGTTTATGTTGTAATTTTGCATCAGGAGATTCTAAACCTGGGTCTTTCATGCACCCCCTTTTTCTTCATACAGATAATATAGAAATAGTCTGTGTCAGCTTTACTCATACTCCCTGGTACATTATACTAAGAAGAAAATTGATTTAATTAGCAAAATCTTCTAGATGGTTATAGATCATCAAGTTCTGAATCTATCTTTAAGCAATACACAAAAGAGTATGACATACATCATGAAACAATTTCTAAATCCATGTTTTTTCAAGGCACATAACTTCAAGCTTTATAATAAAGTTGCTTAATATTTTTTACTTTTTCTCTGAGATTGACACTGATCAATCCATCCATTTATTTTCTTTAACCTTAATGCACTCCAGGGTGGTTGAAAATTGGCACCTGACCAGCAAACACTTGGCATGAGACATAAATCATGAGAATAAATAGCATCAGAATTGCTAGTAGCAAAGTAAAATTTCTTTTGGAATTCAGCATTGCTAAGAATGCTTAAGGAGCATTGTGTCAGTGGCATAAATGACTCAGTAAGAAATTATTTTAGAATATGTCTAAGTATATGTTGTCAGACAGAAATTGCCCATAAATAATTACAATGCAGAGATAGAATTTAAAATCCAAAATAATGTATGAACAAAGAATACCAGAGAACTCTCAAAGAATCTAAGGAGTAATTTTCTATTAGCAAGAAATAAATAAAACTAAATTAACAATATGTGTCTGTCAAGTCCAATATAGGTTTGTGAGGATAAAGCTTATACCATTGACACAAGACATGAACAAACAGTGCAGTATCTATTAAAAATACCCCCCACATATACTTGGAAGTTTTGAAAGTGTTTTATATTTGTAATTTAGACCACTTTGTAGAGATCTGTTTTCACTTTGACATTCAGGGTCTTTTTCTGTTGATCAGCATCAAAAAAGCCAAGTTTAATCAAAAGTGATTCCAAATAAAATGTGAAAACTGCCAAGGGGAAGAATATTTTTAAAAGGAGATGGACATGGGCTGGCATCCATCCTAAAGCAAATTCACTCACACTTCCACACTCACTCATACTGGGCCAATTTAGAGACAAGAATGTGGAAAGGCTAAACGTAATGCCAGTTCTTGCTGTGATCCGTTTCTTCTGCTACACTTCATATCTACATTTTGTCAATTGTGTCAGGCTGAATCTGTGTGTGGCGCACATTTAATCATCATTATTTCACATCCCAAAATAAAGTTCATTGTATTAATTATCACTGCTTGCTTGTAAATTCTACTGATGGAGGCTGTCTTTCATTGCCTTTACATTTGTACAGTTTATTGTGACAAGCCATAATTTACAAATCTCAGAGTCACATAAATGTCCAAGGTGTCTTGTGATCTAAAATTGAAATAGTCCAGCCTTGACTGTGACCATCTTCAAATAGGAGAACAACACTGCAAGGAGCAATAGGTACTGTGAGGTACTTTAGATTCATGAAAGTTATACGAAATTGTGGGCTGCATGCAACTTTTGTTAGTTTACAGAAGGTTAGAAGAACACCATGTTGGTGGGTCTCATCAGCAGTGGAGATGAGTCAACTTACAGAATGGAGATACAACGATCAGCAGATTGGTGCAAGTGAAACAACCAATCACATAATACGGACGAGATAAAAGAGATGATTATTGACTTTAAAAATGTCCACACCCCACAGCGCATCAAGGGCCTTACTTAGTCAGTTAACACCACCTCTAGCAGTGTCTGCAATTACTTCAGTGGTTGAAGAAAGCAAGACCTCCTTCCTCCATTCTCACCCCATTTTACAGGGGCACCATCGAGAGTGTTCTGACCAGCTGCATCACTGTCTGGTATGGAATCTGCAGTATCTCTGACCATAAGGTCCTATAATTGATAGTGCACACTATAGAAAAGACTTTTGAGTCCTCTCTACCCTCCATTGAAGACATGTTTGTAAATGGCATCTGCAAAGATCAAAGCATTGTAAAGGACCACTCTCACCCCTCTCTCAGTTTCTTTGTCCAACTTCCATCTGGCTGAAGGTACTGTGGCATCTGAACCAATTCTGCCAGGTACTACAACAGCTTCTACACCTTGGCTGTCTGGAGTAGGAGCTCTGTACCGCCCTCTTGCTCTCAGATCTGCACCTAGTAGTGAATTTATATACAGTATGTCTAGTTCTGTATCTGTCTTGCACTTGTCCTGTTTTTATGTATATTTTGCACCACACTTCTGGAGAACATTATTTTGTGTAACTGTATGCTGCAGTAATGTGTAGGGAATGACAATAAAGCCCACTTGACTTGACTTAAAGGAGGGCGGATATTAGTATAAGTTTTAATATACAAACATTTATACTTCTATTACATGTGACAACACACTCTTAAAAAGTAGAAATCCAAAAAATTCTGTAGGCAAATATTTCTTTGCCTCCTTCCTGTTAATATAAATGATATGCACCCCAGTGTAGACTGGCTTCATGTATGGCATAAGCAATGTCCAGAGGCACAGACATATGGGGAGGAGTGGAGCTATTGTTGGAAAAAATGAGTTAATTTTAAACAAGTTTTTAAATTCAACATTTTTACAGTGGCTTTTTAGTTAAGTTACTTTGCCACATTTTCATGGAAATTATGATTTAGCTTATAACTGCTCTATGGAGATTTTGTCATTATTACTATAGTGTATGAAAATAGCACCATTATTGCAATTCTAAACATGACATATAATACTGAAAAATAAATTAACCAGACAGAAAACCACCTGCCAATGGACGTTTTAAAAGTAAAAATATGATTGTGAAAGGTTGAAATTTGAGTGAACCGTTCCTTTAAGAATATAGTAAATAAGAATTTTTTTTGTATCTGTTCAGCATGAGCTACTAAATTATAGGAAGATCAATACATTCATACTGTAGCCCATTTCAGACTTTTGGCAAACTCCATGTTTTCAGTATATAAATGAGTTTGTACCTTTCATGCACATCAATTATTTTATTATAATACATACAGTATAATTATAGAACAGAAACAGAAAAATAGGTAATGATCTAATTTCGACATTTACTGCATAACATCCCAAATTGAAAAATGAAGATGAACATTCAATGTTTTATTGTGCTGCTAATTTGACCACCTCAAAAAAGTTGCTTTGTTTTATCCTCCCATATACTGTTTGAGAAATAAGAGCAGATTTCCAAGTTTAACTTATTCACTTATTATTAGACTTATTAGATGTTGGAGGAAATCTTTCCTCCTCCTGTTGGAATCCTCAAAATGGAATTTGAAACTAAAGTGATTTAAGTCAGCATTTGGCTCATTAAAACTATTTTTGGTTTTTTATACTCATTTTAATTTTCTCCAAATATTTCTTTTTTATACTGACATATCATTTTACTTGATTTGTTTGACACAGTAGGACATTGGTTTTTGCCATGCCTCATAACAACCATTCCCCAGTTTCTTTCTTAGCTTGTGCATCATATTTGTTGCTTGGTATTTACTTGATCTCCCTTACGTTTGTGTGACTCTTCTTCAGTGACTATGCATTATCTCACATCATTCTATTCAGGGATGTTTCCTTACTTGCTTCTTTTGAGACAAACTATGGCTCCCTGCAACCTTGGCCAGAAATAGACAAACCAATAGGCATAACTTTAATACTACCCATTCCCCAAGAAGTACTATGTCCACAGTGAGACATGAAGGCAACAGCCTTATGGCATGGTGGTGATTCTTATCAATAAGGACTGTATAAATTGTTAAGAGTGAAGGAACAATTGCTAGAGCACTGTATGGGAATTACCGACTTGTTTTATATATTCATCCACTCATTTTCTAAACTGGTTGGCCAGTACTGTGTCACAAAGTACTTGTTTCAAAATATTAAAAAGACCAAAGCTTCATGGAGATGCCACCTCTCATCAAGACAAAGATCCTTAGGACAGGGCCAAAACTGCACTGAAGTGGCTTAAGTCAAAAAAAGGTGAATCGCGCAAAGTAACCTAGTGAAAAATTCACCACAGAAATCTGTGGTGCCACTGTCTGCTCAAGCATGCTAATTTATGATTAACAGTGGCAAAGGGGGTATTAGCAAGGAAGCTGATGAGAGAGAGAGACATCATTACCTGGAAGCAAAATTGCATAAAAGCTGATACCTCTGGAGGATTTTCATGCAGTGATTTCAATATCCAAGTAAAACCAGAAGGGATACTCTGGATCAACTGAAAGAAATTACACTACATGGCTAAAAGTTTGTGGACACCTGAACATCCGTTCCAAAACCATGGATAGTGATATGGAGTTGGCCCCTCAATTTGAGGTTGTAACAGCCTCCACTCTTCTCGTAAGACTTTCCACAATATTTTGGAGCATATCTGTGGGAATTTGTGCCCATTCGGCCAAAATAGCATTTGAGAGTTCAGGTAATGAAGTTAAGCAAGAAGACGCATCTCACAATCTGTGTTCCATTTCATCCCAAAGGTGTTCAGTAGGGTTGAGTGCAGGTCTCTGTGCAGGCCACTTGAGTTCTTCTACACCAAACACGTCCAACCATATGTTGTGGACTTGGCTTTCTGAACAGGGGCACGGTCACTCTGTAACAGAAAAAGGCCTTCCTCAAAATGCTAACACAAAGTTGGAAGCATACAACTGTCAAAAATGTCTTTGTATGTTATAGCATTAGCAGTATCCTTTACTGGAACCAAGAAGCCTAGCCCAAACTGGGAAAAACAGTTCCAGAAAATTATTTCTTCTCCACCAAAGTTTACATTATGCACTATACAGTCTGGAAGGTAGCATTCTCCTGGCATCTGCCAAACCCAGATTTATCCTTCAAACTGCCAGATAGTGAAGCATTATTCATTCTCCAAAGAACATGTTTCCAATACACCAGAGTCCAATAGCAGTGTACTTTGCCTCACTCCAGTTGACACTTGCCATTGCACATAGTATTTTAGGTTTGTATGTAGCTGCTCAGATGTACAAACCCATTTCATGGCACTCCTGTACAGTTCTTGTTGTGTTGATGTTGCTACCATAGACAGTCTGGAACTCTATTGTGAGTGATGCAACAGAGAACAGGAGAGTTTTACGTGGCATACTCTGTGGACCTGCACTGTTAGTGTGCATGTTTTATCACTTTGTGGCAGAACTGCTATTGCACCTAAACACTTCCACTTCACAATAGTAGCACCTACAATTGAGAGGGGCAGACCAAGCAGAACCGATATTTAATATGTTAACTAGTGGCAAAGTTGGAAGCATATGACAGTGCCACATTTAAAGTCACTGAGTTCTATGACTCTACTGAAAATGTTTGTCAGTGGAGATTTCATCGCTATGTGTTTGATTTTATGAACCTGTTAACAATGGATGAGGCTGAATTACCTGAACTCAGTAATTTGGAGGGATGTCTACAAACGTTTTGCCAATGTATGGTATTTTGGACATTTGTTTGGTTTCTGTTTTAAGTCAAACATCTTGTACCTTGAGGCATCTTCTTTGATCTGTGAACCAATCTGTAAGCCAGTATAACAGGAACCATATGCCACATTACAAGACTTTTCCAGCATTTGCCAGTCACAGACTTCATTTACATAATCTTAGAAAGTCAGAGGCAGTCGTGGCATGTTCCAATATTCACCAGTCATGCTTGTTTGACATACCCAGTGACTCAGTGTAACTGATCTGCAACTGCAACTGCAACTGATCCGAGAAAAATCAAACATAGGTGGGCATGTGTGAGAGTTGACAAGCAATGAACATTCACCTAATACAATGCATATAATACAGCTACAAGGTATAAGAAGCACAAGTGTTTTGGATCTTACAGACGGAAAAGAGGCTCATCTCTCTGATGTCACATGTCTGATGTGCTACAACAGACTGGAAAAAAGGGCTGAGACTGCGATTGAACTTGCCATACCTGTAAAGCCTTTGCACAGTCTCCCATTATTAACTGTCAGAAAAGGGTAAAGCTTGCGATACTTTTAAAATGTGAAACTGTTATCTAATATGATACATGGCATAGGCTTAAGGAATAGAAGTCCACACTTTTAAGCTAAAACCACAACCTAGTTAACAGCTGCCTTATCTTAGTTTTATGCCAGGAAATCCAGCTAACCCAATACAAAGCAGTAAATGCCTCAGTTCTGCCTTGTCTTTGCAGTTGGATGATGCACAACCACAAACCTGCTGCCTTATTTCAAATTAACATGTGAAGTTGATCTATTCACAACTTCAAAGGTGGCAGCTTTGTTTCTGTGTTGTAGCTGTAGTTTGCTCTCTCATCTAGGTAACAGTTGTCTCATTTTTTTTCTGTCTACCATCAACATTCGTGGGCATCATCTGTATGTGCAGGCAGAAGCCATGTTTGTGTGGCTACAATGAGACATTCTGAATCACTCAATTTTGGCTTATCTCTATTCTTCACAGTGAATTATGATTGGTTACAAATTATTCAAGGTTTAAAAAATTAACAAAGTTTTTATGTAGCACTCAAGGACTTAAACACAAAAAATATACAACAGAGCAAGCACATTGCTGGCAGCCACCCTCCTTTTGTATGAATAGTGGCAAAACTTTTTTCTCTCTTTCTCTTACTCTAGTTGTTTCTTGTTTATCCTTATTTCTTCTCATGTCATCAGCCTTCCATTGGGGCTATGGGGAATGCTTTTTTCACAGCAAATGTAAGCAGAGACAGGTGTGTTGTTAATCTTCCAGCATTTCCTGGATGTCTTTACTCTGGAGATGGCAGATAGACATGTTACCCATCCGGAAAGAGGCTCTATCACTCTACTTTGTTCCCTTCATGTATTTTGCCATAATGGCAGTCTGTTGAGGATACTTTCCATTATTAGTGATTTTTATTTAAACCTAAATAGAAATATTTATTTAAATTTAATTTTCATTACATTGCTGCCAAACTAACAAAACACATACAGAAATTTGAACTGTTCTACTTGGTTGTTGTATTGATCAGCCGCTGGTATGACTTTCTTAACCATAATTAAATCTTTTCATTCCTCAAGATACATGTGCTATTCCTCTGTCTTGCTGTTCACTGTTACATTGTGCCGTATTGCCCTGCATCCAGTTCATAGGGTAATTAAAGCATCAGCTTAACACTGAGAAATGGACTAACATTGAAATGAAGTGATTAATGTTAACGTGTTTCAGCTGCAACTAAAGAACAGGGCCATGATTAAGGTAAAAAAATAATAATATGTTTTTTTTTTCCTCTATAGATGCAACAGCTTGTCACTGCAGAAACTTCCATTTGTTTAGCTGAAATGACTAAACATAAAACAACTGCATAGCTCCATTTATTTGATTTATTTTATTTGCGTAATTAACATACATATTAATACAATTAAATCTAGCTCCCTAAAAAAATAAATGAAAAGTTAAATGCATATCCACTTAAATACCCAAGTATAGCATGGCCCATTTATGAATAAGCTTTTGCATTTAAATACATGTATATTGTTAATTAAGAAAAATATAGAAAATACATTATAATGCA
Source organism: Erpetoichthys calabaricus (assembly GCF_900747795.2). NCBI lineage: Eukaryota > Metazoa > Chordata > Cladistia > Polypteriformes > Polypteridae > Erpetoichthys > Erpetoichthys calabaricus. Next base: position 154,788,526 of record NC_041402.2, on the reverse strand, counting down.
CACCACTTCTATGGAGCTAAAATTATGTTTGTAAGACTAACAAAATGTTTTAATCTGTAGTGATATGGTGAAGCTGCTTCTCCCTTAACACTATAATGAAAACTGTAGTTGTATCTAAATTTGTCTGTCACATAAGGATGCTTAAGGTGAAACATTGCATATGTAAAACAAATTGCTATAATTAATATATTGCCAAGTACTGCCATTCCAGGTAGGTGAAGAAACCCACGATGTTGTTTCCTTTGACTTTCAAACAACCTTCATTCAGTGTAACTGTTTTCTTTTTTAAATATTTGCCATAGTTAAAAAAAAATCCATTGAAGCATTTTGCCTTCCATTATGTTCTTTAATCAGTTCAAAAGAAATGGGAGCCCCTGGATAAAGGTGACCCCCCAACTTCAGTGTAAGTGCATATAAGATGAAAAATATTAATTAGAATGAAAAGTGCTTTTAGCTATAGCATTGCTGCCTTTTTATTCATTTTAAAAGGGCTGGTAAAAAGGCATTAAAATGCAAATTACATGTTAAATTCACATTTCCCGGTAAGACCTTAGTCCTAGGTTTCACACAATAATGACCAAGTAATTAAATCCTAATGGTGATGGCTTTCACTACATATCACATAGCTGGTAAGTAAAAACACAGTGGAATTAATCAATAAAATTCAGAGATGTGGTGGAAATTATAGGCTGATCTAGTTAGGAGGAGCTTATTCCATTTGATGAATGTGCCAGTTAGTGATGTAAAAATGTCTGTTTTAATCCATCCACTTCTTTTTCAAAACCTGTTTAATCCGTTTCAGAGTCAGAGGCAGCTAGAGGCTAATCCACTTGCAACAGGAAAATGGCAGGTACCTTCCTGGAGCAAATATAACCCAAGCCAATTAAACCAGGTGCATTTAAATATTAATCACTGTAATGGCACAGGTCTGAACAAGAAAATATACCAAAAATTGAGGAAACTCAACTGAATATACAATAGCAATAGCATGGACAATATACACGGAAGAGCCAGTGCTATGCAGTCACAATGTATTCACACAACTGCCATACTGTTATTTAAAAATGAATATCTTAAAATCAACTTATTTTCTCATAGAGTGGTAAACCGTTTAAACTAGATTGATATGCTGCCCTAAATTGATTATTTAAGGAAGTAAAATTAACTTCAGTGAGCTTAAAATAACAAGCTGCCTTAATTTAGTCACTGATTTTGAGCATGTAAGTATGTACATCTTGAGATCAGGGTTGTCAGATGTTTTCATACCAAACTGGGCTATATTTGTTTGATTTGTCAGTGTTCGGGTTTTCGTGCTATTTTTAAAGGTTCTGTGTGTCACAAGCTGCTTACGGTAGTAGGTAACCAGCTAGTAGTTTGTGACTGACCAGGACTGGGAGTTGACACCAGCAGAGTCAAAAAAAAAAAAAGACGGCAGGAAGAAAAAAGTAAAACAGCTGTTTATTGTATCAATCCTTTGGCACGTAAAGTTCTGGGGCAAGAATATATAAAGTGTCCATACTCACACACAAAAAATCATACAAAGGAAAACAAAAATGAATGAATTAATTAATTAAATAACCCATAAACTTCAGCAACACACACATTATCAAAAAAAATGATAGAGAAAAAAAAATAATCAAAATATGGCCTTATCTTCAAGGCAACTTTCACTTTCTAGGAAAAAAAACTGCCTGATCATTAACTAAAAAAATAAGGCTCTGAAGCAGTCTTAAATATTTGAGCTCCTCCAACTTCCAAAAAATCAGGAGCCTGAACTGACTAATAGAAGACTGTTATTCTCCCCACAAGCAGCCCATGCACACCTCTGTAATCCTCAGTCAGTTAAACAACCCCCCCTAGCAGCTAAAGTCCCACACCTTATAAAGCCGCTATCATTTCTTTCTCAGAGCCCACTGATGTAGGATGACACTAACCGTATTCTGTTTCAGGGGGTAAAATTACCCAAAGGCTTCACAACCAAACTAACCTAACCCTGCTAAAAAGAAACAATAACAACAAACCAATTGCACTTTCCAACATCTGTGATCTCAGAAATAACAAACTAAAAAAACCATTAAACCAACAAAACTCAATGACTTTAAAAAAAACCTTTACCCCCCCCACCCCATTCCACGGCTGTCTTTTCCCAGATTCCTAAGCATGGTGCAACCGCCTGATCAAAGCACCACGTTTAAAATGACATCTGGACTGGCGCGCGCATCTTTATTTGTAAGGAGACAGCCGGAGAATAAGACACCACAGAAACCCCCTCCCTTCACACGCTAACGAATGACGGTAAGTCCTCATATTTAAAACCCTACGTTCTCAGCTTTTTTTTCTCCCTATTACCTTCACAACAATGTTTAACCGCCTTTTTTGTGTTTTGTGCCACTGGACACTCAGAGTTGTACCGGTGGCAGCAGCAAGTTGCTATGGGGATGCGTTTGCATGTCACACTGTGCGACCACTCAAATAGCAAAACTCCAAAGGGGAAACATCAATAGTGGCAAAACTTCAAGAGGGAAACACATCACCAGCAGCAAAATTCCAAAGTGAACCCGACCCCGATATGTACAGCTCCAAAACTTCCCCTTGTCATCAACAGAATCAAACATTGTGCTGGTCCACAGCAGTCATTAGGTTAGAAATATTTCCAGGACCTAGCAACCCTGCCAGAGATGGCCAGTCACTTTGTTCATAGTTGGTTCCTGCATTGCTCACAAATACTGCTGGGACAGGGTCTTCTAAGCCATGCTCTTAAAACTGGGTTACCCCGATAAAGCAAGTGTGTACCCAGCTTGTTAATACCAGTGCAGCTGACTTAGTTGACTTGTAGAATAGAAGATTCCTGGTATCAGGTACCAGACTGCCTCACATACTGTACGTCTTTATCTGCTCCAACATCCCCACCTGTACAGGAAAAAAGCTTTTAAACTGTTCAGGTAATATGTGTTATTATTTGGATTCTATTTATATTTATATGTTTGTATCCTCATCATTCTTGGCAATCTAGCACTCATTTTAGGAGTTTTGGAATTTGATACTGAGAGTTATTTTTTTGGTCACCATTTTGTATTTTTAAAGAATGCCACCATTTTCAACATCCATCATCAGAGTGTTAAGGGTATGTTGTCAGAAGTTGTAATCCACAGGAAACTAAGGGATGTATTAAAGGATTGCTCAAATACTCGCTTCCTAATTTGAGCTGGACATAAAACCTTTTCGCTTTTTGTTCTTTGCTGGAAAATCTTCAATAAAAAATGTCTTGGTTCCAACCTTTGCTCTTACTCTTCTTTGCTTTGAATTTTGCTTCTCATTTTGGATTGATGCGTGTCATGTTTGATCCCCTGGTTTTGACACCTTTCCATCCAAACATCTTATCTCCCGATCATTTCTCACATCTTATCAGTTCTCTGATATAATGATAGGTACTTTTGCTTTCAGTTTGCTGTCTTATCAAGCTGAACAGGAGTGTAGTGCATGCTGAGAAAACTGGAATACAAAATGGGAATCTAGACTTTCATTTTCTTTTTTGCGTAGATTAGCTTTGAATCCCTGGAAACTTAGCTTGAGCTTAAGTGATAACTATGCTTGTAACATTTTCTGTGTTATGAGAAACTGTAAAAAATGTTAAAATGCCCTGCTAACAGAAATGGAAACCAGTAGATCAGGTGTGATTGGTCATTTTGGGCAAGATTTGATGGGAGCTGATGCTTTCCCTCTCTCTCTCTCTCTGCTGCATTTGAAAACTGACAGTTTTTCCAAACACTTATCTCTATATATTTATTTTGCTTGAGAATTGAAACTGCATGAAGACTTAATAAACCTAGGTTGTATGATTCTTTGTATCACTAAATAATTGCTATTGATTATTTTAATGCAAATAAAAATATTTTTAAGTGAATGCAGAAAGGCAGTGTCTCTCTCTGACTGTGATGAACATTCCTGATAGGTTTAGATTGTCAACTCCTTGTCTAGATGTTGTCCCTTAACACTAGAATTACCATCCCACCTTAAATCGCTTCACACTTCTCCATCAGCGTCTTTTGTCCTGTAAATGTGTTGATAAGCAGCAAGCAGCCTGCTATCACATCCCCCACCGCCGCACAGTTTTCTCAGCTCAAGTCTGTTTACCTGCGTGTCAGTTGCTTGAAATTGTATAGAGTGTTATATTTGTACCTTTTGTGAAAGTGTTTATTTGATATTTGGAATTCAGGCTTAACACATTATACACTTCATGTCTACATTTTGTCAATTATTACAAAAACATGAAAAACGTTTCTGTTTTAACGATGTGTTTACTGTACATAGACTGTTGTAGACACGGAACACACATGAAATGCATGTGTTCCAAATAATGATATAGTATTCATAAAAGGTGTCATTTTGCTTGACTTCTCTATACAACTCCAAGCAACTGACATGCAGGTAAACAGACTTGAGCTGAGAAAACTGTGCAGCGGTGGGGGATGTGATAGCAGGCTGCTTGCTGCTTATCGACACATTTACAGGACAAAAGACGCTGATGGAGAGGCGCGAAGCGATTTAAGGTGGGACGGATCTACAAATTTTTTCGGAGGCTCTGGTAATTCTAGTGTTAAGGGAATGAGAAGCTGCTCTTGTTAAGCCTGCTATTGTTGGTAAACTGGAAGTAAAGGAGTGAAACAAAAGACAGTCCCAGTCAGCAAGGCAGCCTGCTATTAGATCTCACTGTGGTTTAATATGTGGGGTACAATTAGGACAGTGAGACAGGTAAGAGGTTGCAGATAGCAGTTGTATAGCTGGTTTTGACATTTCCTCCTATCTCTCATTGAGAAAAAAAACCTATGTGGTTAGTTGGAACCTTTTGTGTTAGGTAATCTAATAATAATAATAATAATAAAACACCATCTCTAACTGCAGGTCCAAGACTGCTGTGGCTCACAGCAGCTAGGGTGGAATAGGGTAGTTACAGGCTTGCGACAGTTTGATAGCTGCTTAACTATTCTGCAGTGAGTATATAGTAAACTCACACTTGAGAAGACAGAGCAAAGGCCTCCTGGAAGATATAAAAGTGAAAAATTGTGTAAAGGGCTAGATGCTGGAAGCATGTTATAAATGTGTTTAGGTGCAATATTTGCAAAAAATATTTTCAGTGATTTGCTCATTTTTGTCATATGTTACCCATCCTATCATTAATTAGACTCTGACTAAACCAGTGATTATGTTTATTTGTTATAGTCTCTAAAAATATCTGTTCTTATTGGTTAATCAAAGACATGCATACATGTATCTAATTTATAAATTGTTTGGCTTGTGTGCACACCTAAGTGTTTTGTGTAATTAGTACAATTCATGTGTCACATATTTGCCATAAAAAATATTAATCTGCTATCTCTGTTATGGGGAACAGTTACACATTACCATAACTTGTCTTTTTCATGGTGAAATGAAAAGAAAGGCAATGACATCAAAGGGCTCTTTCATGTGAAAATTCAAATGCATTTTACTCTCTTCCTGAGCTTTGGCTTGTCATTATTTTCTTTGATGACTTCCTGTTGTATAGTGTTCTACATACTAATGTAATACTAGAACAGAGATTAACCCTGAAGAGATGGATCCTGCTTAATAAAATTATGATTTTTATATCAATGTATATATATAATAAGACTTTTTCTAATTCTTAGGTTTTCATACTGATTTGGCCCTCCACTATGTAAAAGTATGGAACATATATTTCTTGAAATAGGCACTGCTAACATCAGTATCAGAATGTTAACCAGCTGTGCAAAATAAGGCATACAAATTTAAAATGGAACTTTTATAAAAATAGTAGCTTTGATTTCATTGCATTTTACTGTATGTTATATAGATTCTTATTGCATTGTAATGGAATGGGATTCCAAACAGAATCCTTACTGCTGATACATTACTACTGTAATGGGCTCTGGTTCCCCAAATCATAAATATGAATACATGGGGTAAGCAAATAGATGGATGGATGAATCCTAGTATTATTTGGACACTTTCTTAGCTTCTAATCATATCATTAATATTGTTTATACATTTGATAGGTACAACAACATTATGTGAACTTTGAGTAATGGTTGCATTTTTAGTAGAGATTGAAATGTTTGACAGGAAGTGTTTAGAATTCTGATCTATAAACTGGAAGGTTGCTAGTTCTAACCCAATGTGTGACCCCAAGAAAACCAGTTAACCTACATATACTCCACGTTTAAAACATAAATATACCATGGATCTGTTCTTGTAAAGTTTCTTAATGTGTTAACAAAGTAAAGAGGTGCTAAAGGTTTGTGATCTGTAAGCAGAAATCATGTTTTATTAGTGGTGCAGCTTAACTGTGTGCAGTTAAACTGCTCTTACTAAAAAGACTGTCCATCTTTAGTCTAGTAGATTGTAATAATTGTCATTATCACTAAAGTTTCTGCATATTTTAAACATCTAAAGATAGTGATTTCCGAAAGATATCCATTATAAGTAATAATCTTCCAAATAACTTTACTTGATTTTTAGGTAAAAGCTTTAATTTCTATATCAAATCCTGATATTGGACAGTACTAAATCATTACAAAACATTTTGTAGACCAAAACTAAAGGGCTAAACAAATTTGTAGACAAAAGTCCAAAGCTAGGTTTGTCATGTTCTAGAGATGGTTAAGTACATTTTCAAACTCTTTTTCATTTGCTTCCTCATTTGTTTGCTGTTTTATGTTGTTCTGTTTCTGACATTCTGCTGTAGCTACCAGACATCCAGACATCCAAGATGTAACATTACACAACAGGCATGGCAATATACATTCCTGTTTAGTGTCAGAGCTCTCCTTTTCCCTATAGGAGAAGTCCTGACTATATATCAGAATCATAAGGCTTTTCTGGATCCCATTTTTTTTCTGCATAGTAACTGTATAGAAACTTCCACATACAAACTGTAGTATACAGTATGTTAAACTTTTATCACTTCCAATCACATAATTGACACATAAAAATGGTTTGCTGTTGTGGAATACATAAATAACATTAAATAACAACCAAGATCAACATTGCAATGAGTAAGGATTCAGACATTGTTTATTATAAAAATGGACCCAATGAAGCTTACATACCAACAGTTGTGCTCTCTGTGCAGACTTAAGTATATTGCAGAGTAATGAACTTAAGTAAATTAGGTTCATTTGCATAACACAGTTAAGAAATACATTATTTGTACTAATCAGCATACTGATAATTGGTATCATCTATAACACACCATATATTTTTGTATATTCCAAGGTTCTAAAATAATATTAAAAGTCCTTGGAAAACATCTTATCATTAAATAGGAACTTCTTATATGTAAATTCCTATAGTGAACAAAATAAAAAAAATAATCGTAATTATCTTATAGTCTCCAGAGTAAATGTGCTGGAAACAAATACTACAGGATGTTTTAGTTACACAGGCAGGCACAGTGAAGCACTTCACAAACTCACACAGAAAGTTTTCCCTCATAGATCCCAAGAAAGATCAAGGTGTGCCAAGAAACGATCAATTTTTGTGTCATATTATGCTACATATTACACATACAGCTACATATTTTATTTTATCTCATTTTTATAGTTTTTGTCTAAGACCTCAGCATTCCAATGTCACACTGTGTGAACTTTCATATTCCCCACACTGTCTAGGCTGAACAATATATGATATTCTCCCATTCCACTACACTCTCAAACAGGATCCTTAAGGTAAAAATCCAGAATGACTACAGGCCAGTTGCTCTGACATCTGTGGTCATGAAGACCTTTGAGAGACTGGTGTTGGCTCACCTGAAGGACATCACAGCTCCCTTGTTGGGCCCCCTTCAGTTTGATAATCGAAAGAGATGGGCAGTGGGTGATGCAGGCAACACAGGTCTGCACTACATCCTGCAACATCTTGACAACCCAGGGACATATGCAAGGATTCTGTTTGTCAACCTCTGCTCTGCATTCAATATAGTAATCCTGGAACACCTCCACTCAAAACCCCCCCAGCTTTCCATCCGTTCCTCCACCTGTCAATGGATCACCAATTTCCTGGCCTATAGGAAACAGCAGGTGAAATTTGGGAAACTCACATGTAGCTTTCATGCAATCAACACAGGTGGCCCCCAAGAATGATTGCTTTCCCAACTGCTCTTCTCCCTTTACACTAATGACTGCATCTTTAAAGGCCCAGTGTCAAAACCATCATTGGGCTAATCAGGAATGGTGATACAGACAGGAGGTTGAGCAGCTGGCCCTTTGGTGTAGTCAGAACAATCTGGGGCTAAACACTCTAAATACTGTGGAGATGACAGTGGACTTTAGGAGAGGTCCCACAATATTGTCTTCCCTCTTCATACTTAATACTGCCATGACAGTTGTTAAAATTTCACATTTCTGGAATCCATAATCTCCTGGGACTTGAAAAGGGAGACCAGTGTAAGGTCCATCATAAAAAAGACACAGCAGAAAATGTACTTCCTGCAACAGCTCAGGAAGTTCAACCTTCCACAGGAGCTACTGATTCAGTTCTACACAGCAGTCATTTAGTCCTTTCACAGCTCATCCATAACAGTGTGGTTTGGATCAGAGACTAAACATGACAAAAATAGGCTTAATTAAATATGTCTGGTCTGCTGAAAATATCATTGGTGCCACTCTACCCACCTTACAGAACCTATACTATTCCAGAATCATAAAATGGGTAGGGAAGATCATCAATGACCCCTCACATCCAGGCCACAATCTGAAATTCATCCATCGGCTAGGCATACACTAAAACAAACAGATATAAGAAAAGTTTTTTCCACAGGCCACTAAGCTCACAAAAGGTTAATTCAGCTTAATCAGGCTAGGCATCCCACCACCCAGACCTCCCAGGGTCTTGAAATACTGTTTACATATTATATTTTAATACTTGTTTTACAAGCCGGATCACCCTCGGGGAAATGCGCCACAAGGCCGTAGTGCCGTAACTGACGCTCCATCACAATGCAGGTTATATGCCTCATTCGGGACTCCATGAGCAACCGCTCATTTGACACAAAGTCAAACCAGTGGTACCCAAGGATTTTCTGGAGAGACACAGTACCAAAGGAGTCCAGTCTTTGTCTCAGGTCACTGGATAGCGTCCATGTCTCGCAACCATATAGCAAGACAGGAAGCACCAGGACTCTAAAGACTTGGATCTTCATCCTTTTGCATAGATATTGGGAGCACCACACACCTCTTTCCAGCGACCTCATGACTCCCCATGCTCTCCCAAACCATGTACTGATTTCATAGAAAGAGTCACTAGAAACATGAATGTCACTGCCAAGGTAAGTAAACCTCTCGACAAGGTCGACACTCTAACCGCAAACAGACACACTGCATGATGGCTATGCCTAACAGGTCATTAAAGTCCTGAATCTTGGTTTTTATCCAGGACACTCGCAAGCCTAGACACTCAGACTCTTCGCTTAGTCTCTCGAGCGCTCTGATCAGAACCTCCATTGACTCTGCGAAGATCACAGCATCGTCAGCAAAGACAAGATCCGTGAATCTTTCTTCACCAACAGATGCCCCACAGCCGCTGGACCCCACAACCTTGCCCAACACCCAGTCCATACAAGCATTGAACAGAGTAGGAGCAAGAACACACTCCTGACGAACCCCAGAATCAACTGGGAAAAACGCAGAGGTCCTGCCTCTACTCTGCACAGCGCTCACAGTACCAGTGTACAGGCTGACAATGATATCCAGCAACCTCGAGGGGATCCCACGAACCCTCAGGATGTCCCACAGGGCAGCTCGATTGTATGTCGAGTCGAATGTTGAGTCGAATGCTTTGTGAAAATCGGCAATTATGCAAAATCAACTGGATCGATTTTCATGACATTTTGCATGTACTTTGCCATTGGCCCAGCTTACAATCTAAGCTCTATGGGATATGAGGTGGCAACCCAAAAACCAGTATCAACATGGGAACTGCAATACCTATCAAGCAGCAGGAGGGAGTTGAGACTGAACGGAGAACATTATCATCAGTACTCTGAAGCAGGTCAAATGATGAGGCAGGGCAAAAGCCAAAAAGCTTTGGGTGCCAACCAGACAAAACACCATTTCATTCCAACAAAAATCAAGAAATTAATGGAAATTATGTGTTCACAGATGTGCTCAGTGAGGGACAATTCCCTTTAGTTTCTTAATGTACTCGCTATATACTGGTCAAGTTCGGAATGAGAAGCCATCTTGTGGGAGATCGTGTACTTTTTTTAACTGGGTAGACCAAAAGGGGAGGGGCTTCATTGCCCTCAAGGGGCGGTTTCCCGAGGCTTTGAAGGAAAAAGGAGACAAGACTGTTAGCGACAGCACCCCCTCTCTTCCCAGGGTGGTACTACCTACCTTAGGTGAGCCTGGAAAGTTTTATTGCAAATCAAAAAGATGCTTCTGTTATGTTGACTAATGATGGCAAATTTACCTACTCTGTGTGTGTGTGTGTGTGTGTGTGTGTGTACCCAGTAATAGACTAGGTTACTATCTTGCAATCAAGGCAGTCACAATAGGATATGACTTCCACCAACAGTAAAATTACATAGATTCCCCAATGGTGAGGAGGATAATTAAGGTGTTCCACTAAAATGCATGTAGCATTAATCTCACAGAGAACAATACATTGTCCTTCAAAGGTGTATATTATGGGTTCCAGCTAAATATGAAATGTTTTGAGTCCTCTTTGTCTTTTTCATGTAGGCATACTTTTTTTTCCTCTTTGGCCTGAATTTATGTCTATTAAAGAGATTGATATCATCACTTGTAGCAGATGGTTTCCTTAAAAAAAGCAACCAAGCCTTAGAAAATCTTTTGAATTCTGTACAGGATACTCTTTTATGAGTCCAGCCGACATACAGCGGTGTAAGAAAAACATATATTAATAAGAGGTGCTTTAGAATTTGCTGCAGTAAAACAGTGGTCAGGGGACTCAAGTTCTTTCCCAGCAAATAAAAGCAGTTGTTTGAAATCCTAGAAAACTGGAATTACTTTTTTGAAAGGATGTTTCTCTTTCTCTATCTCTGTGCTTTTGCTGTAGTGAGCATCATTTCTGGGCTGTATACCTAAAAATAAGAAATCCATGCTATATAACTAGTAGAGGCGTGCCTATTTTTAGAGCACGAGTTCAGTTTGTGGACAAGTTCCTAAGGCAATTAGCTGAAAGCTATTCAGTCAGAAAGTCAGCCTGCGATCACAATGTTGTGCCTCAGAATTCGGCATGGGTGAAGATTTAAATGCATTGAGTGCAAGTAACAGCACAAACAGATTGAACAAACATAAATATGTTGAGGAAAAACAGGTCTTTGTGTTGTTCTAAAGCATGTTTTTGCACAGAAAATAAAATCCCTATTTTTGATATTTCGCATTTTTTCATATTTTAAGAGTCTCAAAAATGTTCTATTGCATGAGAATTATATGCTATAATTGGAGTCAAAGTGCTTGGAACTGAAATAATTTATCAGCACAGATATTAACCAAAATTTCTCTTGTTTTAAACCTTTTCACAAATAATGATTCCCTGATACTTTTAACCTTGTTTATTTTGTAAAGTGCCTTATGACAATTCATGTTGTTAATTGCATCATATAAAGCAAAGAATGACTAAGTACCAAACTGTTAAATAATCTTTTATTCTTCAGTCAGCATCTCATTTTCATGAGTGGGAATTTGCGCTAATGTAAATATAAAACAGAATATAATTATATTTAAAACTTTTATTGACATTGACATCATTTTCAGATTCCGCAAAATCTTTCTATCATTTACCTTCAATGCATCTCCTCTGGTACACAGTTATTTTTATAAAGACAAGAGAGAATTCCTTTTTCATAAATACAGGGTTCAGTTCTTCCAAGTCACTATATAACTACACAGCAAATTTAGTAGTGCTAAATTAGTTCTTATGGAGTTAATATAATCAGTAAATGTGTATATACTCAGCCATTGTTTACACTTTAATGTATACAGTTTCAACGTTAATGAAACATTCGCAATTCTACTCTGTAGCAATAAGATCTATAAATAAATATTCTCCTCCTCCTTTTCCTTTTTTATTTATTGTCACACATGTGTGTCGGAGGATCTCTTAATGGGTTTGATCGAGGTATGTGATAACTTGCCAGAGCAAGACGGGATGCTGTTGCTGACATTCTCTTCTCCTTCTCTCCCCACAGCACTGAGAAACCGTCCAGTGAGATCATTTAGTCCTACCCCTTCTGGTTTTAGCACTATAAGAAGCCTGGCTGCCCAGAAGGAGGTGTCATTTCCCACTTAGAGTAACCCACTGGACACAGACAGTTTATTGTTTTTGTTATTGTGCCCATGTGGCTATTTCCTTTGCTGCCTAGAGGCATGATTGTTTGGACAACCTGGTTGGTGTCCCAGTTGTTCATTGTTGCTCAAATTTGATATATATTATATACTGTATATATATATATATATATATATATATATATATATATATATATAATATATATAATTAAACTTAAATGCACGTTTTTATCAGATATCATATATTGCAATTTGTTGTTGCTTATTGGCCAAGTTGACTGCTGTTTGACCTTTGATGACTCTGACATAGGTACTCTGAACTAAACGATTAAAAAAATGGCCAAATGTAAACTTTTCTCTTTTTCATTCATTGCTGATAAGTGTCTGGCTCAATCAAATACCATTTGCTGTATGCTCAATTGTGTGTCTCACTTAACCAATGCAGGAAGGTTGATTGGATACACTTCTGTGGTTCTAGTTCTGGACTAATCTTATTGTGAATTGGCACAGCTACTTGTCATCTAATCTTCCACTTAGTACATCACTTTAGAAACTGGTGCCTAAATTCAACCTGATTCTTTTCAAACCCAAGGTAATCTACAGTCACATAATCCTATTCACTTATTGCAACATGTCAGCCTGTATTCTCCTCCTGAACTCTATTTAGTAATAATATCCAAGGCAATACTAAAGGGCTACTTTTGTTTTGAAATGTATGTTTACAAGCTATTATATTTATTTGTTTTTTACTGAGATCAAGCAAAACTTTGTACTTACAGCAAAACAGAGAATTAGTAGTAGTAGTTGTAGTAGTAATTTGTCAAAAGTTTTAAATCACTCAAGAAAATTATTTTTAAAGCTAATTAGCTGGGCAGTAAGTGTATATTTGCTCATAAAAACGTTGCATAAACTCAGAGTACAATCAAATAGTGGTAAAATATAAACAATGTCTTAAATGATTATTTGGTGTGGCCAAAAGTGAAACATTTTACTTTATTATATTACTGTATAGTGGGCAGCACAGAGGCACAGTGGTGGCACCAGTTAGGAGACCTGGGTTTGCTTCCCGGGTCCTCCCTGCTTGGAGTTTGCATGTTCTCCCCGTGTCTGCGTGGGTTTCCTCCGGGTGCTCCAGTTTCCTCCCACAGTCCAAAAACATGCAGGTTAGGTGCATAGGTGATGCTAAATTGTCCCTAGTGTGTGCTTGGTGTGTGGATGTGTGTGTGCCCTGTGGCAGGCTGGCGCCCTGCTCGGGGATTTGTTCCTGCCTTGCTCCCAGTGCTGGCTGGGATATAGGATATTGCGGGTGGGATGATGACTGACTGACTGACTGATATTACTGTATACATTTCTCAGGTAGTTTCATAGTAAATTCTTCAATGCTTCTTGCAGGGTTTGCAATAATTCTTTGTTTGCCAATGGTTGCTTTTTGCTCTCTTCCTTACCCAAGTGATTCCACACACTTTCTTTTATAGTGAGATCTGGGCTCTGAGGTGGCCAATGTAATTGTCAGTGTTTCATCTGCAGACTTCTGCTTCACTATTATACTGAAATATGATTTCCTTGACACTAAATTGCTTTCCCACAGGTAAAACACAGTAAATCAATATTTGTTAAAGTTTCACAGGTGTCATTATTTCATTCATTTTAACCAGTGCACCTCTAGACCATGATGAAATATTCTTGATAGAAGGCTGCAGAAAGGTGTACTTCTGTGTACTTCTCACCAACTCCCCATCTTACATTCTAGAGTCTTTGTGAACCAAAAATTTCAAATTTGAACTCATCACCTGACAAGATATTATGCCCTGAGTGTAACTCCATAATTAACATACTCTCATCCAGATACCCAGTTTTTGGTTATTATCCGGTATATAAATCCATCCATCCATTTTCCAACCCGCTGAATCCGAACAGGGTCACGGGGGTCTGCCGGAGCCAATCCCAGCCAACACAGGGCACAAGGCAGGGAACCAATCCCGGGCAGGGTGCCAACCCACCGCAGGACACACACAAACACACCCACACACCAAGCACACACTAGGGCCAATTTAGAATCGCCAATCCACCTAACCTGCATGTCTGTGGAGTGTGGGAGGAAACCGGAGCGCCCGGAGGAAACCCACGCAGACACGGGGAGAACATGCAAACTCCACGCAGGGAGGACCCGGGAATCGAACCCAGGTCCCCAGGTCTCCCAACTGCGAGGCAGCAGCGCTACCCACTGCGCCACCGTGCCGCCCCGGTATATAAATTATTTTGTTAAATTGCCCCGCTTGCAAATCTGATTCAGCTTATCACAACCTCATTAATTTAAATCAGGTATGCTATTGGTGAATACTGTTATGATGTAGGGGTTTCATTTCTATATTCTTTTTGCAATGTACTTTTCTATTGCAAGCTTATGATTTTTTTTAATGATTTGTTTTATTTATTCTTGCTCCCCATCATAGATATTTTTTACATCAGTAGCCATATTACCCTTGTCATCACATGACAGATGAAAGTTGAGCCATTTATTAAGTACCCTTTCTATTACCCTTTATATACTTAAAGGGTATATAACAGGGCAGTGCACTAGTTCTGTAAGGAGTGACAAAGTTTTGACAAGAAGTTTTGGTTAAGATGTTGGCTTTCATATTCTAGTTCATTTGATTACTTTGGCTCAAATTCCTGCTGTTATGAAATTATTTGTTTTGTTTATTTTATTGTTGTTTTTGTTGTTTTCAAGTGATTACGTCATATTTTTCCATATTTTCTACTATGTTTATTAGGTTTTACTGTCTCTTTACTTATGCTCCACATTCCTTGTAGGTAGAGCTCCAAGAGGCAGGACCACCCTGAACCACCCGGACCCACCCTATATACAGTATATGAGCATAGAAGGCTCAGGAGTTGGAGAATCATTTGTTTACTGTGGTGTTGTGAGTATTGCTATTTATTACTGTTCGAGTGTCTAGTTTTCTGATTATTGTCACTCTGTGTTGAGTTATATTTATTGGGTATCATTTTTGGCTCTTGATTGTTTAGGATTGCCTTTTGAGACAAATCCTTTTGCCCCTTTTTGTTAAAGTTTTTTTGTATTTTTCAATTTTCTAAATAAATTTTTGATTTATAAGGATTTTCTGTTTTCATTTTTGATATAAGCCGAGGGCTTAAAGTCATTCCTTCTCTTGTGAGGCTTTGTTATATTTTTGTGTATTTCTTGCTGTTTTGCAGCTCCTGTTTTTGGGTCTGCTCTTGCTGAAGTCAGCAGGTAGTCTTTGGGGCCTGGCTGAGGTTGGGTAGACCTCTGGTCTGGCCAGTGATAATTCTGGCCTGCCTTTTCTGGAGGTTTCAGAAACCTCATATCCACTCTGCCTTTGTAAAAGGTCCAACTCATGATTCCTGCTACTATTTCAACTACAAGTTTACCTTTTTGTGTCCTGCACTTACATTCATATTTTTCTTCCAAATTCCACAAACACATGGAATAGCTGAAGTACTTCGAGGAGTGGTTTGGAAACTAAACTGGTTTTGTTCTAGCCACTTCACATGTCATCTTATATAATATGCTACCGTGGCTGTCCATTTGTCTGTCCAGGATTTTAAATCACCTGTAGCTCGCAAACCGTTTCACCTATTGACCTGAAATTTGGTACACATATACTACGTGACCTCTACTGTCCGCTTTTGGGCTGAAGATTTTTATTCCTCTTTTTATTTTTATTTTATTTTATTGCAGAATCAACTCTCATCAGCGTACAGCAGGGTGGCCGACACAGCGCATGCGTAGGGGCACTGTTCTCATCCCTACCACCTTCGCCGTCACTTCCCCTATGTCTTCATATCTTAAATCATTCTTGAGGCAGATTTAAGACTTAAGTGCCAGCTTAAGTGAAAAATTAAAGAAAATGTATTAAGTAATTGCAACACAAAAACTGACTTAATCAGTTTAAATGTGAAAAGATGGCGACAGAAGAAGAGAAGAAGCGGGCCGCTAGGGTGGAGAAAAAAAGAGCTGCTGAGGAAGCAGCAAGCCCATCAACCTCTGAACAAATGAATGCTAAACATACAGAGAAAGATTGATGAAAACTATGAATGCTCCAGTCAAGTGTATTCACTGCACGTTATCGTGCAGTGTGCCTTTACTGGTATTGATATATTTTTGGAAAACACAAATTCATGACAGCTTTTATTTTATGTTTGTTTATTTTGTGCTTTCACAAACAATTCAATACTAGATAATCAGTATTATTATTAATCTTTTTAAGTGGTATATGACTTTTGGGAATGCTATAAAATTTAAATTAGGGGATTATCGCAATTCGTTATGACACTATCTGCAATACACACATAAAAAGAAAAGTCTAGATTTTGTGTATGTTACCATATAAACTTTTTTTTTGTCTTTTGTAATTCAAAAATGTTTTATACAAATTATAATGCAACAAGACTGCCAGAATAACATTTAAATGAGGTATCAGTGCTGAAGCCCTGTAATCCTTAATAAACCAAATCACCAATTGAGAAGCACTATGCATTTATAATTATAGTAAAGGAGACAAGATTTTTTTTACTGCAGTTGGCAAGCTGTTAACAGCTTTTTAAATATATTTTAATTAAATTCTGAAAGCTTAAATTGTTTGAACGGCAATTATTAGTATTCAAAGATGGCTGGCTTAAACACTGGTAGTGTTTTTTAATTAAGTAGATGCTACAGTCAGAGTGTAAGACAAATTTACTGATCATTTAAAGAAAAAAGAAATTGTCTTTACAGCTTTAGATTTTCAGACATTTATTTTAATGTTAAATCTGCTCAGAGCTTATGAAATAACATTGCATTTTCTAAAATTAAAATTAAAGAGCAGAAATGCCTTTTTGTCCACCAGCTGTCAATTAAAAAGTTGAATAGCTTTACTGCACACTGCCTGATAGGCCTAATGTAGTATCGTCTGTTATATTCAGCAAATAATAAAATCAGCGAGCTCTATAAAGCAACATGTTACGGGTCACTTGATAACAATATACAACAATTGTGTGGCACTGATGCTGAATGCTTCTCTATGCCTTTCTACCTATAACCTTTCTTGTGCTGCTAGTGTATTCAGCTGCTTTAGCTATTGCTGTGGCTGTGCTCCAACTTCAGCTCTGCTTCCTTTAATTATTTAAGAAAGCTAAATGTTTGCTTCAGTTCACTTTTTCCAATACAGTACCAATTTCTGGTTCCAGTATTTCTTTTGTTATGGACATTTTGGTTATGTTGGCTAAATTCTTTGACAGCAAGTTTCATTTCACAGTTGTTTTTTTTTTGTATATTTGCTCATATATGCACCAACTGCCACTCATGCTAACTATACTTCTGGTCTTCTCTGAACCAACCACTGACCATAATATTCCTTCTCAAGTAAAATTCTGTTGTTTTTTTATATAACACAATAAATGTGTTAAGAGTGGTGTAATGAAAAGGCAGGCATGAGAAAAGGGTTGGGGATTCCACCCCATATAATAACAGGCAACAACAAAACAATCACAAATAGTAGTCAAAAAAGACTGAGTCCCAAATACACTAACTGAGGAAGGAAGGTGTGGGCTTTTATAGTTGTAGAGGAAGAGGTGGATCCGTGTGGGCAATGGCGGAAGTGAGGTCAGTAGGAGGGTGTGGTCTGAACAGGAGGGTGGAAGTTGGTGCTGGTTTACATGGGTTTCCCTTCTGTGGATCTGCAGAAGAGGAAGAAGAAAGGTTAGTTCACTTTATCAACCTTCGAGCTGACATCTTACCCTCCGTTAGTGAAAACATAGTGAGTCTGGGAGGGCCATGGTGGCAAGCTGAATTCTGCAAGATCAGTGAGTTAGTGTCAACTAAAGCTCCAGAAAAAGGTATTTGAATTTAAAATGCATAATTGCTGTTAGTATTTTTGTTCTTTATTTCGCCTTATACAATTTCTTGTATTAGGAATTTGGTAGTTTTCGCATACCCCTTGGGGTCAGAGCGCAGGGTCAGCCATTGTACAGCGCCCCTGGAGCAATTACAGGTTAAGGGCCTTGCTCAAGGGCCCAGCAGAGTAGGATCTCTTTTGGCAGTGATGGGGATTCGAACCAGCAACCTTCGGGATACCAGCGCAGATCCTTAGCCCCAGAGCCACCACTCCTGTTCATGACCTTGACCTGGAAACATGACCTTTTTAATACATCAGCTTATTGGGCATTGATTATCTATCCTTTATGAAAAAGTTTTAATTAAATCAGCCAATAATAAACATGTTAAACTAGAACAACATAATTTCACACTTAACCATCATCACAGCCTCATAAAATAGGTTAGGTTAGGTTTATTGTCATACCATCAATAAACCATATTACAACATAGAGTAGTACAAAATAATGTTCCCCAGGACTGTGGTGCATACATAAGCACAAGACAAGTGCAAGACAAGTAAAGAACTATACTATTCTGGACACCTTAATAAAAGGATAAGTTTCTGTGTGTCTGTCTGGGTGTCCATCCGGTTGCTATGTCTATTTCATTTTAAAGAATGGCACATCACAAACATTTTTAGTAATAAAATAATAACATTTGTTATTCCAATACATGGCATTACAAACATTAACACTGCTTTTACAGATTCCATAACAAATTGCAATTAACAAAGACATATGCATTGAATGGTGCACTGCAAACATCCATCTTAGATGGGTAGCACAGTTAGTAAATAAATTAATAAATAATAGGTAAGTGTATACATTGTAGATAGTAATAATTTGAAGTAGACAGTAATAAATAAGTAAATGATAACAACAAATAATAATACATGACAGTAGCGAAAAGTGTAACAAATGTACTGAATATAAATAAGCTACGCAGAGCAGATTTTGGGGCAGGGTGAGAATTACAGAGTTCAGAGTCTGCACAGCTAACGGGTAAAAACTGTTGCAGAACTGAGCAGAACTGGTTTCAATGCTATATAAATGTAATGAATTATTATTATTATTATTACACAGTACCTTCTGCTAGATGGAAGGAGACAAAGTGACCATGGGAGGGGTGAGAGCTGTCTTTTTCAAAGCTATGGACTTGGCGAATGCAACACTTTATAAAGATTTCTTTAATGAAGGGTAAAGAGGACCCAAGGATCTTTACTGCTGTATGCACTTTCCATTGTAGAACATTATGGCCAGAGAAACTGCAGTTCCCAAACCAGACAGTGATGCAGCTGGTTAGAATGCTTTCAATGGTGCCCCAAGAGTATTTGATGAAAATGGGGGCAAGTAGGCTTGCCTTTTTCAGCTGTCAAAGGAAATCTTCTTGGCTATGGAGATGGTAATAATTGATCATGTAAGGTCAGCTGCCAGGTGCACACCAAGTAATTGCTCTTGCTCAGTTCCACCAGAGGCCCATCAATGTACAGTGTGACATGGACAGCATTTGCCTAACTGAGTGTCAACAATAAACTCTTTCATCTTGTCCACATATAGAGACTGACCGATATTAAGTTAAAGACAAGAAATTGGAAGGAGTGCATGGAATAAAGAATTTGGACCCCATTGACTAGAACAATAAAAAAAAATCACTGTAGCCTTGTGATACCATGTGTTATGATACTATTTTGTTTTTAATTTGTTTTTACTAAAATACAAGTTTTTTTGTCAAGTTTTATGTCCCTGTTGGGGTTCTGGAATGTATTCATCCATCCATCCATCCCTTATTCAATCCGCTATATCCTGACTACAGGGTCACAGGGGTTTGTTGTATTCAATATTATTAAAATAATTTGGCATAATTTTTTACACCATGTTTTTTTGTCCTGGGCATCATCATTTTGGAGATTTTCTTTTACCAGGGTAATGAAACAGAAATGCACACGGCTGTACAGTTGGTTTAAAGGTGTAGTTAACTTAAGAACTCAGCTTTTTTGTAGAAGTTGTCAGTTTAATTCAGTTGTCACACTTGTGATCTATAGCTTGTGTTAAGGATCCAATAGATGAAGAATAGAGTAAAATAGCAGCTCTTAAACTGAGGTCTTCATTTGCTAAAAGGAGTCAGCTGTAGTGAATACATATTTCTCATACCCCTTAAGCCTACTTACCTACTTTTTTCTGGCAAAAGCATTTTTGTATGGTCACCACCATTTTGTATTAATCTTTGCATGGCTGTGGCAATATTGTATATAGTTCCATTTCCCATTACAGTGATCCCTCGCTATATCGCGCTTCGCCTTTCGCGGCTTCACTCCATCGCGGATTTTATATGTAAGCATATTTAAATATATATCGCGGATTTTTTGCTGGTTCGCAGATTTCTGCGGACAATGGGTCCTTTAATTTCTGGTACATGCTTCCTCAGTTGGTTTGCCCAGTTGATTTCATACAAGGGACGCTATTGGCAGATGGCTGAGAAGCTAGATTGCTTACTTTTCTCTCTGTCTTGCGCTGACTTTCTCTGATCCTGACGTAGGGGGTGTGAGCAGGGGGGCTGTTCGCACACCTAGACGATACGGACGCTCGTCTAAAAATGCTGAAAGATTATCTTCACGTTGCTATCTTTTGTGCAGCTGCTTCCTGAAACGACATGCTGCACGGTGCTTCGCATACTTAAAAGCTCGAAGGGCACGTATTGATTTTTGACTGAAAAACAAACTCTGTCTCTCTCTATCTCTCTCTCTCTCTTTCTCTCCCTGCTCCTGACGGAGGGGGTGTGAGCTGCCGCCTTCAACAGCTTTGTGCCGCGGTGCTTCGCATACTTAAAAGCCAAACAGCCCTATTGATTTGTTTGCTAGAGATTGTTTTCTCTATCTATGTGACATTCTGTGCTCCTGACACGCACTCCTTTGAAGAGGAAGATATGTTTGCATTCTTTTAATTGTGAGACAGAACTGTCATCTCTGTCTTGTCATGGAGCACAGTTTAAACTTTTGA
Source organism: Erpetoichthys calabaricus (assembly GCF_900747795.2). Taxonomy (NCBI): domain Eukaryota; kingdom Metazoa; phylum Chordata; class Cladistia; order Polypteriformes; family Polypteridae; genus Erpetoichthys; species Erpetoichthys calabaricus. The sequence continues at coordinate 154,767,326 of NC_041402.2, read as the reverse complement.
AAAAGAGACAAATGTTTGTTTGCAGTGTTTGAATAACGTTCCTGTCTCTCTACAACCTCCTGTGTTTCTGCGCAAATCTGTGACCCAAGCATGACAATATAAAAATAACCATATAAACATATGGTTTCTACTTCGCGGATTTTCTTATTTCGCGGGTGGCTCTGGAACGCAACCCCCGCGATGGAGGAGGGATTACTGTACTGGTCATGTGACAGGGTGTTCATTACACTTTGCCTCTATAAGATGTCCTCAAGTATGCCTCTGAGTAAAAAAAGAGCTAGTAAGGGGTAATTAAAACAAGGTAACAATAAGAATTTTGTCAATGTTTTGTTTGACTGTATATTAGGATTTGCATCTCTGGTTTTGTTTATTGCCTGTTCATTTTGGTGATTCCATCTGCTCATCAAACTTTTTCAACATAATTATCGGTCGATCCTTCCAACATCTTAACAATTTGAAAGACTTCTGTAATTTCTGTTCTCTAACTCAGTTAACTCTGCATTGATGAACACTACGTGATACTCCAGTCATTAGATTTATTTGGAAAGCTGGTCCAAAGACTTCATCAACTTTACAGAAACCTGTAAACATTTCTTTCGCTCCTCAATAACTTCTGTCAGGTCACGCCAGGATGCCTCTTCACTGAGAGGACCAGGGGAGCAAGCGTGGGCAGAACAGTACCTCCCCCAGGATGCTAGATGGCAGCCCCCATGGGTTGCAGTGGTGCCTCGGATTCCTGCAGGGTTTCATAGGTGATGGAGTTGTCTACAGCCCTGTTGGGATCCACAGCCCTTATGGGCGGTTCTTCCGCCACACCAGTAAGTGCTGCCGGAAATACATCACCATGAACGTGGAGCACTTCCGGGAGCGTTATAAAAGGAGCCAGCAGACACTACTCGGAGAGCCAGATTCGGGAGGAAGGAGACGAAGCTTGCTGAGGAGGAGTGGAGGAGAATGAAAAGAAAGAAAAGAAGAGTATTGTGTGCTGTTGGTGCTTAAAACTGTGTTGTAATTGTGGTAACAAGGAAGGCGTTGCTTCAGAAGTGAAGAAAACATAATAAAAAGCTTGTGCTTTTATCAGTGTGCCTCCAGCGTCTGTCTGTATCAGGTCCAGTGGCTGCTACGCCCTCTACACTTGTCACAATGGGCATATCTTTCTAATATCTGACAGTTTTTAATGTATTGCACTCTAAAATCTTTTGAGTCGGCTTTTGTCCTGTTAGGCACAACATGACTATTTTTCTGACATTTATAGATTTACTATCTGAATTATTAGTTAGGACCTCTTTTGTGGATTTTGGTCACTGAATTGTTATAACATTTAGAGCTCACTTAGAAAATATGTAATTTGTAGTGCCCACAAAAAAACAGATATGTTTTTCTGTTGAAATTTTGACAGTAGATGTATGTAATAAAGTGGCCACTCACATATGTGGTGAATTGGAGTACTGTTTGAAATGTATAAAGAAAAGCAAGTTTTAACAAAACTAAAATTCAGGACTCTTATAAGTGTTTATAAACTTTCATAGTAGTGCTGGGCGATTCTCGAACAGTTTGTTCTTTTTGAACAACTCTTTTCAGTGAATCATGGGAATTGATTCATGAGCATGAATAAATCAATTTGATAGAGCTGAACAAGAGTGTTAAAACACATATGTAATGATGTCAGGATTTTTCATTTAAATATTTAAAATGTATGGGCAAGTAACAATCATTTGATTCATGATTCTTGTTCCCTTCAGTTATAATTCTATAGTAGTTACAATTAAATTATCAGTAAAGAAGGACTCTGTCATTTTTTATTTTTTTGTTATTTACAAGTTCAGTACTGTAACAACACATATGTTTTAGTGTGTTTTGTTTGTTTTGCACAATTTGCTACTGGAATTGTTTTAAATATATTATAAAATATGTTAAGTAGTCCTTTTGTACATTCAAAAAATTAGTCACACAAAACCATATAAAAATATTATTCTAATTTCTAAAAGTTACTTGCTTCAACTTTTCTTTAGTGCACACTTGTTAAGGCCGATTGAATGCACCGAGTATCATGTATCTTTCAGTAATTCTTTTGAGTATGAACTAAATCATTACCCAAGAACAAGCCACACGATTCTCATTTATTTTATTTGCAAACAAGTCACGTGATTCTATTTTTTTGAATCGTGCAGTGAATCAGTACCTGAGAATGAGCTGCATAATTCTTGGTCATGTTTGATTCTCAAACTTAGTGTTTTTTTAATAATGTATTTCCACTATATTGTCAAGCTTCATGCTTTCATAGATTATAATATTCTATAATATGAATTACCCTGTTTAATTTATAATTACATTTTTTATTATAATTAAATAAATAATTAGTATGGGATTCATTCAAAGGGGCCATGCCCAAAAGAGAGAAAGTTTTTTTTTTGTATTATAGATAAGTCAAACAAGTGAAAAGAATTGATTCATTTCATCAGGTAGTTCATAATAATCAAATCATTTCAAGTGAATCGAAATGTCCATAACTATTTGAATATTGACAATATTAATCAAAATACCAGTCCAGTATCAGACATTATACAAAAATGTGTAACCCTGAGGAGACTAATGACCCTCTTTCCATGTTTCCAGAAGACATGAAGTGCCTTTCATCTAAATGAAGCGAATAAAAGCATTTTCTTCCAGTGAGCAGTACTGACATAAGCATATTTTATGAATTTACCAAAATAAATGATAAATGTAATAGCAGTGAAGTATATTTTTCACATTTTACTTTGCTTTACATGCAAATATAATTAAAAAATAAAGAAGAAATATTTAACCTGACAATTTTGTCCAAATTTGAATAATAAATTAATAAGTCGATTCACCTGGAATTTGGTGTTTACATTTAACCTGAGGAGTAGGAACAGAAACCCACACCTTTTACCACACAGCTGTTATAGTCTTGGAGCCAGTACTCCCCAACTAGGGTTGCCAGATGTCCCATATTTGATCATTTTGCCCCCTGTCCTGTACTGACCTTTCAGGGACACCCAATTGTCCCATATTTAGTTCCTTTTCAAATTTTGTAATAAAAATATATTTTTACTACCTTCTTATGGTACTTAGTTGTAAGTTTTTAAGTAAATATACTTTCTTTTCTCAGATTCTCTTGATGAATATAACCCAAATGTAACGAGGAAACTAGTGTTTGCTGCCTGTTTGCAACTTGTTCAATTGCTATGGCTGGCTGAGGACAGCGACACTGTTACTGTTTTGCTCTTCAGCCGCGCTGCTGTGCAGTTCTGTATCAGCATTGCAACATACAGTGTCAACAAAGTGTGTTGTTACTACATGCCACAGCCCACTTTTTTTTTAACTTAAAAACTAATCAATGCCTAAACGTAAGTGTAAGTTTCGTGATGAATATTCCAGCGAATGGACATTTATTAAACAAGTCAGAAGCTGTTTTGAAGCAAACTGTGGTGTATGTAATTGCACTTGCAGTATTGAACATGGTCCCGTATTTCTAATTTTCTAATCTGGCAACCCTATCCACAACTCATAAATTTAGAAACTTGCCACAAAACAGACATCCTGATACTTTAATAAAGACAAAAAGCTAATCAATATTTATTTGTAATTGAAGTGTATCTTTGTAAAGAGCAAATATCAAGCTTTGAATTAAACTCCAAATTCTTAAAAGTCTTTTTCATGAAGCACTAAATTCATAAGTCTAACTTTATTAACTTCTGAGCAGTGGTTTAGGCTGTTATTGGTTTCAGCTTTAAAAACTTTGAACTTGAGATGCTCCAAGCTGAACAGTTTAGATTTCAAACCAAAATGACAAATAACAGTAAGTTATTCACAAAATTTCATGAGAATTCATCAATTTGTTCTTAATTTACAGCATTCACAAAATGTTTACTAAAGACTGAAAAAAACATAGACAAATGGTTACATATCTTAGCAAAAATACTCAAAACATTCTACAAATATGAAAATGTGTTTTTTTTTCATAGAAAACTCTAAGTTCATTTTTTTTCCATGAATATTTCCTCCATAAAGATCATTTTATCAGACAAGCATTTTTCTCATGATACCAAGATAAATTATCTATATTTCACCCTCTATTTCTTATGTGCTAAAAGTCGGAAATTAAATTCTGTGTAACTTCAGTGACATAAAGGAAATAATTATTATAACTATTACCATTCAAGAAACCATTTTCCATTATGTTTAAAAAAATTCTTAAACCTTCCTAATTGCCTTGTATATATGAAGTTATTTTGATCAAAGTTTAAAATAGATACATTTATTACTACCTTTTCTCAGTAAATAAACAAGAAATGCAATTATGGTTTCCATTTAATTAGAGTACTTTGAACAAATAATCACTAGCAGTCATCTAATATACCGTCGCAAGTGTGGGTTTTAAATATGCTAAGATATGAGTTTAAGCAACAAAGTGTGATACACTAAGCACATATCTTGTTGAGCCAAGGAGATGTGGTTATGCATAAACATAAGCAGATATTTATATACTGTACACATAGATACGGCATACACAACTTGTGTGATGCCAGTGATGCAGCCTTTTACTTAAGTCAGTATAACTTACAAGCAGCTGTGTTTTTTGAGACTTTATTATTATTGTAGAAAAGTAGGCAGGGACAAGATTACAATATTAACTTAAAAACAATTGTGCAATCATGTTTTCACCCTTACTGCATTATGACTTCATGCAGTGACAAAAAGTATGTCTGTTTTTTATTTATTTTTTATTTTTCCGTTTTTAGGTAGATATAGGTTTATTTTTCTTGTTTTACCTTTTAACAACCTTCACCCTTTTTCCAACATATCTGATATATACAAGTTTCCTTGCAAACCAAACCATTCCTTAATAGGATAGCTTTACATAGATGCAGTTTTGAACATCTTGAAAGTTTAAGTTCATTTACCATCTCAGATGCCTCAGGGATTTTTTCTGCCCTCCTAGATAACACAGAATAGGGTTATTCAAAGTTCATTTTTACTGACCCTTTGATAGTTTTTTGTAATCTAATCAAAAACAAATTTATTTGGACATTTTTTGTAGAGGTTTATCAAACCTATAAAACACATCCATTATTCCAGTTTCCCCACAGCCTATCAGTGTGAACAGCAGGTTTACCTAAAACGCTACACTGCAAGTAGTTAATAGCTGCAAATATTTAATTTCTTTCATTTCATGAGTGTTTTGATCACATTTACTGTAGCTCAGCTATATACGTAGTCCCATTGAAAATACAGGGTGATTCAAAAAGATTAATCCGATTTCAAAATGATTTATTTCACTTGTAATTCATTACAGAACAGTGTAGTAAATTGTAAATGGTTTAGGTGAGCATAACGTTTATTGTGTAATTTTACAAGTGCTCAATATGACCTCCAGCTGTACGGACAACATCAACACGATAGTCAAATTCATCCTATACTGGATGTAGCATGTTGGGTGTCACTGTACTCACAGCTCTTTTAATGTGATTTCGGAGATCATCCAGTGTTGTTGGGGGTGGCGGCACATAAACTGATGATGGTTCACTGCCATACTGCAGACAAAAATCACGTTGCACAGTTATGATGGATTCACTCTTATTGAAGTGGAGAACGCAAAACGCTTTCTGCTTAGGAGACACCATCTCCTCCCAGACTGAAAGGAGCCATCTTCCGGTGACAGTCAAAAACTCTATGACTCCCTCTTTCAATTGGTATGTGATTGGTTCCTAGGCAACTCAAGGCTGTAAAAATATGCCATTTTGAAATCAGATGAATCTTTATGAATCACCTTGTATATTAGTTTCTTCAAAGAGGACAGTTCATGGAAAAAAACAGGCAATTTAACATGTAGTTGACAGAAAGGTACATTTGTTCCAGCCTGGAACAAAGCCTTTGTGTTTACTATGCAATGAGAGCTTGTCACTGATGAAGGAGTTTAACTTAAGAATACACAATTCACCCTAACCTTAGCAGAAACTTTCCACTTGTCTCCAATGCTCACTTCCAGAAAGGCGCTAGCCTTGTGCTGTGAGCAACAATGTACTACTCTGTTTAGGACTTGCAATGAGCAAGAGAGAGCTGCACTGGCATCACTATGAGGGGCATGGATATTAGCTAAAAAGACTGTTTGTAGAATCAACGATGGTCAAGGAGTGTATGCTTGCATCAGTCGAGCAAGTAGTAACTGGATGAGAAAGCCCAAAATACCATCATTGATTCAATTAAGAATATTCCATTGTCAGATACAACAGTTATTATAAGGGTAGAGGTCCTTGCATTGGATGTTTTTGAGGCTCTTTAGAACAGACTAAGGAAGGCGGGTGGGATGTCCCTTCCAGTGAATGAAGCGGCCATCAACAGAAATGAGGCGCAATTGTGCCTCTGTGTTAGATTTTTTTTGATGGCAAATGCTTTTGGAATGACTAATTCCTTTGGAGGAGCATGCAACTGGTGAGCTAATTTTCCATAAGACTATCATTCTTTGAGGCGAATGGATTGGTGTTAAGGCTGATAAATATTCTGGTAGTATACGGAGGTCCTGCCATAGCAGGTAGGTTACACTGTAGCCGCTACAGGACTTTTCTGCTTGCCTGACATCCATGAATCTGCAGCTGATATCGCTGCATTGCCTTAACCACGAACGTGTACTTTTTGCAAAATTGGTTTAATGGTTGAATGTGTGAATTTTTCTATTTCTTGTATTTCACAATATAAGTATTTCCATGCATCGCTTGTTTTCTTCTGTGTCATTGAGTTAAATATATTTGATTCAGTTTCACACAATACTTCAATTCAAATATAAATATAAAATATGGTATTGCTATTTTTAATGGCATGCTTGTGTCTTTTCTTATCAATAACTGCCTGCTGTGTGCAGAATTTCTTTTGTAACATTACCTACAGTACTAAGTCTATTAAGTCTGCTCACAAGGGGGTCTAAGTTAGTCCACAACTTTGTTCCTCTTCTTTGACTCCAAGAAGCACACTGCATCTCTGCACTTAGTCATAGTCCTGATCTGCTGCTAATCCACAGCACTGGGGCACACTGCAATAGCGCTAAACGCCAAAGTTAATCTTTTTACCATAAATACATATTAAGACCAGATCGGCACAGGATCATACCCAGCTCAGAGTGTGTTGCAACAAACCCCGTGAGTTTTTGCTTAAGATAATTAGCCTGTAATATTTACTTAAAAATCCATGGAGCTATAACAAATAAAAAAAGGAAAGGACAAAACAATCATACCAATTAAATTGTACAAAGGCACACGCGAACAGGTGACTTTTCCAAAAAAAAATCACAAGAGCTGATGATCTGAACCATATCCTGATGTCTCCTTTCACATGGAAAAACGGCTCTTGTGATGTCAAACATCAATACACATAGATCCTGAAGAATACCTCCAAACTAAACAGCATAAAAACAAATACAGTCTAAAAATTACAAAAACCAGCTAACACACCTGAAGCTCTCAAAAATGATAGCAAGGGTCAATGATTAATTAGGAAAGAAAAAGGACAATGGGTGAATACTTGAATTTCACATTAGTAAGGGGCAACCTTTTTTAGAAATACTGTGTCCATTTGCTTAATAAATGTCTTTAAACAGTTCCCAGCTAAAGAGCTTAAAGAACAGTGCTTTTGTATTCCAATGAAGGGCTCATATGTTGTAATTTATTCAAACAATAAACAACCAATAAAACAGTCAGTTAAATAAAGTTTATTCTTGCACAACCCCTTTTTATTAAAAAGTGATGCACACAAAGACAAAACAAATATCAACACTGAACAAAAGAAAATACATAACTATAAAATTTATCTATAGACCCTATTAAAATATGTGGGATAGTATGAAATTCCAATGACTCATCCACTGTACAATGTCATTTTAATTCCAGAACGGATAACCTGATCAAAACAGCAATCACACCAGGCACCTCCATCAGAGAATAATAATATAAAGTAATATTTACAGCATGAAATAATAATCTTTCAATAGATACACTGTAATGAAACTCACATTTTGCAGTGATTCCAAATTCTTCTTTTTTCACAGATATATATATATATTTTATGGAAGAAAAGTTAAATGAAACATAAGGGAATAAATTGGTGTACAGGATTATTCAATTAAGTCGTCTTCTTTTTCTATATTGATCAAGATAAGAAAAGATAATTAAATTTGGAAACATTTGAGTGTTCAAAGCTTTGATGAGGGATGAGGATCGGGAAAATAAGTGTTACATTGTTTTTAAGGGCTGTCAGGATAAAGCAGTATTAATCCAATTAATCATATGACTGAGTTAAAAGGAAAGTCTTTAATCTGTTTTTTAAATTTTCAGCACAGAGGGGGCATCTTTAATTATGCTAGAAGGTGAGAGGCATGCAATTAGTTTTGCAAAGGTGAAAGCTCAAATGTTTATTAGGAATTATTAAAACATTTTACTCCTGGATCCATGAGGAAGGTCAAAGCTTGTCATTTTTATTGAAAAGTTTGGATAATGTCAGTAACATCTTGCTAATAGGTGTAAAGAAGATACCACCAGTGGAGTTTTTGGCATGAAAATTGTGGAGAGGCTAAACAGACCTAGCAGAGCGATGCTATCAGAGTATGAATTCATCCTGATAAGCAGTGAAGTGGGTGTTTGCATGTGTGCGTGAGTATGAGAGAGATTATTCAATCCCTTAAACAGCAGAACGCATGTGAGTCACACCTCTGCTTAAATCCATTGGCCTTGGTATGTAGCCACCAGCCATCTTGTGAATGATCCTGGCTCATGGAGTTGGGAAAAGTGATCATAGAGTGGTGTGAGGCAGAGTTAGAGGTAAGCATGTGCAGGCAGACACTGTGGCAGAAGAAAGATCATTGGACCCATGGAATTTCAGAGTGGCTTCAGCTGCCTTGGTTGGTGGCAGATGGCCTCCATTAAAAAAAAAATAGGCAGAGATTGAAGCTAAACTTGCTGTACCATAAATCATTCATACAACACTGGGTCTGTCAGGCAGCATGTTACTGGATGTCACAAAAAGGGACGAACTAATAATTACTTCGGAAATGTGAACCTGTGCTGTAAAGTTGCCACAGAGTAGTGTAATTTGTCATGCTCTGTAACTGATAGTTGTGTAGTCGGACATATTCAGGCAACAAGATCAGCAACTGTAGTCATCAAGTTTGTCATCCCCTCCAACTAGAAGTCATGTAATGTGCCAACAGCTTTAGCTGATATAACTTCACAAATAACTCTTCCAATGACACCCTAAATATTGAAAAGCTGTGGTAAAGTTTACAACCCCAATTCAGAAAAGGTAGGGACAGTACTGACAATGCAAATAAAAATAGAAAGACATTATTAAGTACCAGTAACGGTGCAGAATACACTTGACTTGAGCATGCCTAGTTTTCATATTCTTTCTCTGTATATTTAGCATTCGTTTGCTCAGAGGTTGATGCGCTTGCTGCTTCGTGAGCAGCTCTTGTTTTCTCCAGCCTAGTGACCTGCTTCTTCTCTTCTTTCATCAGCATCTTTTCAGGTTAAAACTGATTAAGTCGGTGTTTGTGTTGCAATTACTTAGTACATTTTCTTTAATTTTTCACTTAAGCTTGCACTTAAGTCTTCAATCTGCCTCAAGAATGATTTACGATATGAAGAGGTAGGGGAAGTGAGGGCGAATGTGGTAGGGATGAGAACAACGCCTGTACACATGCACTGCATGGCCACCCTGCTGGCCGCTGCCGAGAGTTGATTCTACAATAAAATAAAAATAAAAAGAGGAATAACCTTGGAGGTCAATCATCACCCTGAAAGCAGATAGTAGATATCACGTTGTACATGTGTGCCAAGTTTCAGGTCAATAGGTCAAAAGGTTTGCGAGCTACAGGTGATTTAAAATCCTGGACAGGCAAACGAACAGCCACAGCAGCGTATTATATATAAAGAAAGGCAGACAGTGTGGTGTAGTGGTTAAGGCTTTGAATTTCAAACCCTACGGCTGTGGGTTCAAGTCCTGCTACTGTCACTGTGTGCCTATGAGCGAATCACTTAACTTGCTTGTGCTCCAATTGGAAAACCAAAAGGATTGTAACAAATTGTATCATAAATGTTGTAAATTTCCTTGGATAATGGTGTCAGCCACATAAGTAAATGATCTTTGACCTGAAAACAATATAATAGCCCATTATTTGATGTTACAACAAATGGATTTTATTGGGTTTTTTTTTTCAAAAATAAACACTTATTCTGATACTTGCAACATATTTAAAGAAAAAAAGAGTTTAGACAGTAAATGATTTACCACTTTGTAACACTGCCTTTTATTCTAGTAAAACTTAATAAATGTTTAGGTACAGAAGACACCAGATTTGCAAACAAATCTTAAGGTGTGCAAAGAAATAAGGTCTTTGTTGTTGCATTTTGCATGTGAAGCCAGTGGAGCACCGCCACCCTCGTCCTATACAGCCATGCCTTGTATTGCACACAGAATGTTGTTTTTCATTGCCTTGCTAAAACATGTCCATAGAAGAGAATGTCAACTTTACAACAACATATGTTGTTCCAAAATCTCTATGTACATTTCAGAATTAATGGTGCCTACACAGAAGTTAAAATTACCCTTGCCCAGTGCAGTAACACAATTCCCATACCATCACAAATGCTGGCTTCTGGACTTGTAGCTGTTAACTTTCTGGGTGATTCATTTCCTCTTTGGTCCAGAGGGCCAAAGTGTATTTCTTAGAAAAAAAAACAAAAAAAAACAGAAATATCGATTTGTTCTATCACAATACATGTGATGGTCCATCCCAGATGCCTCCAAGCCCAGAGAAGTCATCCGTACTTCTGGACACTGTTAACATCCTTCCTTTTTGCACAGTAGAATTGTCCCCAGCTTTTGTGGATATATCTATGTATTGTATTCCTTTTTAAAGGTTTGCCAAAGTACTCCTGAGCTCACGTGGTTATATCACTTATTGATGAATGACAGATTTTGATGCGGTGCCATCTGAGGGATTGGAGATCACAAACAGTCAGGTTAGGCCTGCTCCCTTGTCCTTTATGTACAGTATTTTTTCCAGATTCCTTGATTTTTTAAAAATTATATTTTAATTATATTTTGCACTATTGAGGGTGAAATACCCAAATCACTTCCAAAAAGTCTTTGAGATCGGGGGTAGGGGTGATGTTAGAGCATGTGGGCTTATTCAGTGCAGCAGGAACAACGCACATGTTGATCTTTTTTTTCTTTCAGTACATGTGCCTTCCCTGTTTATTTATACAGTATATCTAGTGACTTGTCTGCCTGTCTGTCTCTCTATTACGCAGTGCTCTGTCTTGTCTGTGTGTTATGGATCTTAAAAATAACAGTTATAAGGACAATTGTTCATGTTAATTGCAGTCTCAATTGTTAAAAAAATATTTTAAAAGGTGCATCCCACATGAAAATATAACGATCTCATTAACTGACAGTTCATACCAATTTATAAATTTTATGTCCGTTTGAGGTTAAAAAGAAAAAAAAAGTAACACTTTATCCCCAGCGGGGAATCGAACTCAGGTCAGTGAGGCATGGCAAATCTTAGCGCGCTACGCCATGGAAACTGTTGTAACATCTTTGAACCTTGTGTGAAAGTGTTTATTTGATCTTTGGAACTCAAGCCTTACACATTCTATACCTTATGCCTACATTTTGTGACATTTATTACTAAAATGTGAAAAAGTTTCTGTTTTAACAATGTGTTTACACAGATTACTGTAGAAATTGAACACACATGAAATGCGTGTGTTCCAAATAACGATCTGTTATTTCCACTCTAAAACTCCAGTTCAGTCACTCCCAGATAATCAATCAAGGCATGAGCTGGGAGAAGTTTGCGCACGTTCTAAGTCGGTGGGGTGATGGAATAGCCGGCTGCTGGCAGCTTGTCTTTATCAGCACATTTAGAGGACAAAAGACGCTGGCAGAGAGGTGTGAATGGATTTAAGAAGCGATTTAAGGTGGGTCGGATCTACGAGTTTTTTTGTAGGCTCTGGTAATTCTAGTGTTAAAGGACTAGGCCTTTCCTGCACAGAGCTTTTATATCAAAGCAAGATTGCACACTATGGGTATGTTCATGTTACCAGGCTGAAGTGACTCAAATCCATTTTTTTGCCTTAATGTGACACAAATCTGATCTTTTCAAACCAGATTTGAGTCACTGTCATATATGGTCCCCCATCAGATTCGTATCCGATTTGTGTCCATGTGACATGAATGAGAACAGTCAGAGTGGAATTCATGTGTCTTTTGAGAACTGTTCTCATCCCCCAGCACCAGCAGTGAGGCAAAATAACAATGGAGGAGAGCTACAGTTGTGACAACAGTCACGGTGCCACCATTGCTGGATTCTTTCCTGTATCCACAAATCTCTTATTGCAGCAGTGCCACAATTACTGTGGAAACAGCAAAAGCTAGCTGTCTGGCTTTGTTTCACCTTTTCGATCTAATTTTGTACAGCTAATAAACTGTTTGCCATCCTCCAGAGCAAAATATGATTCATACACTAACTACTAGCACATTAATTTTGTTGGTTTTAATATTACTAGTTATCTCAGAAATATGATATTTTTAGTTGTTAGTGATGTAGATGACTCATGCATAAAAGAATCAATGTGTGCATGCATGCCATTTCAGAAGAAAGATGAATTCACATTATAGCTATATAATGGTCTCTTGTACATATGAATGTGAACCGTCAAGACAGGCAAATCCGATCTGAGCAAAAAATCAGAATGAGCAATGAGGCTTATAATGCGGACATTGTCTGGTATTTTCATTTTTAATAAATTTAATCTCAATTGCAAGAATGGATGTGTATTTACAAAAAATTGAAGTTGACCAGACTAAACATTAAATATTTTCCATTTTGTCTTTTGCATTTTCCATACCATCCCAACTTTTCTGAGTTGGGGTTGTGCTTTCCAAGTGGGACACACTCAAACGCATCATCTCCAATAATGTAATTTAATATTTTTGGTATTATTTTTTGTTTCAAGTGATGTTTACATTGTAAATTTTAACTCTTAATGCTTGTCTCTTATTAAATCCCTGCTTGCATTGGTTCATAATGAAGAAAGGAATTCTTTAAATTTGCTTATGGCTTTTTTAAAAAAGAAAAATCAAGGTATGGTCAATGCATTAAAAAAATCACAATCAAGTAAAAGAATTTCCTTAGCTTGACTAACGATTAAAAATGGATTGAGCAGTGTGTTTAAATACTAAGTGGAGTCATAAAAGTTGAATGTTCTTTTTCCTTCTGTAAAGTGTAAAGCGCTTTTACAGCAGTGGCAAACAAAGAAAAACAAAATAAGTGACAAAATGCATCTTCTAGATTTACCATGCACTTGAGAGGAAAAACTCTTAAAGAGTTATGTTACACTTTTTTTTATTAAATATTTTATGCCATTATGAATGGAGTCTTTTGCATCTGTGTGGAAAGGTTTTGCTGAGAATAACTTAATTAGATAATATTTTGTAGAAACAAATGGAAGGAAAATGAAGACACGTAATGTGTGACCTTGTGAGCTGAGATGTTTGATTACCAGATGTGAAGTAGAAGGTATTTAGAGATTTCAGCATTAAACATAAGAAAAGTATCCCTTTATGTGATGATAACACACTCTCAGCTTATGTGTTTCCTATTTTAGACCATTAATGGCATTCATTTTCCGAGCATTAATGGATACCTTTTCCCTTCATAATCTTTTTCCAGCTATTTACAATAGAAATCAATACTCCTTGTTTTGGAAACACAGACAGAAAAATCCATGGCAGATCTAATAAGGCAGATATTTGCAGAAAGTCAACATGTTTATTGTTATTGTACAGTAGATTCAGAAAGTATTCAGACCCCTTCACTGTTTTTCACATTTTGATGTTGCAAGCATGTGCTATAATCATTTAAATCATTTCTTCCCCAGAATGGCAAAGGAAAAACAGGACTTTGGAAACATATCCTAATTAAATAAAAAAAAATTGAAATCTCACATCGACACAAGTATTTCGTCCCTTTACTGCAGGGGTGGGCAAAGTCAGTCCTGGAGGGCCACAGTGGCTGCTGGTTTTTGTTCCAACCCAGTTGCTTAATTAGAAAACAATCCTTGCCAATAATTTAATTTCATGGATTGTTAGTGTCATTGTCTCAAAACACCATTAACATCTACAGTTATTCCCAGTTTCAGATAAAAAGTAACCACGTCAGATTTGGGGCGGAGCGGGGGGTGGATGTTGTATCGTGATCGTGACTGAGAGAGTAAAAGTGAAAAAAAAGTGCTAACTTTTACAAGTGCTATAAATTTACACCGGCTGTTACAAACACAAATCAAATGTATGTTTTTAGTGTATAATATTAACAATAAGAGCAGCTCACTACTCAAAACGGTAAATTTGCCAGGGAGCCAGTTTCAAACTCACAACCTCCGTATTATAAGTCAGTGGATCTTACTGAAGATGGTGTATTGTACTTGCACCTTTTGTGAAAATGTTTATTTGATATTTGGCCATCAGCCTTCACACATTATACAGTTCATGTCTACATTTTGTTATTTATTACTAAAAAAAAAGTTTCTGTTTTAACGATGTGTTTACACAGATTTTTGTAGACACAAAACACATTAAATTATTTCCCCTTACAATAATTGGGTAGCTCATTCCCAGATAATCAGTCAAGGCAGGAACTGGGAGAACTTCTTGCCCGTTCTGAGGTGGTGGGGGGATGTTATAGCAGGCTGCTTGTTGCTTGGGTTTATCGACACATTTAGAAGACAAAAGACGCTGACAGAGAGGTGCGAAGGGATTTAAGGTGGGCTGGATTTACAAATTTTTCCTTAGGCTCTGGTAATTCTAGTGTTAAATCTGCCATGTCAAGTCATTCTCATATCCTAGATTTTTTTTTCTATCACTCAAATGATTTGAAGTCAAAAAACTGGATAAGTAATTCTCAGTTTTCTCTTCACTTTCCTTCCAAGTATTTAATTAAACCAAACAGGTGTAAATGGAAACAAGCTAAATGGGGAAATGTTGGTCTGTTTTGTCATTTGCATGTTATTCCTAATAAGAAGCAATTAAAAACAAAATACAGCTGTTTAAGACTAAAATAAGCAATGAGGGTTCAAAATATTAACGAGCAAGACAATTAAAATGAAGCAGAAGTGTTACTTGAGCAATAAGTGCTTCTTTTAAGCAATTGGGTTGGAACAAAAACCTGAAGCCACTACAACCCTCCAGAAATGACTTTGCCCAACCCCTGCTTTACTCAGTACTTACTCAGCTCCTCTGGCAGTGATTGCACACAGGAGTCTTCTTTGGTGTGATACAGCAAGCTTCATAAACCAAAAATTGAGAATCTTCAGATTCTCTAATAGTCTGTCAAGTTGGATGGAGACTGTATTGGTCAGCTATTTTCATGTCTCTCCAGAGATGTTGTATTGGGTTTAAGTCAGGGCTCTGGTTGGGCAACTCAACGACTTTCACAGAATTGGTGTTGCCACTCCAGTGTTGGCTTTGCCTTGTGCTTAGGGTCATTTGTCATGTTGGAAGGTAATCCTTCAACCATGTCTGATGTCTAGAGCACTCTAGAGTAGGATTTTATTAAGAACACCTCTGTACTTTGCTCAGTTGTCCCTCAACCCTGTCTAATCTCCAGGTCCCTGCTGATGAAACACAACTCCAGAGCATGATGCTGCCATTGCCATGTGTCACCAACAAAATAGTATTTTACAGGTAATGAGAAATGCTTGGTTACCTCCAGATGTAATGCTAATCTTGGCATCATCAGACCAGGGAATCTTATTTTTCAGAGTCCTTTAGATGCAAATTTTTAACTTCCAAGGAAGCTTCCATGTGTCTTTTACTGAGGAGAGCCTTCTGTCTGGCCACTCTGTCATAAAGCCTAGATTGATGGTGTTGCCCTTGTGGACGTTTCTCCTGTCTCCACACATGCTCTTTGGAAGTCAGCAAGAGTGAACATCAGTCTTCCTCACCTCTGTTATCATGTCATCTCTTCCATAATGGTTCAGTTTTGCCAGGAGACCAGCTCTAGGAAGAGTTGTGGTTCTTCCAAATGTCTTACATTTAAGATACTGGGAATCTTAAATACTGTAGATTTTTTTTGTAGCTTTCTGCAGATCCTGTCTATAAGCTCTGTAGGCACATTCTTCAAATTCATGGTTTGATTATTACTCTAATATACATTGTCAACTATAGGACTTTCTATAGACACAGGTGTGTGCCTTTTATAATCATGTCCAATCAACTCAATTGACCCCAGGTGGACTACAAACAAGGTGTAGAAACATCTCAACAAGGATCAATGGAATGAGTTGTACTTGATACATATTTGAAGTGTCATAGCAATGTTCTGAACAATTGTGACAAAATGGTATTTATGTTTTTTTTTATTATTGCTAATGAATTTCAAAATAAAAACATCTAAAATTCTGTTTTTGTTTTCATTCTGGGGTATTGATTTTTGCTTGATGTAGAGAAAATGAATGTAAATGCTAAAATGTGAAAAAGTGAAGGCATCTGAATATCTTCTGTAAGTACTGTAAGTAATCTAAGCATAGACTCTTCACGTATTATAAACACTAGCTATACAGTATAATCTTAAATCCTGTATATTAGGATATGTCACACTTTTTGGAAGTTGGGTATCAATTTTCAGTGTTTCTTAAGAATTATTTCACAATAAAATATGTAGTACCATAAAGTCTACTCAAAGGTAAATTTCCATACAGGTTATATAGCTGCACAAAAGCCCAACATCTTCCATAATTAGCATAGATTCTATAACTCTACCATATAAAATTGTATTTTTAGTTGGATTGTACACAGATGGTCTAAATCAACATGACCACTCTATTTCCAGTGACATTTTTGATTATATTCAGCATTGTAGTATTTAATGTATATTACATACTAGGGAAATACCTGAGCTTCGCGGCGGCGAAGTACTACTTTAAAATCTTTATTAAGAAGAAAAGTAAACCTTTTTAAACTGAGGGAAAATATACCAATAATTATTTGTTAAGGATCTCTTTGTATACCACGTTGTCATTTCGGCCCTCCGGTTGTAATATGACCAAGCTGTGCGCTGAGCTTACTCTTGAGCATGCAATGTATAGTTGGCCATATGAAAAGCAATCTTGCCTCAAATCAATGCCAACCTTTTGTAGGGTCTGTCCCTCAGACTTATTAATTGTTGTTGCGAAGCAGAACCTTACTGTTAATTGGAGGCGTTTGAATTGAAATGGGTTTCATCAGTAACTTTGCATCCAGCTTTTGAGAGTTTAAACATTCATAAACATCAAAGTGTCCACTACTCAAATCGTCACCTGTGAATCTAAGATGTTTAAGAGGCATTGGAGGTTGTCCAAAGGTGTAAAATATTTGGCCATTTCGGCACACTTGAAAGCGACAACCGAACAATTCAGCTGCAGCCATCAACTCACATGCAGAACCATAGGTGAAGGGCTTAAGCATTTCACTCTTATAGTGCCCCTGTGTAGTATAATTATCTCCTGTACCGTCATCAGTCCACACCTTGAACCTGTCCCAGTCATTCAATACATCAGACACAATGTTCCTCCAGATATCAAGAGTGAGCCTGATATGGCCGTGCAATATGTAACACAGAGAATGGAAAAGGCAGTCGCCATCTCCGGGCATGGAAACCGCTCAGTAAGTGACAGTTCTTTGATCGATGGTGATCACCTCGATAGACATGTTATGGGGGTACGGTTGGAACGATAAAGGAAATAGGTACCTGAACAATGTAAACTAAGTCTAAAATACCTACACAATAACTATAATCGTAATAAACGAACAATAAAACAGCGGAGAAGCCGTGGATTAAATAAAAAGGCTGCATTTATCAGCAGGGAGACGTGAATACCGTGGCAAAGCAAGGAAGGGAATGAAGAGACCTGAGCAACGGACGGCCTTATATACAGTAAGCAGGCAGCCATCTACGTGGGAGGCGTGGGGATGGGGGACCCAAATCCGCCTCACACGGCGACTGAGCTGCAGGCTTTGGACATATATATGTACGTAAGTAGGATTCAGTTAGCGTTGGGAACCCGCGTACCAAATTTCTTGAAGATGGGGCCATAAATAAGAAAGTTTAACATGGCAGACGTTGTCAACCGTTATGACCGTTACGCGTAGAATTTCAAAATGAAACCTGCTTAACTTTTGTAAGTAAGCTGTAAGGAATGAGCCTGCCAAATTTCAGCCTTCTACCTACACGGGAAGTTGGAGAATTAGTGACGAGTGAGTCAGTGAGGGCTTTGCTTTTTATTAGTGTAGATGAACAGGTGCTGTATTGATCTTTGACAAAATTGCAAAAGTTTCATTTTACTTTGATGCTCAAAAAAAGCATAAATAATTAATACTCAAACTTTTGGATTACACCTTATACGATAATAATTAGTTTATGTCACATAAGGCCACTTAACAGCCCCATTGGAGGATACATTTAAGCATTCTATGAACAGATATATTTGTATATGAAATAAGCAAATTCAGGGCGGCATGGTGGCGCAGTGGGTAGTGCTGCTGCCTCACAGTTGGGGGACTTGGGTTTGCTTCCCGGGTCCTCCCTGCGTGGAGTTTGCATGTTCTCCCCGTGTCTGCGTGGGTTTCCTCCGGGCGCTCTGGTTTCCTCCCACAGTCCAAAGACATGCAGGTTAGGTGGATTAGCGATTCTAAATTGGCCGTGGGTGTGTTTGTGTGTGTCCTGCGGTGGGTTGGCACCCAGCCCGGGATTGGTTCGTGCCCTGTGTTGGCTGGGATTGGCTCCAGCAGACCCCCGTGACCCTGTGTTTGGATTCAGCGGGTTCGAAGATGGATGAATAAGCAAAATCAGTGAAGCTCCAAGAACATGCATTTAGCAAGTGCTTGCCTAGCGCTGTGGCTTTAAGAACAGTCAAATTCACGCAACTGATCCAATTAGAAAAGTAAATAATATTTTATTACAACTTAATCTAATCTGCAACCTTGTGCAAATGTAGAACTGTTGACTACAATTCCCATCAGCCTCTGCACCACTCCATACAATTTCATTATTACTCACAAAGTTTAGGTAAGAGCATTGAAAAAAGCGACATGTCATCAGAGGTAGCAGCTGTTGCTTTTTTTCTTCAACCTTCTTCAACCAACTTTGGGATTTATCTTAGAGCACAGTTTCTTAATTTTTATGGCTTGGGACCCAGTTTTACCTTTTTAAGGTAATGCGAAGAATTGAGAGGTTTTCTCATATTTGTGAATCAATCCCGATTGGTACAGCATGGGGAAGGGGGTCCTCTTGATAAAACAAGCACAGTTAGAAATGGTTAAAAATATCACACGTGACAATAAATTTGAGATAATCTGATTACTATATTTTTTATTCAGTTGATTGCCTTGCTTTTTTTGAAAAAGAGAACACTGTTGTCCACCGGCATATCATCTTTAAGTTCTCAACACCAATCAATGACCAGTGGTAAGCACTTTAAGAACTAAAATAAAATACAAAGAGGAGAAAAAACAAAGAAAAAAATCACAGCAAATTAACCAATGGAGCCAAGCCATGATTGAACAGAATAAGACGACTTTTTTTCTGTTCTTTAGAACTTGATAAGAAGAGAACAGGAAGGTGCTTTTGAGTGAGTAAAACGAAAATTTGTAACTTAGATTTTTTTCTTGGTAGACATTTATTTCAAATCACAGAACAGTTTTAATTCTAGGCTTTGATGCTGATGGTGATTTTTAGTAGTTTTTAGCTTTGAATGAATCAATTTTATATCACCTTTGTAACATTACCTGAAACTTTTTGTGATGTCCTTTACTATGGAGTTCTGCTGCAAAATCTTTCACACTAACACTACCGAGTACTAGGTATAGCATGCTCAACAATAAATCATAAAGCTCAAGTGAACTTATAATATTAGACCCTGGTGAAAAAGTAAAATACAAATACTGTATACAGAAAAGTACTTAGTTACATAGTACTTCTGATACATTCGATTAACCAATGGCACTGTAACAAAGGTCCATTGACTTAGAACATTTCACAGCCAGTACAACTATACAATAAGAATTTTCCAAAAAAAATTATCTATGGCATTATCCATCCATCCATCCATTTTCCAACCCACTGAATCCGAACACAGGGTCACGGGGGTCTGCTGGAGCCAATTCCAGCCAACACAGGGCACAAGGCAGGAACCAATCCCGGGCAGGGTGCCAACCCACCGCAGTCTATGGCATTATGTCAAAAGGAAAAATTACAAAATTAAAAAAACCCTTCTGATATCCATACCCCCGACACACACACTCTCATACTATTTCTTCAAGGTATACCCATATTGTGTAAGGGACAAGATGCCTGATCTGGCTGAGGAGAAGAGAAGAAACAATGACAGTCCAGGAGACCCCATCCATCATCAACCCAGATGACCAGATATTTGGTGCTGTACTATTTCTGCCAATTGATGCCATTGGGTAATAGTGGTCCCAGATGTCCCATTAATCCCAACAGCTGAAAGTTACAATTGGGAATGATTGAGGAAAGATGTCCTCCAAGTATTAACAGAAACAGAATCTGGTTATTTAGCAACTATTGTCCTAAATTGGAAGATTGTGGGTTCAATTCCCGGTTCCTCCCTGTGTAGATAGCGCTTTGAGTACCGAGAAAAGCGCTATATAAATGTAATGAATTATTACTATTATTATTATTATTATTATTAAATGAAAAATAGCTTTTGTTATATGTAACAAAAAGTGGGGGGTATGGTCTACACAAGTAATATTATTTTAAATTGAAAGTGTAGATCTCACTTGTCTTACTTGTGTGTAAATTTAGATATCTTTACTTGTGTATGTAAAATAAAAAAGCAATGTGTTGGGATTTATAAACTTTATGTTCATTCATGTCATGGAAACTGAAGGTAAAATGGGTACATGGCATGTGTATAAAAACAAACAAAAAAAGTATTAATTAAGAAATTAAAAGAAATTAATTTAATTTTATTTTTTCTGTGTTGCCTTAAGGTATGCCATGTTAATTTTCTTTCATATTTATTGTACTTATAATTTCACTACTATCTTAAAAATACTCATTCTTTAAAATTAAAGTGACGCAATCACTGAGTATTACTGGTCCTCTCTGCTTATTTTTGTGAACTAAACCAAGCCATCACCTCCCTCCTACCTTTCTTTGAGTCAGCCTAGCAATTTTAAAAGGCATGCATGGTTAGTGATGACTAATCGCTTGATTACATTGCCCGCCCTGGCTTGCATTTCAGGCAGAATGCCTAATTAAACCCACATACCCATTACCAGATCTCTCAGCAGATCCCACACAAGTTTACCAGATTAAACATGCACAATCTAAACAGCAGGCAAACAGTCTGACAAACAGTAGGAAAGTTAAACTGTGAAATTCCCTTCAGGAAGCAAAAAGAAAAATGAAAGCTGAAATGACATTATACCTATCCTTAACTACTGTTTAATACAGTGTAAATGTCTGAAGTCTGAAGGCCCAGAAAGGTAAACCTTCAAAAATAAAAACATATTGAAGCCATTTTTAAACACACCCATAAAAAGTCTGTTAGCAACCCAAAAAAATTAACAAGGCTCAGTTACTGTATACCAATGAACAAGGCATTTTATCATGACATACTGTAAATGTGAAAATGTTTTAAATCTCTTATTTCATGTTCTTTTTTCTTATTGGAAATAAGTGCATGGAGCAGATTTGCTTACCTTCTTTGATTTTTAGTCTCACACTTCCTCACTAACAGAAATAAAGATAACAGAATATCCCTCATTTAACAACTTGATTTTACAGCATGTGTCTAAAATGTGTCATGCATGAGCAGCAGATGATCACCATCCAGGTGCACCTAAGGTATGTGGTACCCTTCCAGAATGAGAGCTGCACTGTTGCTAACAACCTTGTCTCCTTTTTCCCTCATAGCACAGAGAAACCGTCCCTTCCAGTCCACCTGGTATAAAAGGCAGACATCCTCGGAAGGTGGCATCTCATTTGGACCTGAAAGCTCAACTATCAGAGATGACACTAGACCAGCACTCTCTAAAAACACCACTAGAGCAGAGGTACCAACTGTTTGTTGTAGTGCCATTTCCATTTACTTTTCTTTTGTTGAAGTTAAACAGGGTTTGCCCAGTTGGCACCCCAACTATTTTTGAACTTGTTCTGCGGCATCACTTGCCCTTATACAAATGCTTCTTATCAGAAGGTTATTAGTACATCCATCCATTTTCCAACCCGCTGAATCCAAACACAGGGTCACGGGGGTCTGCTTGAGCCAATCCCAGCCAACACAGGGCACAAAGCAGGAACCAATCCCGGGCAGGGTGCCAACCCACCGCAGTTATTAGTACATAGAAAGAATTATTTATTTTAAATGTGAATTTAATTGTGTGGCATTCCCTCAGATTTATTTACTTATGCCACACTGTTAGAAAATTATTTTAATACTAGCTACATTACCTGTTGAAGACAGCTAATAAAATACATTTAAATATGTCTGATACTTGATATCTCTTGCCCTCCGTGCACTCTCTGAGTTTGTTCTATGCCTTTCCTCTGTATCCTTATGTGTCTCAACTTCTCTTGCTGAGTGCCTATTCTCTCAGTCACATTTACGCTTTGAGACGCTGTCAGTTTGAGGCATTTTCTTTCCCACCCGTCCATTTTTGACTACCACCAAAGGAAGATTAACCGCTGTGAAAACATCATTCATATTGTTACAAATATGTCCTGTCTTTGAATGCGACTTTCAGCGTGCCCCCCACAGATTTCCTCGGCATCGTCAGGTGTATCATCCACTCTTGCTGTGCACTTCTTGTCTCAATCACATTCCTGTAAAGCCTGATTCTTTGACTCTGTAATTTCAAAGTGCCTTACTCAACTCCTGTCCGCTTTTTGACAACCACCAAAGGTGGATGGACACCCTTATCCGCTATGAAAACATCATTTGTGTTCTTGTAAATACTGTCTAACTTTGAAGGCAACTTGGGTTGGGTTAAAGACCCAACGTTACTCAGTACATTATTTGCTTTGTTGTCATTGAAATACTCCATTTTAACTCTTTTTTATTTTTATTAAAATGAAAAAAAAAAACAATTGTCACAATCAGGGATTGAACTTCAAACCTCTAAACTATCATGTCATCATCCCTACCAATGATCCACCAAAACCAAACTGATCAATCAGACTGCTTGGAGTGACTGGACTCACACATACAGACAGTAGTGTTTTATTATATTGTAGGCAAAGCCAAACTGACTAATCAAATTGTTCAGAGGGACTAGACCTATGTACAGACAATAGCATTTTATTATATAGTAGATAGATTGGCTTTTATCCTTAGCATATCTGCACACTTACTGTATATCACTGTATGCATTATAGCAATACTGACTAATGTTGCAGTATGGCTTGCACAGTTGTCCTAAACCTGCACTAACTTGATTTGAATTTTTGATTAATTTCTCCCTATGTGAAGTTTGAATGTCCTCTCTATGTCTGTGCTGCATTTGCAAATGCATCCAAAATATGTGCAGGATAGGTGATTTGGGCAAAACTAAATTGTTCTTCTGTGAGTGAATGTGCACGTGGACATGACTGTGACCTACAACTGACTTGCCTCTCAATCAAGGTGCTTTCCTATCTTTTGTGATATGCTGCCAGGATAGGCTATAGCTTTATATGCCCCTGAAATGGACTAAACAAGTTTGATGATGGATGGATGAATTGATAGCATTGAAATCAAGTCAAATAAATATTTTCATTTTAAGTAAATTATAGTAAAAGGGGTTAAATACAAAGCCACATTTTCATCAGGGGCAAATCTATCTATCTATGTATCTATCTATCTATCTGTTTCGTTTTATCAGAAAACATCCATCCATCCATTATACAACAGGGTCATTGGGTCTGCTGGAGCCAATCCCAGCCAGCACAGGGCGCAAGGCAGGAAACAAACCCCAGGCAGGGCGCCAGCCCACTGCAGGGCACACACACACGACAATTTAGAATCACCAATGCACCTAACCTGCATGTCTTTGGACTGTGGGAGGAAACCCACGCAGACATGGAGAGAACATGCAAACTCCACACAGGGAGGACCCGGGAAGCGAACCCGGGTCTCCTAACTGCAAGGCAGCAGTGCTACCTACTGCGCCACTGTGCCGCCTTGGAAAACATTTGTTTTAGAATAAAAAGTTCAGTATGTTTCTGAGCACAGATTCAAAGGGAAACTGTTTTCACAGACAAATTATTGGTCTACTTGTGATGTGTTGAAATGTGAGCTGGTATGCTTAGTTCCTGATTTGTGAATTTCTAAAAATGAACTGCAACTTTGCAAGAAGATGGCAGCATAGAGAATATTATATTTGAGATAGGATGGTAATGGTCACTGCTGAAAAAGGGCAAATGAAGAACTTTACTATCTCTCTGACACTGGACAATATCTGCAAAAACTCCATTTATGTGTATTATCTCCACATAAATTGTGACTTTTAATCTAGTCTCCAGGACCCATAAGGGGGCAGCACTAACCACTGTGCCATCCTGTCTCTAAATGTGTTACAAGATGTTATATGAACCATGAGACCTATTCTCAATCTGTATTGCTGTACCATATTCAAATAGAAAATAAGGGAAAAATAAAATTAAAACGAACATTGGTGTGAAAATTTACCATGATCTATTGTACTGTTTTAATTTACAATTAAAACTGTATCTTAAGCAGAGCTTTGCAGTTAAATTGCAGTGTTTCTAGCATCAAGATAAACTGACATTACTGAAACTTAGTTTGCAGTCATGCTTCAGCTTCTTAATTAACAGAAATGAAATTCATTTAAAATAGAATAATTACTTGTATGTCTGGAGCAGAATTATATTCCCATTTCTATTCGTATGTGAGACCATTTAACAAGAGATATTAAGAAACGATTTGAAAGGATCATTTCAGGGTGAAGAAAGATTTACATTTCAGGAGAATGTTAAGTTTTAAATTCTTAGTTCTTTCTGGTTTTAATCTTTTATTTAAAAAAAGCTTTCCCACTTTTGTGTGTCCAGTTTCACAGTAATATCACGGTCTTTCAGGTTCTAACACTGAAGGACTGATGAGTGATGATCTTTATTTCTACTGTCTATAAATGCCATATTGTTACCCTATTCATGAGTTTACTCAGGAAAATGTGTATGGATTGAGGGGAAATTATTTTTACAATATCTCTGATAATGTTCACTTTAAATTCCTTACATAACTTTTATTTTACAGGTTCTAATAACCATCCTTGTCTTTTATTACAGGAGCCTCTGAAAAGTAATCTTATCTGGCCAAACAGCTCTGCTCTGTAAAACCAGGGATTTGGTTTCTAGAATGTGTAAGGCATTTTCATGCAATTTCTTCTGTCAAAAAAGTCAATTAATTGTATCCTGTGCTGAAAGGCCATTGAATTTCTAATCTCTTTCAATTCTGTAGGTCTTACAGAAGATATAAAAACACGGATTTCAAAGCCTTTTTGTCAACTACATACAGCTGTTTGTTAGTCGATGCTTATATTAGTCAAAAAAGGTTGCTGTCCAGTAGATCTTGGGTATCCATGCTTTTCTCAGCTGGGGATCCTTCTGTGTCATTTCCTTTCTTCAGATGTATTTGCCCTACATTCACATTAACTTGTTTGACTGATGCCCTTATCCAAGGCGACATACTGTACAACATTTCTGATACAATTGATTACATTTCTTTTGGTTTTCCAATTGGAGCACAAGCAGTTCAAGTGACTTGATGATAATCACACAGTGGCAGTAGTGGGATTTGAACACAGATTTTTACATCGATGTTGCTGCTGTAATAATCCTTGTATTACTGGGCAGCAGATTCTTTTCCTGACGACAGCTACAGTAGTCCTGGTCTTTTAGGATTGTGCAGCTCTGATCTAACAGTTAATGTTAAAATGGATGTATGAATGAAGTAGAGGTGTGTGTATATTCTCAAATAGATGACTGAGGGTGGCTGCAGTGAAAATCTTCTGCTCCAATATCGCCAATTTGTAGTGGACAAATGACCAACCTTGATGAACTTGGAAAATGGACATTAAAATATTAGAGAAAATGAATTAGAAGAAAGAGACCAAAGGTTTTTGAGTTTGCCATATTTGGAATAGAAATGCCCTCACTGTGCTAATCTGTTTTGCTCTCATTATAACTTTAGTTTAAGATTTTTTGAGTTTATATTACAGATCCTTGTAGCAGAACATCTTGCGTTTTAGAACATTAATCAGTTTTTGATTGTGTATTTTCTTTTTCATTGTTAAAGCTGTAACAAAATGACTTGGTAACAGAACAATTTTAAAACCACTTAATTAAGTTTAGGTTAAATTCTGGGCTGGTGTCTAATCTGCCAGCATCGGAGGCAAGGTAGAATCTAATGCTAGGCAGGACAATAGTCAAATGCAGGGTATACGTAAACACACATTATCAGTTGCTGGGTCACAGTGGGCAAACTCAGACTTAGAACATAAGGACGTAAGAACATAAGAAATGTGGCAAATGAGAGGAGACAATTCAGTACATCAAGCCTGATTGTTTGGCTAAAAGCTAAACTGTCCCAATATCTCATCCAGATTTTTCGTAAAAGATTGTCAGGGTTTCTGCTTTAACTGCATGTCTCTGTACTTTGTTCCAGAGTCGTGCAACTCATTGCATAAAAAAGTGCTTCTTAGCTTCAGCTTTAAATGCGCTTTCTTTAATTTACACTGATGTCCTCGAGTATGTGATTCAACCTTAAGCTGAAAGAATGTTGCTAGATCTACTTTATCAGTGCTTTTGAGGATTTTAAGCACCTGGATTAAGTTCCCATGCAGTCTCCTCTGCTCAAGACTACAAAAAGTTAAATTCTCTACATGAGACTTGCCAAATGATCCAATCTTCACCTCAAGCCCAGTATGGTTGATCTGTGAGGCAGCAGAACTAACCTACTGCTCCACATATTAATCAGCATAGTGTATCCTCTTGGTCTGGTCTGGCTGTACACAATACAATATTATTGTATTTATATAAACATAGCTTGAGTACTGTTATAAAAACACTTTTTTTACTTATTATGTTTGTATGTTAAAACAACAATGTTATAAGCAAAATGTAGGCTATCTTGTTTATATTTCATTTTGTATTCAGAAAAAATTTGTCTGAAAATTCTGACAATGATTATAAATGAAAAGTTTCAAAGAGTCTAAGGCACTGAAAGTTCCCAGTCTTATGAATACAGCTATGTTACTTGGCTGTGCACACATAAGAGACAGGAACTGGTTCAAATGAAATGCAGCTGCCACAGAACACAATTTATAGTTTTACAACTGGTGCTTCTGAGTGCAAAGCAACACAAGGATGCTTCACTATCCCACTGAAGACAGGAGCCTAATTCAGTTTCATGAGCTTCAAAAGGTGAAGTCAGACACCTTTTGAAGACAGGAATAAGTCCTGGATAAGAGACAGTGCAGCACCTCAATAAACTGGGAAAAGTAACTGGCACTGGGTTAGAAAATGCCATGGGTAAAGTAGTAGATACTTTACATAAGTTTTATAAAGTCAGTTGATGACCTGATTACACATGTGGTGCAAAAGAGATCCAAAATGCTCATCAGCAATGAAAGAACTGAGCCACCACAGAGACTGAATATCTAGCACTATCTGGTTGTATGGTGTCTATTACCACATATTGATTTGCTTTCGCTTTAGCATATAAGACTGTTTAATATATATATATTTAATTTTATTGATTTTTTTAAAATATTAATATTTTGAACATTATAACTGTAGCCGCCGAAGTATAAGGCGAGATCAAGCATGGGTAAAACACGTGCCGAAAGAAATCTCTCAGTCTAAAAGTTTGTTTTAAAAATATTTAGTGAAAGTTAAAAGCAAATAATCCACACAAGAATAAAGAAAAAAGTAGTTACACACGTAGAATAAAAGGCAAAAAAAAAGAAAAATGTATCTTCTCTAAACGTAGCTTTTCTTGAGAAACTTTAGTTATTTCTGTACTTAAAAGTTCTTTACTTCTTCTATACTTAAAGATTCTTAAATTATTATATACTTAAAGATTCTTAGCTTCTTCTTCTGTACGCTTTAAACATACGGTACAACACTTAAATAAGTGCTGTTTTCTTAGAGTTACTTTACACACTCTAAAGGCCCGTTGGCACATTCGCACGGGCACGGTTTAAAACCTTGTGCCCTCTACGCCTTACACATGGCAAAGCTGGTCACTAACAGAGAATAATGTTTAGTCAGAGCTGTTAGAAATGGCAAGAATATACCAAATCAATTCTACTTATGGGGGTTATAGGAACCTCCCATAGATTATGCATTTTCAAATATTAGTAAAATATAGTAAAATATTTATGTAACTAGGAAATGGCTCTTACAATAACATTAAACTGAATTTAATTACTGCTTCTCAGGCTTGCATTTCAGTTTACTCTGCTGATGGAAACTACCTACAGTAGGTAGGTCAGTGGTGAGGAGGACTCTCCAATAGAATTGATATGATAGCACAATAGAGAGTAAAGTGCTGGCTATATATCCCAAGTACAGCTAAATATTGAATTATACAGTGGGTCCACACAGGTAAAGGAAGATATATGTTTTGAGGAGGCTTCCTATGATAAAAAATTAGGAACAAATTGTCAAATACAAGTAGGAAATAAGTACAAAAGAAATAATACAAGATCACTGTTATAATACAATCACAGATGCTTACCACACTGTTGGCACCACACAGGGGACTTTGGGTAAATGGATCCATGCAGACTGGACCCATCTTACTGGCATAAAAAAAAAAAAAAACCCAGATAAATACAGAGTAATAAAGGTACAGATACACCATCTGCAGCAAGATGTTCTTGCAGGTCTTTGGAGGTGATCTGTGGGTTGTCTGTAACCATTCTCACAATCCTGTTCATATGCCGCTCCTGTATTTTTCTTGGCCTGCCAGATCTGCTGGGTTTAACAGCAACTGTGCCTGTGGCCTTCCATTTCCTGATTACATTCCTTACAGTTGAAACTGACAGTTTAAACCTCTGAGATATCTTTTTGTAGCCTTCCCCTAAACCATGATACTGAGCAATCTTTGTTTTCAGATCTTTTGAGAGTTGCTTTGAGGATCCCATGCTGTCACTTGTGGACGAAGGTTCGAGGCAAACAGCAGGCAAACAGCAGATGTAGAGTAAAAAAGCAATGTCTTTATTCTTGGTGAGCAGAGAGAGACTACTGCAGCCACTGTCAGCTTGTGTCACTGACAGTTACCAGCAATAGCCCGCCCTTCCTCTTTTCACAGCAGGTTTTTATATTTTTTCAATCACGTACGCAAAGCTTATCTTATTTGCAGCTTCACAAGCAGCCCTTCCTTACTGGTGGAGTAACTTCTTTTTCTCTAATAGGGTGCAATTTCCCAAAAGTTGACCCACCCTTCGTTTATTTCTTTTATTTACCTTACAGCTATTTTCTATACCTGGGCTCTAATTCTTAATAACCTTTAACTTTCCCACATCACATACCTTAACAATCTTAATGCATTCATATGGTTAACACAAAGAACTCTTATACTTGCAAATACATAGACATCCCCACCCATAATTACAACAGCGCAAGTGAGCAGAGAGCTGAGGAGACTTCGTGCCAGCAAAGCAGCGGGTCCAGATGGAGTATCGCCATGACTGCTGAAGGTCTGTGCATCGGAGCTGGGGGGTTCTCTACGCCGCATCTTCAACCTGAGCCTGGAACAGGGGAGAGTCCCGAGGCTTTGGAGAACATCTTGTATCACCCCAGTCCCAAAGGTATCACGTCCTAGTGAGCTGAATGACTTTCGGCCTGTTGCTCTGACATCACATGTGATGAAGACCATGGAGAGGCTGCTGCTTCACCACCTTAGGCCACAGGTTCAACACGCCCTTGACCCTCTGCAGTTTGCATATCAGGAGAAGGTGGGAGCGGAGGATGCCATCATCTATATGCTACACCGATCCCTCTCTCACTTGGACAGAGGCAGTGGTGCTGTAAGAATTATGTTTCTAGACTTCTTTAGTGCCTTCAACACAATCCAACCTCTGCTCCTTAGGGACAAGCTGACAGAGATGGGATTAGATTCATACCTAGTGGCATGGATCGTGGACTATCTTAAAGACAGACCTCAGTATGTGCGTCTTGAGAACTGCACGTCTGACATTGTGGTCAGCAACACAGGAGCGCCACAGGGGACTGTACTTTCTCCGGTCTTGTTCAGCCTATATACATCGGACTTCCAACACAACTCGGAGTCCTGCCATGTGCAAAAGTTCGCTGATGACACTGCTATCGTGGGCTGCATCAGGAATGGGCTGGAGGAGGAGTATAGGGACCTAATCAATGACTTTGTTAAATGGTGCGACTCAAACCACCTACACCTGAACACCAGCAAAACCAAGGAGCTGGTGGTGGATTTTAGGAGGCCCAGACCCCTCATAGACCCAGTGATCATCAAAGGTGACTGTGTGCAGATGGTGCAGACCTATAAATATCTGGGAGTGCAGCTGGATGATAAATTAGACTGGACTGCCAATACTGATACGCTGTGCAAGAAAGGACAGAGCCGGTTATACTACCTTAAAAGGCTGGCGTCCTTCAACATCTGCAATAAGATGCTGCAGATGTTCTATCAGACAGTTATGGCGAGCGCCCTCTTCTACGCAGTGGTGTGCTGGGGAGGCAGCATTAAGAGGAAAGATGCCTCACGCCTGGACAAACTGGTGAGGAAGGCAGGCTCTATTGTAGGCATGGAGCTGGACAGTTTAACATCTGTGGCAGAGCGAAGGGCACTCAGCAGGCTCCTATCAATTATGGAGAATCCACTGCATCCACTTAATAGTATCATCTCCAGGCAGAAGAGCAGCTTCAGCGACAGACTGCTGTCACTGTCCTGCTCCACTGACAGATTGAGGAGATCGTTCCTCCCCCAAACTATGCGACTCTTTAATTCCACCCGGGGGGGTAAACGTTAACATTTAACATTAGACATAGTTATTGTCTGTTTTTCACCTGCATTATTATCATTCTTTAATTTAATATTATTTATTGTATCAGTATGCTGCTGCTGAAGAATGTCAATTTCCCATTGGGATTAATAAAGTATCTATCTATCTATCTATCTATCTATCTATCTATCTATCTATCTATCTATCTATCTATCTATCTATCTATCTATCTATCTATCTATCTATCTATCTATCTATATACATATACATTTTCTTAGCATCAGCTGGTTTACATAATATATTTTCCATCCACCCAAATGCACACAGATAGTGATCACCAAGGCGATTTAGACTTGTTTGTCTAAGTACAAAATATTCATTGCACTAAGGCGTAGTCATGAAATCTTCTTCCTCTCCTTTGAACCAGGTCAAAAGGCCCTCAGCCCAAGATTCTTTGTTCAACTATTATTAATATATTGATTCAAATTTTTATTATTCCACACACTCTCCAGAGGAGAGTCAAAGGGAAGCACAACTTGCAATTGACCACCTTAAATACCTTTTCTCGTGACTGGACACACCTGTCTATGAAGTTCAAGGCTTAACGAGCTAGTCCAACCAATTTGGTGCTGCCAGTAATCAGTATTGAGCAGTTACATGCATTCAAATCAGCAAAATTACAAGGGTACCCAAATTTTTGCACAGCCAGTTTTTCACATTTGATTTAATTTTATACAACTAAATACTCAGACAGTTCATGAAGGACAGAAAATAATCAAAATTAAAAAGTGAAAAAAAATTAAGGACAAAGACAATAATGAAAAATGAGCACCCGTAACCACAGGTTAACTCTACCTATATGTACAATCAGATGTAAATGTGTTATGACAAACAGAAACAAAATTAAGCACTCTTCCCACTGCGCCTCAAGTTCAGCAGCTCCAAAATTCACACCAGTCACGAAGACCGGACAAAAGACCCCTGGCAGTTTGGACTATGGTTTTATATGGCTAACCTTTATGTTTAACTAACCCCCTCTCATGTCTTCCAAGGCTCCCCAATAATAAATGACATTGAGGTATATACCATGCATCACCTTCTGTTCAGATATAGATATACTTCTTCCTGTATCTTGGAGTGTGGTTGCAACCACACCACACTGGCTGCTCATCTACCTTATAGGTAAGTTACACTGTGAACTTTTACTTTTCTTCTCTTCATTACCATTCTCACGAGACGCGTTTGCTGGCAACCTTTTAAACTCAGTACTCTGTATTTCTTTCCTGCAGCAGCTTCGAATGTATGCCTCAGCACTGTGCTGCTTTAAATTCAAGGTACACTCACAAATAATTTTTACAACTCCAAATGACTCCCAGGCGGTCCTGGATTTGAATGACTTTGCTCCACCAAGACGTCATTCCTCAGTGGACAACTAAAACAACAAGTAAGTGTCTATTACCACTGAAGCTACCAATAGTTATGAAGCTGTCTGTTTCCTAATTAGTTTATGACTCAGCTAAAAACAGAGATACTTTAAACATTCAGGCAATACGTCTTTTGCTTTGCTCTGAAATCCTGCTGAGCTCAACAGGAGCACAGTGCATGCTGGAGAACACAAACCAGGAATTTATTTTTTTTTTTTTTTTCCTACTTATCTATAAATCTCAAAGAATTAACCTTGGGCTTTCTGATAACTATGTCTGAAGCATTTTCTGTGTTTTGAGAAAAGGCAAAAGATAAACTCAACAATGGCTTAAAAGGTTAAGTAGTTATTATCTCTGGTACTCTGGTATCTTTGGTACAAGCTCTGCTACCAATGTGTGTTTGCACCTGTTTTGGGGGAGCGGATACCTGGAGGACCCCCAAAGCTGGTTTTTAGTGCTGAAGAGCTCACTATCTGTCTGTCTCTTGCTAAATCTTCATTCTGTTTGAGAACACATGAGCTGGAAGAAAAGAAGATTCCTAGAAGCGAAACAGCATTCCACATCTTTTTACTATTACTTTTACTGAATAAAAAGTTCAAACACGCAGTGTGATTCTTTGTATCTCCATATATTTGCTGTTAATGGATTTGATGTAAATAAATATTACTTTCAAGCAAATGCTTTAAATTCAATGTCTTTGTCTAATTATTATCAGCAAGCTGAGATCCAGATTGTCAATTCCTTGTCTAGCTTTGTTCCTTTAAGTTTATTTGAGGATGCTCTTGTGAATTGCTATAATAAGGTAAAACTGGGTTGAAGGAAATGTTTGGAAATAAATACAATCCCCATGACTAAATACACTGCCATTAGAGGTCCCTAGGTTTGAATACATGAGGTATAATACATACAGGTTTACAGGTAACAGGTTACAAGTAACAAGGTACATAGGTGGTTTTTCTTTCTGTAACTCATTAAGAAATGAACTTAAGAATTTAGTTGGTACCTTTCATATAAAGTGATGTAGCAGCTTGGCTAAGAGGTACTACATCCTTGTTACTATTTTATTACCTGTTTCTAGAAGGTGGCTTTTAAGGATTCATTTGCATAAGTATGTGTGTTATAACAACAAATGTTATACCATTTGATTTAATATTATGGATATAATGTTTGGTTCCCAGATTCTAGTGTAAATATTTAAGTGTGTGTTTAATGTATTTTTGAGTGAGTGAAGTACAACAGAAAATAAATTGGTGCCATAAATACAGATGTAGTTAAATAAACAGCTTTGCTCCAACTATAAACTGTTACGTGTGATGCTAACTTTTGCTTTTATAAATGAATGTAAGATCACACTGTCATGTATAAATTTCACTCTTCCGTTGTTTACTAGGTGATGTCCCTGCATTCTATGACTTACAGTACTTTTTAATTGTGTTTCACCATAAAAAGAAATGTGTGAATAGAGAATGTCATCTTTCCATTTAGCTTTGGTTTTGCTTTCTAAATTTGTGGCTTTTATCTTTGTTTACCACTTCCTATTTCTTTAAACTTAAACATGTACAAAACATTGACTTCACTAACTATTTTTGCTCCTCAAGGTGACTTTAAATTGATCTTTGAAGCATCTCTGACAGTATTGGTAAAGGCCATTAGGATGCCCAACAAAGCACTTCACGGGTTTCTCTTCTCTTTAGACAGGGCATGAGAGCAAAGAGGAGAGGGTACCTAGAAGACAACAGCAGACAAATGAGGAAGAGGGGCAAAGAAAATAGACATTCAGAGACTGGTATCGTCAAAAACATCCCTGAGTGTGTCATAACTTCTCAACTTGTGCAGGACAGATAAGAAGATGAAGATGTGAATTGTGAGAGTTAGAGATCATGATCTTTCATTTTTATATTTACCAGGTTATGTACAAAAGAAAAGACATTATCAACTTGTAACAAGACATACTGAATTGAAAACTAATGCTCTATATCAATTATACAGTATATATATATATATATATATATATATATATATATATATATATATATATATATATATATATATATATATACAGTAATCCCTCGCTACTTCGCGGTTCACTTTTCGCGGATTCACGACTTCGCGGGTTTTTAAATACAAGTGATTGCCCGCCTATCGCGGAAGTTATGTTCCAGACCCAACAGCAACAGGAGAAAATCCGCGATATAGAAAGACCATATAAATAAACATGTTTATAGTTTAAGCCTTAAAATACCCATCCCACATGCTTTAAACACATGTAAACTTATAAAACACACTTTGTTAACACATATGATATGTGGATGTCGGGCTAAGGATATGAGTAACATCTCGCTATTATAAAACATTTTAACTTCACGCAAGACAAGACAGTGAGACAGGAAAATTGGTGATGTACAGGCATTTAAATTATTGACACGCAGAGCGACAAGCAGCACAAAGTCCACTTCTCCTTAGCGTTCATTCAGCTCCCCAACCCCTTGACAATGCGAAGTGGCAGGAGCGTACTGCGCTTCCGGGGAGGGGGGGTTTGAGCGAAGGTGCGTTCAGCTCTCACACACCCCCACTCCTCCTCCTCCTTCCAAACGCGCAGAGCGACAGGCAGGCATTTTGGCAGAAGCAGCACAAAGTCCATTTCTGCTCTGCTCAGAGTTCAGCTGCCCCCCTTCACAAAGCGAGTGCAGACACATTGACGTCTGATCACTGCGCGCAGTATTGGTCTGCGGTGTTTAAGAATGCAGAAAGTGTTTAAGAGCATAGGAAGTGTTTATAAGAGCGTGGGAAAGGTGAACAAGAGAGTGAGAAAGGTTTATAAGAGTGTGGGAAGGGTTTAAAAAGCCTTAAAATATGTATAAATAATAAAATAAATATAGGTCGCTACTTCGCGGATTTTCACCTATTGCGGGGGGCTCTGGAACGTAACCCCCGCGATAGGTGAGGGATTACTATATATATATATATATATATATATATATATATATATATATATATATATATATATATATATATATATATATATATATATATGTAGTGATGGAGGGTCGGGGCCCATGCCTGGCCAGGACACCCCTGCACCATATATACTGGGGGGGCAAGGGTGGGAAACCCAGTATCTCCCCCTGGATGATAGAGTTGCAGCGGTACCTCGGACTCCCCCAGGGCTTCATAGGGGTTCCAATTGTGTGCAACCCTGTTGGTTTCCGTAGGCGCCACCAGGGGGTGCTGCAGCAGTAGCTGTTGGCCACTTTTGGGCATTGGTTTCACCTCACCCGGAAGTAGAGTCAGATGTCAGCAATCAAGCACCTGGAGCACTTACGGGCGTATATATATATATATATATATATATATATATACAGTATATATATATAATTTTTTTTTCTAACTTAATTTTGTACTTTCTCAATGGTTAGGCTCAGAGACCTCTATGTGAAGATAAAACTGGATGATATTAATTACATTCTTGGATTGCATTTTTTGGCATAGTGTTTTAGGGACTACAACCACAATAAAAAAAACAAAAACTACACTGGGGACAGTGAAGTTATCTGCACTAGTTTACCATCATTTTTTGCAATTATTTATTGTTTACATTTTTTTAAGTTTATTTGCTCCAACTCTATGCACTACAAAAGAGGGTATGTAACATGGCAATCAAATACCCATTTAAGTGAATCAAAGATACAAGATTTAAAGAACTTATACAACCAATCCCATATATTTACATATACATTTACTTATTTGGCTGATTACCCATTACCCAAGGTGACTTAAAATGTTTGACATATAATTGGTTACAATTCTTTTGTTTCTCCATTTGGACAAACAGGCAGGTCAGGTGACTTGCTTATGGTCACACAGTGTCAGTAGCAGGATTTGAACCTGGAACTTCAGGGTTTAAAGTCCAAAGCGTTAACCACTATAAATCATAGAAAGTGCACTGAGAACCTCACTCCCACCTTCACCCACAAAAAAGAGGCTCACTATGTTATATAGCCACTTACTAATTAATATCATAGGAGTTTAGCAGAAACTCAGGAGGAGTCCAGCAAACTAATTTTAGAATAACATTAACAAAATCTTGCCAAATTCTAAAGAAATTCTGAAAAGTTCCTTGCAAGGACAATTAGATTTGGAAAAGGATGAACCGGAGACTCTTGAACCCTTGTGAATTCAGGTCAAACTTTATCTGCCACACAACAAAGCCGTACTGATTCATGAAGCAGTAAATGATATCATCTTTGCAGGGCATTATATACTTTGTTTTAGGAAGCCTGTGAGATCCAGAGAACAAAGAACAGTTAGTTTGTTTTCATATTTAGGTTACACAACATTTCATCTTGCCCTGCTAAGATTGCTTATCCTTCTTTGTCAGCACTTTGGTTGCAACTCGGCTACTGAATGACTCAGCCACCTTCCCATTGCCTTCCAGACTTTGATCTCTATCTGAATTCAGTGAGTGTCTGTTATCCTTCCTACTTTTTCAGTTTCAGTTATCTCGGCTAGCCCTGCTTACTCTTGTCTCCCTTTTCTGCAACTCTTTTTTTATTAGGTAGCATGTTAATATTTGTTATTCATTATTCTCTGTTGTTTCAGATACTATATTATTTTTTCCATTGAGTTGAATCTGGATTTTTCCAGCTGAGCAGAATTAGTCAACACACTAACAATGTAGTCAAAGAAGTAAAGGTCAGTTTATCACCAGACAATCTAAGGTTTACGAAATTACTCTTAAGACTGCTGTAGTTGGATTTAGGATGAATGCACATCACATAATATCTGTTAATCTTTTCCTGTAAGGTTTTTAATTTTGTACAGTCCCAAAACGCATCCCCGAATGAGGCCAGAATTCACTTGGGTAAATGGCATTCACTCTACCTTTATTCACAGTTAGGGTCCATTCCCTGATATATTTTATAGGTGTGTCCAGTGAAAAAGAGTCAAAAATATGCTTTTGCTTTTTTTACCTTGACTCTGATTTGTGCGTACATTATGGAACCTGACTTTATTTTACATTTCAGCAGGGTAACATACCAGCAATTGAATATATTCTAGGTTTAGAAATGGCTAACAAGTTTTTTCAGAAAGTACTATTTGAATCAGTTTCCTTTTGTTATTTATCTCTGGCCATTTTTTAAAATTGCCCAGCCTCTTTTGATGATGAATTACTTTAGATTAGTAGTGGCCTATCCTTGAAATGAGATGTTGTACCAAAAAGCCACTGTTTTAATGTTGAAGAGAGTGGATGTAATTTTTTCCATCGTTACATGTGTGCCTCATATTTTATCTGTGATATTGCATCCAGTGTATGTACTACTGTGTCTGCTCCTTTGCTATGTTGTTGTTTTCATTAATACTATGAATTTGAAGATTGGTCAGGTATAAAGGTGGATTGATTGTTCTAATGGTGCCCATAGTGTGCCTTCCCTCAAATATATCAGGAGTTGAATGTCATATATTTCTAGCCTTAACCTGCAATATACTGTATATATTGCAACATGGAAAATTAATACTGTCAGAGATGAATTAGTACAACCACTACATAAACAATTGTATATTACAATTATGAATCAGTTAATTGGCAAAGAAATAGTAGTTAAAGATGATGAATGAATTGATACTAACACATATTCAAAAGGTCCTGAGCTGGTGCTTGTTTTACCTGCTGTCAGAAACTTCTAAATATCCAAACACACTGCTAATCCTTTTTCTCTTTAAATTGTTTCACTCATGTTTTCCCTTGAATGAGAAGACAGTTCAAACTGCCGCATCCGATGCAAACACAGTGGCTGCTTGAGACGTGTCAGACTCAGGAAATGAGCTGATGAAATCAGTTTGGAGCCCTGCAAGGATTAAACTAGAAACTAAGCGGTTTTGCTAGTTTTGTAGCATAGAATAATTAGAAGAGGATTATGCTTGACCATAATGAATCTGTAGTCTCCAGTGTCGTGTAAAGGATTTTCATTGCTATAAGCATAAAAAAATGGAACAGCAATAAAAAATTATTATTTATTAAAAGGAAGCTCAATTTCTAACTACAATTTATACAAGAATTTTACTCACCCCAAGGCCCCCCTACTTCACTCCCAAAGAGAAATCAACAAGGCAGGAATGAAAAAGGGTAAACCTGATTCTGTCTAAACTAATAATCACAGTATTATGTGTTAGAGCTTGGCATTTCCTAAATAACAGAATCATCTGCACACCTACAGTAAATGTCAATTTAGCAATATAAGAAAAGAACAATGAGAAAGGAAAGGAAAATATAATTTTAGCAAAGTTTTGCTTGACTGACAGAAGGTTGTCAAGTTTGGAAAGGGTAGAAAGCACCAATATAATGTAGCACAGAGGAAAATCTAACACAAGTGAATAGGGAGTTCCTCAATAATCTAGTACAGTTTGGCATGAGACAGATAATGGCAGTGTGCTCTCAAACTACAGACATCAAACTACAGTATTTGACATGACTTCTAGTCAGAGATCATGCCAAGTTTAACTGTTTCAACAACTGCCCACAAAGTTGTCAAATTATGACTGATTACATAATTCCCTAATGATCTTTCTTTTCTCTAATTCCTTTCTCACAGTATCACTGTTGTGAGAACTCAGTCTTAGTATTATTGTAAGGATGAGTACAAGAACCGTGGTTAAAAATGCAGGTAGATTCTGTAACTATAAAGAGAAAGAGATCAAAATACCAAAACCAGAGGAATATCATGAAGTGATTTTACTATTCATTTTTTGCAAGGTTTTGTCATGTTTTGCATGGATCTTTCATGCCCTTACAGGTTTTTATAGCATAAGGAATCTGAATAAGGTGTTTTTGAATTCAGTAAGTATTTAGAGTGCTGAAAATTATTTTGCACTGTTTTTGACTCCATTTTGGGTTTTTTCCAGAATGTGGTAATTTAGTGAATCAAATACTGTATATACTCGCGGATAAGTTCTCCCGCGGATAAGTCGGGACTTGACTTTACCGTATAATTTCTGGTATTTTATAATGTTGGTCGTATAAGTCGAATTCAGAAAACTCCAAGAGATTATGATATGCTAACGCCCACCTGAGAGAGTAACCGCAAAGCACACTGCCTTTTTTTTTTCTATGTATTGTGCCTATCAGTTTGCACTAATTTGTGTTTTTTGTATCTCACACCCTCATACACCTTTATCGTAAGATCATTCCTTATATACGATGGAGCGCTCTATCAGAAGAAAATATGAAGCTGGTTTTAAATTAAATGTTGAAGAAGCAAAACAAATGGGTAACTGTGGTGCTGCAGCAAAATTAAAACAAAAAAAAATTAAGTGTTGCATTTTTGAACAGGCGTATAAGTCAGGGTCTGATTTTATGATCGATTTTTCGTGTTTGAAGACCCGACTTATATGTGAGTATATACGGCAGTTAGAATGCAACTCCTGAATGCTAGGTGAATAGCTATGAGGGGCCAAACAGGCCATAAATCATATATTTCTGTGTGTAATCTATTGGTTTACGTGTGAACACTATTGGTTTATGAATATTTTCTATCGGTTTGCGTGCATACTTAACTGGTTTGCGTGCGTACAATACTGGTTTAATTCATATGAACTATATTGGTTCGTGTCCATATATTATCGGTTTGTGCGTGAACTATATCCGTTTGTACGTACATACCACTGGTTTGCATATGAACTATATTGATTTGCCGTTTGTATATCACTGGTTCCAGTATGATTTGTTATTGGTTTGTGAGTGAACTGCATTGGTTTACGTTTGCATGTTATCGGTTTGCATATGAATTATATTGGCTTGCATTCTGTGTTGGTATAACAATGGATTTGCGTATGCACTATATTGGTTTCATGCATGTCTTATACTGGTTTCATGTGGGTAACCTGTCGATTTTGCGCTTGAACTCTATTGGTTGTATGTGTGCACTATGTTGGTTTCGCGTATGAAACATATTGGTTATGCGTGCGCACCCTATCGCAACTCTGTGTATGAACTATATCGGTTCTGTGTGTGAACTGTATCGGTTGTTCACGTGATCTTCAGTGGAAACGGGTGGGGCATGAAAAAGGAACTCAAGGGCCAGTAGAGTCAGGAAGTGTAAAGACAAGTGGCTAGGAGATGCATCTGCGTTTAAACGGCACTATATATTTTTTTCCGCACAATACATTTGCGAAAGGACTTGGTGGTAATTATTACTATTTAACAGAATCTACCCTTGAGTCTGTAATGAACACAAGGCTGAAAGTTAGGTACGTATTCGGCTGTCTTCTTATTTGCTTCCAGGATCATGTTTGCTCGCACCCAACCACAGTACTTTTTCACACAACTTTTGAAATCAGTTATTCATTCTGAAGGCAAATATTTTTCATTTACTAATGTCTTTATCCAACATACAACATTTAGATACTACTGGTTAGATTCACCCAGTGCCCCCTGCACCGCACAGACAGGTGAAGTGACTTGTTTATGGTCACATAGTGTCATTATCAGGACTTGAACCCACGGACTCAGAGTTTAAAAGCGCAGTCTTAAACACTACACCACAATGCTTGCACATCTACAACGTGTATATTAATTGGCATAATATAAACTTGTCCAGGACAGATTCCATTGTTAAAGTTGAGTTTAACATTTTCAACCCGTTCAAATTTTGGTTGAAAATCTGGAATATTTATTTTTTCAAATAATGGATCAGTTTGCGGATTAATGTACACACTGTAGAATATTTTGCCTTGATGTTAATATACAGTAGAAGAAGAAGCTGGTTTGTGAATAAGTAGCTGACTGCAAGTTTATATAGGATGTAGCTAGAAG
This sequence comes from Erpetoichthys calabaricus, assembly GCF_900747795.2. Lineage (NCBI taxonomy): Eukaryota > Metazoa > Chordata > Cladistia > Polypteriformes > Polypteridae > Erpetoichthys > Erpetoichthys calabaricus. The sequence goes on along the minus strand of NC_041402.2, from coordinate 154,726,025 downwards.
TGAATAAAAAGGCAGCTGAATGTGCACCTAACTTAAAAATAATTACCACCAAACCCTTTCACAAACATACAGTGACGTGCAAAAGTATTCAATCCCCTTGAAAGTTGTCATAATTTTATGCAAGACAAAATATTTGTACACGTATTTATTCATTCAGTATTTTTTCTTATGCTGTAACAAAACATTTCCAAAGTCAAAATAAACTATTTTATGTAGACATTTAATTGAAGAAGAAAATCTCCAAAGTTAGTGTTTACATAAGTGTTTAAACCTCTGTGCTTTGGAAGCTCCAGGTTTACACCAATGACAAATTAATTACAAAAGTGGCAGACATTTGACAGTCCTAATTAAACATAATGAGGTGCTACTTTCTCTCTGGATATAAAAAGCCCCCTTCATAGGGGCCGTAGTCTTTGGTGGACAGTCACTGAAAAAATGAAGAAAGAGGAGCATTCTGCTGATGTGAGAAACAAAATTATTGAAATGCACAAGGCTGCAGGAAATAACTATAAAAATATCAAGAGTTTGAATGTCCCATTGCGCACTGCTGGATCGATCATCAGAAAGTGGAAGGTTCATCACAGCACCCAGACTCTTACTAGAACAGGCCATCCCTCAAAACTGAACATCAGAGTTAGACATCAACTGGAGAGACAGGAAACTAGAAATCCAACCGTCACTCTTAGAGGTTGGCAATGCTTTTTGGCTGAAACTGGAGTGAAGGTGCAGGGGTCCACAATTTCAAGAGCTCCCCAACAGGCCTCTATAGGAGGGTGGAAAGAAAAAAAGCCATTCCTTAAGATGGTCCACATAAAAGCACATATGGCATTTTCCCAGTTAAGATGTGGGGAGAAGGTTTTATGGTCAAATGAAACCAAAATAGAAATTTTTTCTCAGACTTCAAAGAGGTACAGAATGTGTGGCGTAAAACAAACACTGCCCATGCCACAAGAAACACCAGACCTACAGTGGAATATGGTGGTGGCAGCATCTTGCTATGGGGATGTTTTTCATGTGCTGGGACTGAGAATCTTGTCAGAGTTGAAGGGACAATGGATGGACACAAATACCACACAATATTGCAGAAGAACTCGTTCCAGTCTGCTATGAATTTAAAGCTCGGGAGAAGATTCATCTTTCAAGATGACAATGACCCTAAGCATTAGACCAAAGTGACACTGGGATGGCTCAAAAACAGACAGGTGAATGTTTCGGAATGGCCAAGTCAAAGCCCTGATCTTAACCCTGTTGAGAATCTGGGGCACTGTTTGAAAACTGCTTTTGAGAGATGCCATCCCACCAACATAGAGGGTACCTAGAAATAATGGCAAGAAAAATACGGAAGAATCACAACTGAGCAATGTGCAGAACTGGGGCATATTTACATACCCCAAAAGAATGAAGGCTGTTACTACAGCAAAAAGTTCAACACAACACAAGAGTTCACATTAAAAATACCAAATGGATAAATATGTGGACAAATCTTTTGTCATGCAGAAAATTAGGATGGCTTTTAAAGGGATTGAATACTTTTGCATGTCACTATATGTTTGTGAAAGGGCTTGGTGGTAATTATTTTTACCAGTATTTTTACTTAATTCTGAAATGATCACAGGGCTGAAGTTAGGTACGCATTCAGCTGGCATTTTATTCACTCCTAGTTACTCCCAGTATAAGCTTACAGTCAGCTACTTATTCACACAGCTTTTGCAAACCAGCTTCTTATTCTATTATAACAGCAAGGCAAAATATTCTACAGTGTGTACATTAATCAGCATCATTACAGACTGATCCATTATTTGAAAAAATAAATATTCCACATTTTGGTCCTGCACGGGTCAAAATTGTTAAACTCTAATTAAACAAATGAATCTGTCCTAGACAAGTTTATATATGTCAATGTCACAAAACTATGAAAATTAAGGTGGTCCAACGTCATTTAACACTTTACAGTGCCCATTAAATATCACAGTAAATCCCATTTATCTGATATTGAAGTGGGAATACTTTGTCAGTTTCATCCTGATACTCGCACTGGGCAGAGCAAAACTCCGCTGCCTTTTCACAAAACTGAAAGGTAAGGTGACTCAATATGATGTAACTGACCCATGCAGGTCCTAAATGTTAAATGTTTAGCTTTTCAAAGAATTGACACGTTTAGTCAATTAATATACACATTATAGATGTGCAAGCATTGCGGTTAGGGCTTTGCACTTTCAACCCTTTGTTTGTGTGTTCAAGTCCTGAGACTGACACTGTGTGACCCTGAGCAAGTCACTTCACCTGTCTGTGCAGCGCGGTGTGGGGTCGTCAGGCATAATAAATGTAACTAGTAGTAACTAAATGTTATGTTGCATAAAGACGTAAATCGTAAATGTTGAATATTTTGCCTTTAGAATAAGTAACAGTTTTGCAAATACTGTGTGAACAAGTACAGCTGCGGGTTGCAAGCAAGCATGTAGATGGGACCGAATAAGAAGTCGGCCAAAATACATACCTAACTTCAGACTTGTGTACATTACAGACTCAAGGGTAGATTCTGTTAAATAGTAATAATTACCACCAAGTCCTTTCACAAACGTATGGTGCGGAAAAAATATATAGTGCCGTTTAAACTTTTTTTTTTTTTTTTTTAGTTCCAGTGCCGCCGAGAGTGGTAGCCTTTTCAGCAGCTCCGTGTATGACTGTATGTGTATGTGTACTTTTCTACTTTTATTTTTCTATTTTTATTTATTGATCACTCCTATCACTTTATTTTATGTGGATTCGTTCCCTGGAAACACTTACTTTTACAACGTGGGCATGGATTTTTACACGCCGAGACTCGTCTTAATCCTGATACTCTGTATATCCAATTCATTATAATAACCATTCATAGTGGCTCTAAAATCTGTACTAACCCCTACTCTCTCTTCTGTTTCCTTTTCCGGTGTTCTTTTGGTGTGGCTTCCGCCACCACCATCTACTCTAAGTACCATGATGTTCCAAAAATGATGGATGGATTAAAAGCCAGAAGTCTGTATGACCATCAGCATCAAGTGACTCCATGAGAACCCTAACTACAAAGAGGACTATTTCATTTATGTTAGGTAGAATGCCCAGAGGGGACTGGGCGGTCTCGTGGCCTGGAACCCCTACAGATTTTATTTTTTTCTCCAGCTTTCTGGAGTTTTTTTTTGTTTTTTTCTGTCCTCCCTGGCCATCAGACCTTACTCCTTCTCTATGTTAACTAATGTTATCTTATTTTAATTTCTTATTTTGTCTTTTATTTTTCTTTTCTTCATTATATAAAGCACTTTGAGCTACTTTTTGTATGAAAATGTGCTACATAAATAAATGTTGTTGTTGTTGTTGTCTATTCAAGTACTCAACTTCGAGCGCTGAGAACAAATGCCAGTGCCGGTGTGGTTCCCTATTTACCCGACAAGGTAAGAAGAAGGCGGTATCGTGGCAGCAGAGCTGGCACTAAGCTAAAAATGAAGTGGCTTGCGAGAAAGTGGCGTTTTAAGCCTTCGGTGCCTTCTGTGATTCTGGGAAATGTGAACTCAATCTCAAATAAGATAGACAAACTGGCTGCGCTGGTGAAAAATGTCAGCACCTACAGAGAATGCAGTTTGTTGTGCTTTTGTGAAACGTGGCTAACTACCACCATCCCAGATGCTAACATGGAGCTACCCGGGTTTAGCACAGTTAGAGCGGACAGAGATGCAAGTACCTGTGGGAAACACAAAGGAGGAGGACTCACTGTCTATGTTAATACACGGTGGTGTAACTCTGGACATGTTAACGTCAAAGTCTCCACTTGCTGCAGGGACATCGAACTGTTGGCTGTCAGTTTGCGTCCCTATTACTTGCCCAGAGAGTTTGGACACGTCATTGTTGTTATCGTGTACATCCCTCCTCGGGCGGACGTGGAGACAGCGAGTGACATCATCCATTCTGCTGTTGCTAACTTACAAACGCAGCACCCTGAGACGCTTGTGCTAATCGCTGGAGACTTTAACCATGTGACGCTGGACAAAACATTACCTGCCTTCTCCCAGTATGTGGACTGTAACACCCGGGGAAATAAGACTATTGATTTACTGTATGCAAATGTTAAAGACGCATACAGTGCCACCCCGCTGCCTGCGCTTGGGAAAGCAGATCATAACCTGGTTCTGCTTCAGCCTCACTATAAACCAAAAGTGAGAGTACTACCTGTAACCACACGATCATTCAGGAAGTGGACCCCGGAGGCTGAGAATACTCTGAGAGAATGTTTTGGAACTACAGACTGGGATATCCTGCAGGGATCACATAGTGAGAACATTGAGGAAGTTGTTGACTGCACTACTGACTACATCAACTTCTGTATGGACATTGTAGTTCCAGTAAGAACTGTACGCTGCTATGCTAACAACAAGCCATGGATTACAAGTGACATCAAGGGCCTTTTGAACCAGAAGAAAAGGGCTTTTAAAGGCGGTGATCAGCATGAGCTCAAGCGCGTGCAGAAGGAACTCCGAGTTCAGCTGAGGGAGGCGAAGGAGCAGTACAGGAGAAAGCTGGAGCAGAAGTTGCAGAATAACAGCATGAAGGAATTGTGGGATGGGATGAAGATCATCACTGGCTGCAGCTCGAAGTGGAGTACCACCATCGAGAGAGACGTGAAGAGAGCAAACCAAATGAACAACTTCTTCAACAGGTTTGACCACCCTAACCCACTCTCACTCTCACCTCAGAGTACTGCACCCTCCACAAATCCTTCTGCTGATACCAGCATAGGAGAGACATCCCCACACATAATTACAACAGCGCAAGTGAGCAGAGAGCTGAGGAGGCTTCGTGCCAGCAAAGCAGCAGGTCCAGATGGAGTATCGCCACGACTGCTGAAGGTCTGTGCATCGGAGCTGGGGGGTCCTCTACAGCGCATCTTCAACCTGAGCCTGGAACAGGGGAGAGTCCCGAGGCTTTGGAAAACATCTTGCATCACCCCAGTCCCAAAGGTATCACGTCCTAGTGAGCTGAATGACTTCTGGCCTGTTGCTCTGACATCACATGTGATGAAGACCATGGAGAGGCTGCTGCTTCACCACCTGAGACCACAGGTTCAACACGCCCTCGACCCTCTGCAGTTTGAATATCAGGAGAAGGTGGGAGTGGAGGATGCCATCATCTATATGCTACATCGATCCCTCTCCCACTTGGACAGAGGCAGTGGTGCTGTAAGAATTATGTTTCTAGACTTCTCTAGTGCCTTCAACACAATCCAAACTTTGCTCCTTAGGGACAAGCTGACAGAGATGGCAGTAGATTCATACCTAGTGGCATGGATCGTGGACTATCTTAAAGACAGACCTCAGTATGTGCATCTTGGGAACTGCACGTCTGGCATTGTGGTCAGCAACACAGGAGCGCCACAAGGGACTGTACTTTCTCTGGTCCTGTTCAGCCTATATACATTGGACTTCCAATACAACTCGGAGTCCTGCCACGTGCAAAAGTTCGCTGATGACACTGCTATCGTGGGCTGCATCAGGAGTGGGCAGAAGGAGGAGTATAGGGACCTAATCAATGACTTTGTTAAATGGTGCGACTCAAACTGGCTCTGAGGCTAGAGATCTGCACTGGCAATTGGAAGGTTGCCGGTTCGAATCCCGTAAATGCCAATAGGGACTCTGCTCTGTTGGGCCCTTAAGCAAGGCCCTTAACCTGCAATTGCTGAGCGCTTTGAGTAGTGAGAAAAGCGCTATATAAATGCAAAAAATTATTATTATTATTATTACACCTGAACACCAGCAAAACCAATGAGCTGGTGGTGGATTTTAGGAGGCCCAGACCCCTCATGGACCCCGTGATCATCAGAGGTGACTGTGTGCAGATGGTGCAGACCTATAAATACCTGGGAGTGCAGCTGGATGATAAATTAGACTGGACTGCCAATACTGATGCTCTGTGTAAGAAAGGACAGAGCCGGTTATACTTCCTTAGAAGGCTGGAGTCCTTCAACATCTGCAATAAGATGCTGCAGATGTTCTATCAGACAGTTGTGGCGAGTGCCCTCTTCTATGCGGTGGTGTGCTGGGGAGGCAGCATTAAGAAGAAAGACGCCTCACGCCTGGACAAACTGGTGAGGAAGGCAGGCTCTATTGTTGGCATGGAGCTGGACAGTTTGACATCTGTGGCAGAGCGACGAGCGCTCAGCAGGCTCCTATCAATTATGGAAAATCCACTGCATCCACTAAACAGTGTCATCTCCAGACAGAAGAGCAGCTTCAGCGACAGACTGTTGTCACTGTCCTGCTCCACTGATAGACTGAGAAGATCATTCCTCCCCCAGACTATGCGACTCTTCAATTCCACCCGGGGGGTGGGGGTAAACATTAACATTATACAAAGATATTGTCTGTTTTTTACCTGCATTATTATCACTCTTTAATTTAATATTGTTTTTTTGTATCAGTAAGGTGCTGCTGGAGTATGTGAATTTCCACTTAAATAGATACTTTATTAATCCCATCTATCTATCTATCTATCTATCTATCTATCTATCTATCTATCTATCTATCTATCTATCTATCTATCTATCTATCTATCTATCTATCTATCTATCTATCTATCTATCTATCTATCTATCTAAACGCAGATGCATCTCCTAGACACATCTCTTTACACTCCATGACTCTACCGGCCCTTGAGTTCCTGTTTCTTGCCCCGCCCATTTCCGCTGAAGATCACGTGAACAACCGATATAGTTCACACACAGAACTGATATAGATCATACACAGAGTTGCGATAGGGTGCGCACACATAACCAATATGTTTCATACGCGAAACCGACATAGTGCACACATACAACCAATAGAGTTCAAGCGCAAAATCGACAGGTTACCCACATGAAACCAGTATAAGATGTGATGAAACCAATATAGTGCATACGCAAATCCATTGTTAGACCAACACAGAACGCAAGCCAATATAGTTCATATGCAAACCGACAACATGCAACTGAAAACCAATGCAGTTCACTCACAAACCAATAACAAACATACTGGAACCAGTGATATACACATGCAAATCAATATAGTTCATATGAAAACCAGTGGTATGCACGTACAAACGGATATAGATCACGCACAAACCGATAACATATGGACACAAACCAATATAGTTCATATGAAAACCAGTGGTATGCACGTACAAACGGATATAGTTCACGCACAAACCGATAATATACGGACACAAACCAATATAGTTCATATGAATGAAACCAGTATTGTACGCACGCAAACCAATTAAGTATGCACGCAAACCGATAGTAAATATTCATACACCAATATTGTTCACATGTAAACCAATAGATTACACACAGAAATATATGATTTATGGCCTGTTTGGCCCTGAAGGTTGTGACATCAGATGTTGTTTGTGTGATAGGTTAAAAAATCAGCCCTGGCATACATTTCGTATCTGAGCTTTGCAGATAAAAACAACCTTTTGTTAGAATCACTTTGTTTAAAAGTTTCTCTGGTTACTGATCTTTTGGTTCTGAAATTTTGATTTTTGATTCATGTTTTAATTACAACGATCTTTATCTTCCCATTCGGTACTTTCCTTTGTTAATTTTAAACTATGTCTAACACCTTTCTAAACTTTTAGCTCTCCAACACTAGCAGCAAAAGGGCAAATCAAAAATCAGAGTCTAAATCCTTTCTAGAAAGCAAAGGTGCAGCCACCCAACCAAGTACCAAAGCCTCAGAAAAGAGCAGTTCACTCCAAAATCTAAACCCCCCAACCGAACTACCAAAACAACAATCCCACCCTTTCTATACCATATTGATTACAAGAAGAAAATGATTATGCCATCCATAAACAAGACAGGGATTCTGTTATTACTCCTACATTTCCCAGCTGTCTTCTACCAAACAGGTCACCAAAGCAATGGCTCTAGAAAGATGGTAAAACATTTCACACATCAACCCACTCCTCCATACACTGCGTTGCATAGACAACCAAGATGGTTTAGTGTATATGACAACTCTGCACTTCTGTGAAAAATGTCCCAAAAACCCTGTGCATTTCAAGACCTTCTTAGACCCTGTTCTGTTGTCCTGGCTACACAGGAAGGTCCTAAGGCCTGCTACCACCACACCATCCAGGCCAATTATTGTGAATCAGATAATGAGATTTGTATAATTATCACCTTCTTGTCCCAGTTATTCAAGTCAAGTTCACTTGCACAAGATGCAAAGCATATTAAAATACTATCTTTAACTCATCTTATGCCACCAGACTAATTGGTTAGAATTTGCTTTCACCCTATGCAACTGGATGTTAGACCTCCTAACCAACAGACTTCAGCATGTATGGATTGAAAGCATCATATCCTCCACGTTGACCCTCAACATAGGTACCTCACAGTGTAATGCTCTGAGCTCCCTTCTGTACTCATTGTTTACCTCTGACTGTGTGTCTACACATTGATTCAACTCCATCAGTAAATATGCTCATGACACAAACATCACAGTCCTGATAACCAACAATTATGAACAAGCTAAATTAAAATAGATTTATCTGATGACTCAGCGTTGCCAGGACAACAAGCTCATCCTGAAAGTCAGTAAAACCAAGGAGTTAGTCATAGACTTCAGAAAGCAGAAGGCAGACACCACGGACATCGAAATCGGACCGGATTCTGTTTAAAGAGTAAGCAGCTTTAAATTTCTTGGAGTGGCTATAATTGACTGACACGAAGTTCCTCACAAACCTCAGCAAAAAGAGGTAAGGCCTCAAAATATCCAAAACCAGACCAAAACTCAGCACAAAGCAGGCCTCATCACACACAGCCTACCCTAAAACTCAAAAAGCAGGCTTTGCTCTGCAAGTTCTCAAAATGAATGTAGGCTGTAGAGTTCAAAAATCTAATTATTACTCAAAAATGCCATTGAAAGGAGGGAATGACTGTAAACCCCTATTCTTTAGAGCAAAAAACTACAGACAGTTACTTTCTCTTTCAAATATGTATTAATACAAAACAATCAAAAATGGAGTGCCTAAAAAGGCAACCCAAAACATCTCCATTTCATTATACAATTCTTAACTCACAAAAAACAGTATTCACAAAATCCAACAATACTCACAAATGATGTAAACTTCACAACTCACGATGTCATTATGGAAGGCCCAACTCACAGCCTCAAATAAATAAACATAGATTGGTCCTCCAGCTGATCGATATGGTGGCCCTGTCCACAATATTCTATTTAAAGGGTACAGGACACATAACTAAATATGAATTCATGACCACAAAAATAAACATAATAGATACTTATGATAATGAATATACAAAATAATATTAAATTATTATTGTTATGATTCTGCGTGGGTTTCCTCCGGGCGCTCCGGTTTCCTCCCACAGTCCAAAGACATGCAGGTTAGGTGGATTGGCGATTCTAAATTGGCCCTAGTGTGTGCATGGTGTGTGGGTGTGTTTGTGTGTGTCCTGCGGTGGGTTGGCACCCTGCCCAGGATTGGCACCCTGCCCAGGATTGGTTCCTGCCTTGTGCCCTGTGTTGGCTGGGATTGACTCCGGCAGACCCCCGTGACCCTGTGTTCGGATTCAGCGGGTTGGAAAATGGATGGATATTGTTATGATTATGCACACCAAACATAGCAAAATAAAAAACCCCTGTTGGTGAGATATGGGTTGACCTTGTCATTTGGCTTGATGATTGTGTTTTCAGACTAACTTGCTCCAAACTAGGGATTATAGCTACCTTGTGCTTGAAACTTGCTCATCTTCTTCAGTCCTGTATTTCAAAAGGCAGATTTAAAAAATGAGAGATGGAAGGATATACTTTACGTACAAAGTGCTCCATAATTTGACTCTGGCTATTTGTTGAATTATCTTCAGGATTACATTTCTTTTTGCTTGCTCCACTCCTCTGATGCTGATTTTCTTGTTGTCCCTTCTTTCCACAATGTGAGGGATAACTATGCTGCTTCCAAGCTTTGAGATTCACTTCTCATATATGTTAGATCTTCAGTGTCAATGGTATTGTTTAAAATGAATCTTAAAACTGTCTTGTCAGTGTGTTAGTCTTTTCCCTGTTATTTCTATTATATTTCTAGGCTGTTTTATGTTATTTAATAGTGTTTGATAGTATTTTATTCTGTGTAATGTGACCTTGAGTGTTTTGAAAGGCTTAAATAAATAAAATGTTGACAATAATAATGATGCAGTCAATCTGTCTTTTCTCCTTTAATTTTCTTTTTTCATATTTTATCTTATAAGCTAGAATACATGCTAATGCAACAGTGATATAGATTAATTAATAATGTTTGGATGCAAGCAACAGCATTCCTTTACAATGTGACTCTGTTTTTTTATTCAGATTCAAAACACACATGGTGAGTGATAAAAGAAGAGTAACAATACAAAGTGAAAATACAGCTAAATGTGTTAATTGTGCCTATATAGGATTATTTTCAAATAAATGTAATGGATGTTAAGTGTAAAACAGCTTTTAATTCATGAAGGCCTTTTCTATTACCCACTTGGGGAGGTGGAAGACCATTATGACAATGAAAAAGCTGTTTTAGTGATAGGTAAAAAGCAGGGAAGTTATTTTAACCTTTTATTATATATCCTGGGTTAACACTTTTGTGAGATATTTCTACTTTTATGTATTTATTTAGGTTCTTGCTTGCTCTAAAGACATTCAGAGTCCCTCCAGCTAACAGGAAGTTAGAGGGATCTCAATTTTCTTATATTCATCTCCCATACTACCTGGCCATTATCCGGTTCTCATACCTTTATTTACTTTCACTCATTTTCTTGCATTGAATGTTATGTTATGAGAGAATTCAAATTTACCATAAAAAGATTTTCTGGGTGTCACTTTTTCCCAGCTTATTTACAATATTTACAAGTCAAATTATTTTCTAAAGAGTTATAATACTATCATCCAATTCCTACAAACAGAATAAACCTCTTTGTTCTCACCTTGTTCACTACTTCGATGTCTGTTCTGTGTTCAGGATGGGGGTCAAAATTTTATTTATCCCATTATTGCGGATATTGATACATTAAAATACAATAATGAAGGGGAAAGTCTATGCACCCACTTGTAGTGTGAAGCTACACCTTACACCTACTTCTTTGCCAATGTTGAGCTTATAGACCTGCTCTGAAATAACTATTTTAAACAAAACTTCCATCCATCCATCCATTTTCCAACCCGCTGAATCCGAACACAGGGTCACGGGGGTCTGCTGGAGCCAATCCCAGCCAACACAGGGCACAAGGCAGGAACCAATCCTGGGCAGGGGGCAAACCCACCGCAGGACACACACAAACACACCAAGCACACACTGGGGCCAATTTAGAATCGCCAATCCACCTAACCTGCATGTCTTTGGACTGTGGGAGGAAACCGGAGCGCCGGAGGAAACCCACGCAGACACAGGGAGAACATGCAAACTCCACGCAGAGAGGACCCGGGAAGCGAACCCAGGTCCCCAGGTCTCCCAACTCTGAGGCAGCAGCGCTACCCACTGCGCCACCGTGCCACCATAAACAAAACTTGACTTGATGTAATTTTAGTTAAATATTTCTAAATTTCAGACACAGGCCATCACAGCACAATGTTTGCATTTTTTATTACAAACTTACCCACTTCCAGCCAGACTGAACCCACATGAACCCATCAGAAGACAAATAACAACAGATTTTTTTGCTTGTGATGCCATAAATACAATGGTTTGTTATTTTATAAAACTGATTTTTTTTAAAAAAATTATTATTTTGTGTTTGTTAATAAAGATTTACAATAAATGCCCCAGCTAAACAAGTACAGTAAATATAAGCCAAATGGAACATTTCAAATACAGTGAGGACGCTGCCCATTTTGGTTGGTTTCTGGGAAAGAGGCATATGATTGGCGTATACAGATTTCTGTACTTTTCTAATCTTTATTTAACCAGATATTTAAATAGAAAATAATTTCTCATTTGCAACAGTGACTTGTTGAAAATGTAAAACGTGCATCCAATATTATTTTACTGCTTTGTAGAAGGATCCACATTGAATAATGTGGGGACAGCAAATAATTTAGCTTCTCAATAATTTCAAATTTCATCCTACATACTTTCTACATGTTGTTCTGCACATTTTAACTAAACATTTTCATTAATTAGAGGTTTATTTGTTTGTTGTAAATTTTTTTTAGAATATAACTGGATAAGCAGATTTAAAAAATGGATGTATATTTGGTTAATTTGGTGGTTAAGCATTGGGTGAAGGCATTCTAAATGACTTCTGTGTGGAAGCTTAGTGCTTGTTCTCTGTGTCTCCCTGTCTCTCTGCTGCCAGAAGCAGCAGATCTGTGAATGATGTCGAGATAAAAAAATGGTTTGTGCTACACACTGCTGATTCTGGCTATTTCTTTGCTTATTAGCCCCAATCAGCCTAACTGCATCTTTAAAACAACAATAAAGTTAAAAAGGGATTTAAATGGTGGTCTGTGGCGTTATTTGATTAGGTAAGACATAGTTACACAACACAAAGTACACCAATTGGAGTTTACATTCACATGCACTCACATCTTATTACAGTAGACACCATAAATTAAGGGACCCGTGTAAAGCGAGGATACAGATAGATGGAGGGATGAATGAAGCATGTAAGCATTTGATAATAACATATATTGGATATGGCAATTGGAAAAGGGAGGGGAACGTAGAAACTCCATATGAAGAACACATAAGTCGGGAATTAAATTAATGCAGGCAACATCAGTGGTCTGATGGACAGTGTTGCCATCTACTTTAAAATAATTTGTTTAGTAATCAATTAAATTGAGTCAGTAGCTTCTGCATTGCTTAGAGTCCAGTGAAATTAATCATTAAGAAATGGAAGGAGTACAGCACAGTTGTAATTCTGCCTAAAGCAGGGCACAAAAATTGAGTGATCATGCAAGAAAAAGACTATTGAGTGAAGCCAACAACAGACCTATGAGAACACTGAAGGAGTTACAAGCTTCCATGGATAAGATGGGAGAGATTGTGCAGACATCAACTGTTGCCTGGGTGTGTTACCATCCCTTAAAAATCCCACACTTTCTTGAGAAAGACGGCTGCTTTTTTAGAGTGATATCAGATCATTTAGTGGGGGAATTTATTGAACAGTTAGTTGTACCTGAAGTACATAGGGACATTCTTTTGCAGTTGGCCCACACTCACATCTTGGGTGGGCACCTGGGGGCTGATAACAATTTTATTGGCTGAATATGGGAAAAGATGTTAAACGATTCTGTACTTCATGTCCTGATTGCCAGATCGTGTCTGTTTATAAACCTCCTTGGGCTCCCCTTTCTCCTATGCCTATTTTGGAAGTCCCTTTTCAACGGGTGGGATGAGATATTGTAGGCCCTCTTCCTAAGAGTACGAATGGGTATCAATATATGTTTGAGTTGGTTGACTATGCAACGCAATATCCTGAAGTGGCTACTTTGAAAAAAGGCAGTTCCTCCGCTGTCGCCAAAGCTCTGTGCAAAGTTTTTACTCGTATTGGCATCCCTAGTGAAATTTTAACTGATCAGGGCACACCTTTTACTTCTTACATGATGAAACAAATGTGTGACAGCCTTGCTATTGAGAAATTAAGTACCACTGTTTACCATCCACAGACGAATGGTTTGACTGAACGATTTAACAAGACTTTAAAACAGATGATCAGGTGAGTTGCTCATGATGACCCGACGTCCTGCCTTTTATTATGTTTGCGGTGCGGAAATTGCCGCAGGTATCCACTGGCTTGAGTCCTTTCGAGTTGTTGTTTCGTAGGTGCATCTTGGCTATTGTCCGTGAGGAATGAACAGGAATATGGACAAAAGCTCACGGGCCGAGCTTTGTGGATCGGGTAATTTCGTTGCAAGATAGGATTTCTAAACTTTCTTCTATCGCTGTGGAGATCAGCGATGGGAACAGGAAACCCAGAAATGTCTATATGATAGGTGCTGTAAGCTTTGTAAATTCAAACCTGGTGATCATGTTTTGGTTCTGATTCCATCTGACCCACACAAATTCCTAGCGAAATGGCAGGGCCCTGCCATTATTGAGGAGTATATGGGGCCGGTGAGTTACAAGGTTAGAATACCGGGCCGGCGCAAACCATTCCAGATTTTACATGTTAATCTCTTGAAGGAGTGGCATGACCCGCAGGGGGTTTACGCTTCCTTGCCTGCTGTCTCTCAGACCGATGTTGCCATTGGCGATGATTTGACTGACTCGCAAAAGACAGAGTTGTTATCTTTGACTGAACAGAACACTGATGTTTTTTCCGCCCTGCCGGGCGTGACTAAACTTGCAGAGCATAAAATCACTACTGAACTCGGTGTTAGGATGCAGATGCGCCTGTTTCAGATCCCGGAAGTGTGACGGAATATTGTGCGCGAGGAAGTCAAACAGATGCTGGCATTAGGTGTAATTCATGAAAGTAAAAGTAACTGGTTCCAGTCCAGTCATATTAGTCCCAAAACAAGATGGTTCGGTTCACTTCTGTATCAATTTCAGGCGCTTGCATAGGGTCTCTAAATTTGATTGAATGCCCCGTGTTGACGAGCTGTTGGAAAAACTGGGTCAGGCAACCTATCTCTCCACATTGGATCTCACGAAAGGTTACTGGCAGGTGCCTCTTTAGGCTGGCAGTTGTGAGAAAACAGCATTTGCAACTCCTGACAGACTTTATGAATTTACTAGACTTCCATTTGGTCTTTATGGCGTGCCTCTAACTTTCCAGCGTATGATGGATCAGATCTTGCGTCCTCATTCCGAATATTCCAGGGCATACCTCGATGATGTCGTGATTTTCAGCAATAATTAGCAAACGCATTTAGAACGTCTTCAGGCTGTCTTTGATAGCTTGAGACAGGCTGGCTTGACAGCTAGCCCTAAGAAGTGTAAATTGGGTATGTCTGAGACTCATTATCTGGGTTATTCAATGGCCAGGGGTTTACTCTGGCCACAATTTAGAAAAGTGGAAGAGATGCTTGCTTACCCACATCCAGAAATACAGAAATAAGTTTGTGCTTTTCTGGGGCTTGCCAGTTATTATAGAAGATTCATCCCTGACTTTGCAAATAGGGCTGCTCTTCTTTCCAATCTTACAAGAGGCAGAAAGAACCGACCTGTTTTATGGAGAGAAGTTTGTGAATGTTCCTTTTGTGATTTGAAAACTGCTTTGTCTTCTTATCCAGTTTTGCGGAATCCCGATTTCTCTAAGGATTTTGTTCTACAGACGGACACAAGTGCATTTGGTTTAGGCACCGTCCTGTCTAAGGTTTTTGATGGGGAAGAGCACCCTATCACATTTTTGAGTAGAAAATTGCTTCCTAGGGAACACAATTATTCAACTATTGAGAAAGAATGTTTGGCGATTAAATGGGCTGTGGAAGTGTTTCGTTATTACTTATGGGGTCGAAATTTGATATTAGTGACTGATCACGCTCCACTTCAATGGTTATACCATCAGAAAGATATGAACTCTTGTCTCATGAGATGGTTTTTGAGCTTGCAACCTTATAGTTTTACTGTCAGGCATCGACCCGGCTCTGAGCATGCTCTGTCACATGATATGCTTCTTGCGCGGCGCATTGCATACTTAAAAGCCTGAACAACACCTGTCCTTTTTGGCTGATTGCTTGTCTCTCTCTCTCCTCCTCCAGACATCCACTGCTCCTATTGGGGGTCCCGCTCCTGACGCGCACTCCTTTTGAAAGAGAGAAATGTTGGTTGGAAGTGTTTAAATAAAGTTCCTGTCTCTACAATCTCCTGTGCTTCTGTGCAAATATGTGACCCAAGCGTGACAATATATATTTAAGTACATGTTTTAAATCTTTCTTTTGCATAATTTGCAAGATTGCAATAAATGGAAAGTAGTTCACTGTGATGCTTTCTATGAATTTATACATATAGTATCACACACACAAGCACCAGGAGCAAATGTCAGGCTCTGGAAGGATACGTACAGGGAAGGAAGATGGGGTTGTATTGATCGTAACTGATTCACTTTTGTTTTCCTCAGGTCTGAGGACCAGTACAGCAAGGAACAATGATGACACTTTTGGTTCAGTGATCTTGGACTCTCCCATTCTGCCCTGGAACTAATTTAAAAGACGATGTGAGCGAAGGCCTGTTATCACTCCTAAACAGGCTCTCGAGGAAAAACTACCTGAGAGAAGAAAGCAAATGGAGAGTGGAGCATGAGTGCCATATTTTTGTTCTGTTTAACACCTGAGTACAGCCAAAATCTGTTGTATGTTAAAAAGGGAGCGGAAAACACCGTAAACTGCTAACATCTATCTCCACATTTTTCTTTGGTAATTCTCATTCCTTGTGTTGCATTCTAAGGCAGAGCTTCTGCCTCTTATCTGTATGTATGGAGAGTAAATTCCCAGCCTGATCACATTCTATATGAAGTTTAGCAACTCTTCACTGCATTGGATTTTTTCTTTGGGATGCTATAGTTTCCTCTGAAACAAAAGATGGGTGTGTTTGGTTGCTTGCTAGCTCTAAACTGGTCCATTTTCAGGTGTGTGAGAGAGAGAATGGTGTTTCTGGGATAAGCTCTGCCTCTGGTGCCTTACGGTTCTCTGGTGAAAAAAGCACATGGAGAAGTAAATGAATACTTGTTTAGTTTTGAAGAGACCAAGTTTTATTATCAGCCATAGGACACACTGTTTACCCACAGAATACAACGGTATGTTTCCTAAATAAAGTGATATGCATTATTGATGTTGTATTTATATTATATAAAGTTGATTTTACTTTCAGATTCTACACTATTTAGGTTTAGTTCAGTAGGGAGCATTATATAATTAGATTCATAATCAGATTGTAGAAAATGAGATCCACTCCCCATCATTTAGGAAAGCTAGTGGCACTGTGATGATGTACTATCATTAAAGTTTTTGATGTTCTCAATATCTATTTTCTTTTGAAAATGAAGATGCACACATGTTAAAAGTTGCTGGCTTCAATATGTGCTGGTTTATGCACTAATAGAGTTATTTTCCTGGATTTTGGAAATGAAAGCAGTGCATTATAGCACTTCTTGTGCTATTTGAAATGTATGCCTGCAAGGAGCACTGTTTCTCAAAATTTTTATGTATCATAAAGCTTCTTCAGTAGGCAATGCCAGGTTCCAAATATAGCATAGTGCATATGGTCAAGGAACTGTCCAAAAGCCACACTGGAGCTAGCCATGACCCACAGTGGTTCAGTTTACATGGCATTCGCCTACAAAAAGCCACTCCAGAATAGAGTATTAAGAAAATAACAATGACCAGAAAGGCTTGAGGCGGATTAGAAACTGATTTGGAATTGATCCTTAATGCTTTCTCCATTGAGGGATCAAGCAAGGGAAGGTTCACTGATGTACAGGCTTAGTTTAAAGTGCTGTGGGGAAAACGGGTCTAATGAGACAAGCAGGGAACTGCTGCATGAGCACAAAAAGAAAAATCATTTGAAAGAAACTTGTTGATTTTTAGTATAGCCATTAAGCAATAAGGAAGGTTAAATTAATTAGTGAGTAATGTAGAGGAGAACCATACAAAACACCAAATGTAGTTAAAAAGGATATGAGAAAAAAAATAAAGATAAGGAACACCCCCGCAGTCCATTCACTCTTGGCTAAGAATGCAGGGCATTTATAAAATCAGTTGAAAACAGCAACATTTGTACTGTGGGAAGTATAGAAATCCTAGGCTTTAAAAGTTCAAAATGTATAATCTTGGGAACAGAATGTGTAAAAAAATAATCCTAAAGTCTAAAATTAAGGGAAAGAACTGCAAGACACACAGAAGCAGGCAGTAACTGACTTTGCAGCCTGGTAATTGGCAGTAAACGTTGTTTTGTGAGGTGAACTACTGCCTACATGAGCCCCTTTCCATCCACACAGCAAGTATTTTACAATGAAGTGCTCTATTTACTAACAGTTTTCACAGGCCTCTTGTTGGATGGCACAAAAAAGGGCAAGATGTAGATTGCTGCATTCCCTGCTCCTACACACTTTTTCTTAATATCTGTTAAATACACTCTCAGGGCATTTAGGGAAAGTCTTATTGTTGTATTGCAGGGTTCCTTTCAGCACATTAGTGAAATAAAATTGTGAAGTATTGATAAATCTGTATGTTATGTTCATAACATAAATGTCTTGTATACACCATGTACACGGGCAAAATATATAACAGATGCCTATATCTATGTATGAAAATGTTAAATATAATATAAACAGTGAATATACCAATCAGCCATAGTATTAAAACCACATGCTTATTATTGTGTAGGTCCCCCTTGTGCTGCCAAATCAGCTCTAACCCACCAGGCGCAATTTCTTGCTGAAAAGGTCACTGTCATTAGGGAATAACACTGCCATGAAGGGGTGTACGTGATGTACAACAATATTTAGGTAATCTTGGATGTGTCAAAAATAACATACACATGGAAGCCAGGACTTAATGTTTCCCAGTAGAAGACTGACCAGAGAATCACACTTCCCCCATCGACTTGACTTTTTCCCATAGTTGATCCTGCTACCATTTGTTCTCATGGTAAACGACGAACACACACTTGGACGTCCCCGTGATCGAAAGGAAAATGTGATTTATCAGACCAGGCCACCTATTTCCATTGCTCAATTGTCCAGTTCTGACACTCACATGCTTATTGTATACGCTTTTGGTGGTGGGCAGGGGTTAACATGAGCACTCTGACTGGTCTTTTTTCAGCAATTTGTGTTACAGTAGCTCTTCTGTGGGACTGAACTAGACAGGCTAGCCTTCGCTCCCCACATGCATCAATGAGCCTTGGGTGTTCATGATCCTGTTACCAGTTCACTGGTTGTACTTCCTTGGACCACTTTTGGTAGGCACTAACCGCTGCGTACCACCCTAACACCCCACAAGACCTGCCGATTTGGAGATACTGTGACCCAGATCCATCACAATTTCTTCGTTGTCAAAGTTGTTCAGATTCTTACACTTGACCATTTTTCCTGTTTCCAACACATCAAGTCAAGTCAAGTCAAGTTGGGGAGCATGCACTGGTGCAGTGCGTTGCTGCACCCACTACATGACGAAACAACTTGGGATCCCGGTTTGCAATCCCCCAGGCAGACCCTCCAGTCCAGTCCCACCCTCCAGAAATGACCCTCTATCTGTTGCAGCCAGGTGTTACGTGGGTGAGCCCTTGGCCTGGTCCAGCCACTGAGGCCCCCAGCAATGAGGATCTTATGAGCCGGATCACCCTTGGGGAAATGTGCCAAATGGCCGTAGTGCCGTAGCTGATGCAAGGATTCTCCGAAGAGACACAGTACCAAAGGAGTCCAGTCTTCGTCTCAGTTCATTTTATAGCGTCCATGTCTCACAACCATATAGCAAGACAGGAAGCACCAGGACTCTAAAGACTTGGACCTTTGTCCTTTTGCATAGATATCGGAAGCGCCACACACCCCTTTCCAGCGACCTCAAGACCCCCCATACTCTCACAATCCGTCTACTGACTTCATAGGAAGAGTCACCAGAGACATAAATGTCACTGCCAAGATAAGAAAACCTCTCAACACATCACCTTCAAGAAATGACTGTACACTAATTGCCTAATAAACCCCACTTCTTGACAGATGCCATTGTAATAAGATAACCAATGGTATTAATTTCTCCTTTCATGGTTCCCATTTCTTTGAAATCATCTGGTGCAAGGTGGGAACCAGCACTAGATTGGGTATCGGTCTATCATAAATTACCATCATACAACAAAGCTAACAACCCAACCACCATGCTACGCTATTTTAAACTAATAGATTTTAATTTAATTTCACCAAATATATGAAGACATATATCAGTATAAGTAGTGTTGAAAGGACATATCCATATTTAAACTGGCATATACGATGTATATATCCCTCGCTATATCGCGCTTCGCCTTTCGCGGCTTCACTCCATCGCGGATTTTATATGTAAGCATATTTAAATATATATCGCGGATTTTTCGCTGCTTCGCGGGTTTCTGAGGACAATGGGTCTTTTAATTTCTGGTACATGCTTCCTCAGTTGGTTTGCCCAGTTGATTTCATACAAGGGACGCTATTGGCAGATGGCTGAGAAGCTACCCAACTTACTTTTCTTTCTCTCTCTCTTGCGCTGACTATCTGTGATCCTGACGTAGGGGGTGTGAGCAGGGGGCTGTTCGCACACCTAGACGATACGGACGCTCGTCTAAAAATGCTGAAAGATTATCTTCACGTTGCTACCTTCTGTGTGCAGCTTTTAAGTATGCTGCACGGTGCTTCGCATACTTAAAAGCTCAAAGGGCACGTATTGATTTTTTTATCTGTCTCTCTCTCTCTCTCTCTCTCTGCTCCTGACGGAGGGGGTGTGAGCTGCCGCCTTCAACAGCTTTGTGCCGCGGTGCTTCGCATACTTAAAAACAAACAGCCCTATTGATTTGTTTGCTCCTTTGAAGAGGAAGATATGTTTGCATTCTTTTAATTGTGAGACTGAACTGTCATCTCTGTCTTGTCATGGAGCACAGTTTAAACTTTTGAAAAAGAGACAAATGTTTGTTTGCAGTGTTTGAATAACGTTCCTGTCTCTCTACAACCTCCTGTGTTTCTGCGCAAATCTGTGACCCAAGCATGACAATATAAAAATAACCATATAAACATATGGTTTCTACTTCGCGGATTTTCTTATTTCGCGGGTGGCTCTGGAACGCAACCCCCGCGATGGAGGAGGGATTACTGTATATATATATATACACACACATATGAATATATTAGAACATTAGTACAATCTAAACAAGAACAGGCCATTCAACCCAACAAAGTTCACCAATTCTATCCACTTAATTCTTCCAAAATAACATCATCAAATTTTGAAAGTCAGTAAAGTCCTACAGTCTGCCATACTATTTGGTAAATTATTCCATGTGTTTATCATTCTCTGTGAGAAGAAAATCTTCCTAACATACATACATACATATATAGTAATTTTAAAAGTATTTACCCCTTGAAAGCTTTCATATTTTACAACAATGAAGCATAGTGGATTAAGCTTTTGATACTGATCAAGAAAAAAAAAAAAACTATTTAATGTCAAAGTAAAAGCAGGGAAAGCATTAATAAAGAAAAATAGAAACCAATACATAACACACACAGAGCTAATTTATAATTGTCAATTCACTTAACGTTTATTCATCCATTAGTAATATTGATATTTACGTTAGGTATATTTATCAATGTATTTCATTTTATTGATTGAGCCAATTGTAGTCAGAGATAGAAACTGCCTTAGTCTGGATGGCAGTAAGGGCTACAATGACAGTGAACAGTGTGTGGAGGTTCATAGTCACATTTATGCATAGCCTGATCACCTAAGTGTTATGGAAAATATTCCTGTACATTATTATCAAGGGGTGTAGCATACGGGGGATATTTTAACCTTTTAAACTAACAGATTTCAGTTGAATGACCATGAGATAAGTGAAGCAACAGTTATATAGCTATTTTTGATAGTTTGTTTTCTATCCCCCATTATGAAAAGAACAATTAGAAGTTAGCTTTTACCTTCTGAGTTAGGTGCATGTTACAGGTGATCTAAAAGCATGACAAATCAGTTGAATTCTGAAGAGAAATAATTAACTCTCCATTTGCGTCAAGGAAGAATATGCTGATGTTGGTTATACCTGGACATAGCTTTGTACTCCTCACCACAAACCAGTGAAGGAAGTGGTGGAATCAGGGACCAGTGAAGAAGTGGTAAAACTAAAGTCACATTGGCCTCATCCAAACTTTTGGAATCTTTAAGAACTTTAAGAACTTGCTGCTTTATATTTGTCATTGCTACTGTATTTTTCAATTATAATATCATAGAATTATTTTGGTTTCAGATGTCTCTTTGCTCTTCGGGAACATTGCGGAATTGTGGAAAAAAATAACATAAGTAATTAAACAAGCAAGGCACATTTTTTTAGATAAAAGCAAAAAGCATTTATCATTGCTGGTAGCTGATCTTTTGAACACCTTTAGGACTCCTGACCACTTAACTGGAACAGTTATGATTGAATGCTGTTGATCTGGGAAATTACAAAGGTGGCCTAATATATGTTAACATGCAAATTATCTTGGATAAATTTACTTTGAAGCAATATATATTTTTACATGTAGAAATTTAAGTGTGCAGGATAGTATAATAGTTTGTACTGAAAATCAAAAGATTACAGGTTCCATCACTCATTCTTTATGTGAGTTATGTTATTTGAATTGTCCATGCTCTTGCTCTAAAATAGGAAGATGAATTTGAGGTAGGTGATAAAAATATAAAATGCTAGGTAGGTAATATAAGATGGACATATTTTTAAAACAACTGTTAAACTATTAAAGTTCCATTAACATATTTTTTTTGTTCTTTATTTCACCTTATACAATTTCTTGTATTAGGAATTTGTTACTTTTTGCATACCCCTTGGAGTCAGAGTGCAGGGTCAGCCATTGTACAGCGCCCCTGGAGCAATTACAGGTTAAGGGTCTTGCTCAAAGGCCCAGCAGAGTAGGATCTCTTTCGGCAGTGACAGGCAACCTTCTGGATACCAGCACAGATCCTTAGCCTCAGAGCCACCACTCCACCCCGTATTCACATATCACATATTCCATTGTGATTTTACAAAACTAAAATAAAAGCATAACAAACGAGTTGAACATTTTCAATTGGCATTTTAGGTACACCATATTATCATTTAACTTATGTGTCTTTGACCGAGTGACAATAAACCTTTAATTCCAGATGAGTTGCTGAGCCAGAGTGCTTGTCTTGCCAACAACAAGTGCAATGAAAGAAATAATAGTATGTGGGATAAAGACCACATTCTACCATAGCCACCTGCAAACTTCAATTTTAATGTAATATATCCCATTATAATCTACTAGGATCATAACCTGTACATCATGGAAAATAAAGTTATTGGAAAAAACTGGAAGAACATAATCGGTTATAAGTGGGCTAAGGCACAGACACTGTGTGGTGGCGACGCTACAGTACTTTTAAGGTCTTATGCTACATAGCATAGGCAGTGTTGCCAATCAGTAATGCTTTAAACACCATGAACCACTTGGAAATAACTGCTACCTGTCATTTTAAAACAAAATATTTATCATTCATAATATACATGAACATCCATCCATCCATCCATCCATTTTCCAACCCGCTGAATCCGAACACAGGGTCACGGGGGTCCGCTGGAGCCAATCCCAGCCAACACAGGGCACATTATACATGAACACATAATTCAAAACATGGTTTACATTAAGCTAAAGTAAAACCATTAAGGAGTTCAGAAACATTTCTCACATTAGAAAAAGGACCTTCTGGCTCAAAACACACTCAGATATTTTCCTAGATGCTTCAGGCTCTATTGAATTTGACCATTTTTCGACATCAGTATGAAAACAAACTTATTTTTATGGTGTCTTCCAATAAAAGATTTGCAGAGCTTTTAAAGCAGATATTCCTAATAATGTTTTTTTCCACATTAATTGCTAATTAAACCAAAAAGGATACTCACTTTATTCTGCCATTATCTACTCTAAACAGTCACTAGGAATTCAAAATTAAAAACATGTTGTATCTGGTACTGCTAATTAGGTCAATTATGCATTTTAATAACACAATGAATGTCTTTAGGAATAAGTAAAGCAGAAACATTGTATAATTAAACTAGCACATCAAGTTCTTCCTAAAATATTAACACAGGATATATCTTTTGAGTTATTTTTGGTAGAATGACAGATTTTTTTTTAAAATGGCAAGAAACGTTAACAATTGTTATTGAGTCTTTTTTGCTTTTTTAGTTACTGTGGCAGGAATGTTCTGCAGAAACACTTTGTGAGTTATTGTTTGTCAGGTAAGCAATCGTTGGAAAAGATTTATGGATAAGTCAACAGACTACTGTATTACAGTTTGTTGTACTCTCCATACTAAAAAATACACTGTTTGTCCAAAGGTTTGTGGACACCTGACCATCACACCTATATCAGCTTGTAGGATGTTGTATTCCAAAACCACTGGCATTTAATATGGAGTTACACCAAACCCCAACCCCTTGTTGCTATAACAGCCTTCACTCTTCTGGAAAGGTCTTCCACAAGATTCACCCAAAAGAACATTTATGAAGTCAGGTACTGATGTTGGACGAGAAGACCTGCTTCACAATTTGCATTCAGATTCATTGTAAAGGTGTTCAATAGGATTGAGGTCAGGGCTCTGTGCAGACTACTCACGTTCCTCCATGTATTTATGAAGTTGGCTTTGTCAAGCTGGAAGAGAAAAAGGCCTTCAAAAATCGTTCTACAAAGTTGGACGTGCAAAATTGTTTAATTGCTGTAGCATTACTAGACCCAAGAGGCCTAGCCCCAATCCTGGAAAACAGCTTCAGACCATTATCCCTACTCCAGCAACCTTTATAGTGCGCATTATGCAGTCCAGAAGGTAGCATCCTCCTGGCTTCTGCCAAACCCAGATTTATCCAAAATGCTGCCAGATATATAATTGTCATTCATCACACCAGAGGACATGTTTCCACTACTCCAGTGCCCAATGGCTCTGTGCTTTACAGCACAAAAGCTGATACTTAGCATTGCTCATGGTGATCTCAGGCCTGTGCACAGGTGCTTGGACATGGAAACCTGTTTCATGAAGTTCTCTATGCACAGTCATTGCACTGATGTTGCTTCCAGAAGCAATTTGGAACTCTGTTTTGAATGATGCAACAGAGGATAGGTGATTTTTTTATGTACTATGCATTTGAGCACTCAGCTGCCCTATTCTGAGTTTGCGTGGTCTACCATTTCATGGCTTAGCTTTGCTCCTAGACTCTTTCACTTCTCAATAATAGCACTAACAATTGACAGGGGCAGACCTAGCAGAGCGGAAATATTAACTATTGACTTGTGACAAAGGTGGCACCCTATGACAGTGCCATGTTTAAAGTCACTGTGCCCTTCAGTACCACCCATTACGCCACCAATCTTTATCAGTGGAGGTTGCATGCCTATGTCCTTGATTTAATACACCTGTTAACAATGGGTAAGTTTTAAACACATTCACTTAATAATTTGGAGGGCTTTCAATATTCTTTTGGTCATACAGTATAACACAGTAATAAATTCCTAACAGGAAAAACATAATAAGGGGTTAGCTTTATGGCTTTCTCAAATATATTAAAAATGCTTTAGCTAGAAAATAAATTGATAAAACACTGAAAATCTTCTATATATAAGGTAATGAGTAGCTCCAATTTAGCAGTCCCAACTTGTCTGGAGGCAGGTACCATTGCAAAGTTTGGGTGGGCTCAGGTTTCTAGAAAAGAATATTTGGTGCTCCTACTTTCAATGCTAAGTTGTGGGGCAGCATGCCAGGAGGATTAATAGAATTTTAAAATTCTCTAGGATAATGAACTGAATCACTGTGTTCTAAAACAGTATTTATTAAAGTGTATGTCTAAGACATTCTGTCAAATAATTTGAGCACCAATTGATTAATGTTATGCCTCCCCCTCCCCTCGGTCTGCAGCCTCTCTCTTCTCTTATGATACGTAGCATGATGAGAGAAGTCACAAAATAAACTGGAATGCTCAAGCAAATTACAGAAAAAAAACTGATCTAAATCTGTTAAGTAGTTCTCTCGTGAAAAGCGGACAGACATACAGACCCAACTCAAACAGAGGCTTGCATATGAGTGAGGATAGCACCACCCGGCTCCCTACTCCTGAGGTCCTGCCTTCCCTCCCTTCGGCCTGCAGCCTCTCTCTTAGAATTGTGCTTATTGATTAATGCTGCAAGTGAACTATGATACTTAGTGCATTGAGAAAAGTCGTAAAATCAACCGGAATGTTCAAGCAAATTATAGCAAAAAACCTGATCTAAATCCGTTAAATAGCTCTCTTGTGAAAAGTGGACAGACGTACAGACAGACAGATGTTGGATTTTATATATATATATAGAGATGTAATCCTTCATCTGGCCTAACTATACTTACACTATTACCGTATATACTCACGTTTAAGTTCTCCCACGGATAAGTCGGAACTTGATTTTAATGTACAGTATAACTTCTGGTATTTTATAATATCAGCCATATAAGTCAAATGCGGAAAACTCACGCTATTGGTCCAAGAGATTATGATATGCTAATGCCCACCTGAGAGAGTAACCGCAGAGCACACTGCCTTTTTTTTCTATGTGGGTGCGGCAATGTACTGTATCAGCACGTGCTCCTAACCTCTCTCTCTCTCTCTCTCTCTATTGTACCTGTGTGACCACACTGTAATACCCAAACAATTCTGAAGCAACGTTTGCACTGATTTGTATCTCACACCCTCATACACCTTTATCATAAGAGCATCCCTTATCTACAACGGAGCATTCTATCAGAAGAAAATATGAAGCTAGTTTTAAATTAAACGCCATTGAAGTAGCAAAAGAAATTGGTAAGTGCGCTGCTGCAACAAAATTTGATGCGTCTGAAAAAGTGATGCGAGATTGGAGGAGGCAAGAAGATGAAGAAAAAAAATGAAGTGTTGCATTTTTGAATGCATTTTTGATGTGTATAGGTGTGTTAGCCCTGCGATGGACAGGTGTCTCGTCTGGTTGTTGTTCCCGCCTTGTGCCTGATGCTTGCTGGCATAGGCTCCATCTGTCCTGAGACCTTGTCCGTTTACTTCTTGTCACTTGATTGCATGTTACACACGCACACTCTCTCACATTATCAATACAATGACAGCAAAAAACATGTTTGTAAATGAAATAATCTTTCCTATATTCCAAGAAAGTAAGTGATTGTAAGTGTGCCTTTTTCACTTATTACTGTCTCTTTGTCTATAGAACAGATACAGCAATTTACATCTGGGCATCAACATTCAATAGTGCCAATAACGACACTTGGCGATGACCTTCCAATGTGAATCCATACCACAGAAGCTGAAAAGGTGCTGCGAAGGAAGATAAACTGGATAGTTGGTGACGTGAACTGCACAGCTGTTCTCCTTTTAATATGGCTGATTTTTGCTTTTTGAATTTCTTAAAATAAAATGAATGTGCTGTTTTGGAAGATTTGTGTAATCTAAATACTTGATAACATTTTTGGCTTGAAAAATTGATGTATTTGGTAAGTTTCAAGACTTTTTTTATAATGGGACACTGGTATCCATAAGATCCATTATAATGCACAAGAGTCCGCTAGTTTTTTTTTTTTAATTTATGAAATATATAATAAACCAAATTATGCAAATTGTGTAACTGGTTGCTATGACTTAATTGCAATGCTTAATGGGTTGGGTGTAGGTTTTAAATCACAAGATTCAGCTGTTGCCTCTAACTTAGAGTGCATACATCTGCACAAGAGCACCAGCTGTAACAAAAAAAATGTCTGATATCTGATCTTGTAAGTTGGCATGGGTAAAGATGTCTCAAATAAAAATTGACAATATTTCCCTACTCAGATCATAGTTCCTCTATAGTTGCTAAATATCAAATATTCTGGTACAAAAACTCTAGAGTGAAAGTCACTTGACAACATTTAAAAATACTTTAATACAGAAGAAACATCCTTGACCTATTAATATGGATAAATCCTCTCCACATTTCATATTTGTATACTTAAATTAATAGACTCTTTCAATATTTCATTATGTTATGCTTTATTAAGTATACTTTCTACAAGAGTTACAAACCAGTGACTCTATAAGAGGCACTCTTTAAGCTTTTCACACCTTAGCATTCAACGTCTTTCAGCACTGCCATATCAGATTTTATGCTTCAATGCATTTCTTTTTTATTGCTTTGATTTTTCTTTAAGCATTTCTCTTTTGTAGCATTTGCCTCTGAAATAACTCATTACTGTATATTAATTAAATTAAAATCTTGGCCCATTTACAATAATTTGTTAACCAACCTGTTAAAATCCCCTCTTGTTCCAGTTGGCTTTCTTTTCATTATCTGTTTCAAGAAGATTTATTTATTCTGCACAGCAAACAGCCATTGTGATTTACACAATAACTTATTTGAGGTATTTCCATTTTCAATTACTATTTTCCCAGGCTTGAAAAGTGAGTCAGCACCTTATTTTTCATTTTATTTAGTTTGTCATTTGGTTATATACAGTCTTTCAATATGACCTTCTAAATTTGGTAAGGTTTCCTTCTATCCAATCACTTCACTGCCCCCATCAATCTTCATTAGGTGCTCTACTTACTTTCTCTTTTAATTACAATGTTACTGTTTTGAGATTCTGGAGATTGTGTAAAATTCTTTAAGTCAATTTTTACACTGCAACATGAACATTTGTATCGAGATAGTTTATTTATTTATTTGTTTAATGAACCTAAACAACATATAGTAAGCTTGCAAGAGCAAAATACAACCTGAAGTGTGAACAGTCTCATTCTGTATAGGCATATTTTAGGATAGCAGCTCTGAAAGATCCTAATGCTAAATGTATTATATATATTTATATAGGATGTTATTATACACAACTTTATCTCATATGTCATAATTTTAAGGAGCCCTTCACATATTAATGATGGCAAACTGACTTTAAATTGTGGCCCAACACTCTTCTTCCACTATTCTTGGATGACAGAGTTCTTTCCATGCTGGTAAGAAGAAATAATTTCAGTCTGCTTCCAAGAAGACCAAGGCAAGCTAGACTCTAATTATCTGGACACCTGATCTTATGATAAAGAAAAAAGAATTCAAGTTTCAAAAATTACTGTTTGTTTCAAATATGCGGTGTCTTTGTCCAGGGTATGTTTTGGGTGTGATGCTACCACTAACACAGTTTCTTTTTCTTTAGAATGGAGGAGAACACTCCAGAAGACTAGGACATAATTTCCGGTTCCAATGACATTAGTCTCACCCCCTCCGCATCCTCCTATATAAAGCCACCAGTTCAAACAGGAAGTGACCGTTCATAATGGAACCTTTATACTTTATAAGAAGAACTGTGTCATTCTGAGGAGCTACACTCCACATGCCTGAAAATGGTTTGACTATTTTCTTACTTTGTTTTCTCATTTTTCAACCATTAAATGGGGTACCCCCTGGAACCCCAAATCCTTTCCTTGTATTTCTCTTCATTTAACTGCTGGTAGCTCATTGGTTTGTATTTACTGCATTGTAGGCAATTTTTGCTGTTGATGGCATCATCAGGTTAAACAGCTTGCTATTGTCTGTTCTCCTAAAACAAGTACAACTTGAATTTTTCAATTCTAATCCTGAAAAAATAGATTATACAGGTATATGATCATGTACTTTATGTTATAAATATGTTTATGAATTTGTATAGTTCATATTTATTAATAGTTCTGTAAACATGTTTATAATGGGGTCAATGTTTGCCCAACTACCCAGTTTAGAAACCCAGTTTTTCCTCCACAAGGTTGCAGAGAATTAGAATCTCAGTTGGCAGCATTAGGTACAAAGCTTAATGAATTTGATTACATTTTCATTAATGAAAAAAGAAAGTAAATAAAAATTGAATTTAAAAATAAATTAATTAAAAGGGAAAAAAACAACACAAAAGGGGCAATGCCCCTTTCCACCGGTGCCCATTGAAACCCACTTCCTCTCCATCACCCGCTATGACAGCAAATTTACAAAAAGGGAAACACATAATAATGTTGATGACTTACACACCACACAGACTTGAACCCATAGCAACAAGACAAAGGGCACTAAAGAGGAGCAAACCAGCCCTTGACTAAATCTGCTCCACATGAAGCCAAATTTTGGATAGCACAGCTGAAAGATTTGTTATTTGGGATTGCAGAAAGGTCATGTGAATGTCTGCATAAGGATGGTAAGAATATACTCCACACAGGTGGAGGCAGCAGTGTTAAGCATTTCACTATCATATGATCCCACAGACCCTATTTAATTCTGTAATGATCTTAAAGTAGCTATGATAAAGAAATTAAGTTGCATAATTATTTATACTGCATATATGTTAGATTTTGTATCACAAAGGACACAAAAAATGATCCCATGTTGTAATATCAGCTGGGATATTGTCTGGCTTTAAGCTTGCATGGTGTCCACATGTGTGTTTGGGTAGTATTCATAAAAACATATGCATGGAAGGTTGATTGATGACTCTCAATTGACTAAAGTGCCTGTAAAAGTAATTCACTCCTTAGGAAGTTTTGACATTTTGTTGTACAAAATTGAATCATAGTGGATTAATTTGGCTGTTTTGACACTGATTGAGATATTGAAAAAGACCTTTAATCTCAAAGTGAGAACTGGTCAACATTAATTAAAAATATAAAACATAAAATGATTGATCATATTGAGCATAAATACTCAATTCATACTCCTTCAGGTCAGTATTTAGCAGATGCACCTTTTGGCAGTTATGACAGCTTTGAGTCTACGCTGTCAGGTCTCTTTATTAGCTTTGCACATCTGGACACTGCAGTTATTTCCCATTCTTCTTTGCAAAATTGCTCGTGCACTGACATTTCAGGACATTAACGTTGTTGTCTTTAAGCCATTCCTGTGTACCTTTTGGATTATGCCTGTTGTTGTTTTCTTGCTGGAAAACAAATTGCAAGTCTCTTGTTGACTGCATCAGGTTTTCCTCAAGGATTTTTCTGCATTTAGCTGCATTCATTTTGCCTTGTACCCTTAGAAGCCTAACAGGACCTGCTACATAGAATCATCCAAAAGGTTTCATATTGAGGATGATATGTTTTTGATAATGGGCAGAGTTTGGCTTACACCAAACATGCCATTTAGATTGATGACCAAAATGCTCAATTTTGGTCTCATCAGACCATAGAACCTTTTTCCAGCTGAATTCTGAGTCTCTTGTGTATCTTCTGGCAAACTCTTGCTGAGATGTCATGTGTATGTTTTTTTTTAACAATGGCTTTCTAATTGCTACTCCCATAAAGCTGAAACTGAGCAGCAGTTCTGTAATTTCTTTATAGTTATCATAGGCCTCTCTCATTAGTCATTTTAAGTGCGTGATCACGTCATTTTTTTTTTGAACAGCCTTCTCTGAGAAGGTTTACTGTACAGCTATGCCCATTCTCTCTGCACATTGTATTTCATAGTGTTATGTTTACGCCCCAGAAAAATGAGCCAAGTATAATGAATTTTTTTCAACAACACAAAATGTTATTATGTGTAACAGAAACATATAAATATCAAAATTTCAACAAAATCTCATTAGGAAGGTTATGTCTGGTGTCCAATGCTTAATTGATACATACTTAGTACACATCCTTTATTTGGTTTTGTAACAGTCACCAATGCACATAGGCACTGTTCGAGCAGATGTTGAAACACTTTTTCATAATATTTTTTCTGTTGCTTGTGCATGACAGGGTAGAATGTCAGTGTCTGATCCACATGACCATAAGGAGTGTCCTTGCCATCCAAGATAGCCCCTCTGCTGGTGTAATGTAGCAAGTTCCAGATGTGCCCAGAACTTGCTTTGAACAGCATGTAGAATTTGATACCAAATCGTGTACAGTTGGATGCTATGTACAGTAATTATGACAGCCTTCCCTTGAAAGTCAAAAGACTTTAATCAATACTTAAGTCATGAACATACACCTACTGTATATTTTTTGATGATCCCGCAATACACATCCCAGAGTGGGTAAATGGGCTTCAACATATGATCATTAGTAGTCAAATGCACGTATTTTATAATGTTTATAGAAATAACAATCAGTCATAACTTTGCCAAAAATGGGTCCCTGCAACAACTGCTTCGTGGAATGGTATCACCTCTGCACTGGTTTATCCACCATACTCTACAGTATCAGGAGACTGAAAAACACGCACATGTCGTCTGCAGCGACAGGGTTCCAGTGAATGGATCAAGTAAATGTTTTATAGTGACTTTTTCTCCACCATCCATCCATCCATCCTCTTCCGCTTATCCGAGGTCGGGTCGCGGGGGCAGCAGCTTGAGCAGAGATGCCCAGACTTCCCTCTCCTCGGCCACTTCTTCTAGCTCTTCCGGGGGAATCCCAAGGCGTTCCCAGGCCAGCCGGGAGACATAGTCCCTCCAGCGTGTCCTGGGTCTTCCCCGGGGCCTCCTCCCGGTTGGACATGCCCGGAACACCTCACCAGGGAGGCGTCCAGGAGGCATCCTGATCAGATGCCCGAGTCACCTCATCTGACTCCTCTCGATGCGGAGGAGTAGCGGCTCTACTCTGAGCCCCTCCCGGATGATTGAGCTTCTCACCCTATCTTTAAGGGAGAGCCCAGACACCCTGCGGAGAAAACTCATTTCAGCTGCTTGTATTCGCGGTCTCGTTCTTTCGGTCACTACCCATAGCTCATGACCATAGGTGAGGGTAGGAACATAGATCGACTGGTAAATTGACAGCTTTGCCTTATGGCTCAGCTCCTTTTTCACCACGACAGACCGATGCAGAGCCCACATCACTGCGGACGCCTCACCGATCCGCCTGTCGATCTCATGCTCCATTCTTCCCTCACTCGTGAACAAGACCCCGAGATACTTGAAGTCCTCCACTTGGGGCAGGATCTCGCTCCCAACCCTGAGAGGGCAACCCACCCTTTTCCGGCTGAGGACCATGGTCTCGGATTTGGAGGTGCTGATTCCCATCCCAGCCGCTTCACACTCAGCTGTGAACCGATCCAGAGAGAGCTGAAGATCACGGCCTGATGAAGCAAACAGGACAATCCTCCACACTCCCAGACGCGTTGCCACCCTTCCACCCAGCTCAGCTCGTCTGGGATTTCCCATAGTCCTTTTATAGTCCTTGATCCGGAAGTGTTTCGCCCTCTGTTCACGTGACTAGGAACACTTCCGGGTCATATAAAAACTCTTCTTCACCCCGGAGGCACGTCGTTTCCTGTCATGTGATCATGACGCACCTCCGGGTTATAGGGTACGTAAGAGTCCGACAGCCTCCCTACAGTGACCACCACCAGTGACAATTCATAAATTGTCCAGGTAATCATTGTCAACAGACATCTTTAGAATAGAGTTACTTGTGAATAGGCAATGAAGCGGTGCAGGATTGTCAGCAGTGGTATAAAGCTGACACCAAAGAACATGAACATCACTGAAACTTAGCAGGTCAGAACCTACTGAACAGGTGTCAGTTTCACTTTCCGTGTCAACATCTGATGACCAATTCACATCATCATCACTATTGCTTGAATCAATCAATGGTTCAGTTTGAGTTTGTTTTAAAATTAGTTTTAAGGCTTTTAGCTTTCCCATTGTGTTTTTATTTGTGCCCCCCCCCCCCCCCCCCCCCATGAATGTTGATGAGTTACTATAGAGTTACCATAAAATGGCAATACACATACAAATATTCATGATTTTTTGGTAGTATAATATTACTTTATCTACTTCATGGCAGCAGAATAATGTCCAGAGAATTATTTGAGTCTTAACACTGTAAAGTGGATCATTACATGTCAGCCTGAGGCAGACTTGGGCTTAACCATATTAAGACAGAATTCCAATCCTGAGTCAGGCACTGGGTTAGCACCAAATGAGGTGTAATGGATGGCCAGCAGCTCAACCTGGCTGGGACGCCCCTGGAATAGAAGGATGGGGGAAGGCATCTACTTGCCAACACTGCTTTATACTTATTTATTTCTTTATTCATATTCCTTTCCAGCTCTGAAGCAACAAAAGTTTTCTTTTTAATTTCTTCTGCAATTGCTTTTTGTGAAATGTGTTGCGATGCACAGGGGACTCCGCCATTTTTTATAACCACTTATTAAAATGATAAAAGGCAATATAATAGGGTAGAGATACTAGAAAATGTAAAGTTTAGTCCACATTTGGGTGAAAAATTCCAAGCCTCAGATCACGTGCAGAAAATGTTGAATACTAAAGCTCACGGATTCACCTTAAGCCAATTTTTTGAAACTGTTTGAAATGAGTGAGGAAAAATGGAAGGTGTCCTTCATTTTTTGGAAACATTTCTGCGTTCTTAGATAGCTGTAGGATATTAAACTGGAAATAAAGAATGGGAAAACATAAAAAAAAGAGCAGAAGCCAAACAAACAGGAGATGCAGAGATACACAGAGATAATCAAGAACAAGGCTGTGAAGTGCTGGAGCCTTTTCTATCAGCTTCTGGCACAAGGCTGGATTCAGTTTTCAATGAGGCAGCTGTCTGACACAAGACACGCTCATTTATATACACTGTGCCAATTTAGTGTCAATTTTTGAGATACAGGAGGAAATCACAGTACCCAGAAAAAAATGATTATGGAAGAATGCAGGGAACAAACACCACATACATAGTGATAAAGACAGAAACTGAATCCAAGGCTGCTGAGCTGTAAAGCTACAGCCCTAAGTACTGCACCACTGAACTATCCAATAGTTGGAATAGTATTGCAAAATATGAAAAATGTAATGTAACCTTGACCAAGGAGGAAAAGGTATCCTGTTATACGTGTTAACATGTTTACCAGTGTAGCACATACCAAACATTTCATTAAAAAAATGTTTTGAGGCAATAGAAGACAAACGTGAAACACAACCAAGAAAGACACTTTCCCAGCAGAGTCATTTTTCACACATGCTCTGCCCAATTAGGAATGCAGTCATCTTGGTGATCAAGATTACCTTCACATTTTTGTTTCCAGAAATCTATATTACTGCTACTTCTACTGCTTGTAGCATTGATTTCCCATTCATCTTCTGAATTTTATCAATTAAATTTTAATAAGAATGCTATCAATTCCACACTTCTGCTTGGAGTTATTTGCTTCACCAATCATTTCATAGCAGTGGTCAGTTGCAGCTTTCATCTTCCAGTTAAGATGCAGTTTTGACTAAGAATAATTTGTATTGTACTATAATGTATGTAAAATTAGGAGAAGGCATATTCCACATGGTAACTCAGTTGTAGATAGTATAAATCACTGCAATAAACAAATTATGAACAGTTTTCTGCAACGACTACTATTTCAACCTCAGTGTTAATATACAGTAGATGCTGCTACAGTTTTCCTGCTGTAAATTGTCCAGACTTTAAGTGTAATGCGAATGTAGTTGGTTTGCAAATGGAAGAATCATGGTTTTAATGGAAGGTTTTAAAAAAAGCTATCCACACCAAAAATTTCGATTTATATTCAATTAATAAATAGGGTGTGCTCTATGTGAGCATTTAGATAGTGTGATAGATTGAGGTCTCCATGACCCCTTGAACCCTCAGACTAGACGTCAGACACCAGGTAAAAAGTCCAAATATAATATTTATTATTATAAATAAGTGCACAAAGCACCCTCCTCTCCACAATACTCAATAATAATAATAATAACAACAATAAACAATAATCCTCCACACTCCCAGACGCGTTGCCACCCTTCCACCCAGCTCAGCTCGACGTCTGGGATTTCCCATAGTCCTTTTATAGTCCTTGATCCGGAAGTGTTTCGCCCTCTGTCCACGTGACTAGGAACACTTCCGGGTCATATAAAAACTCTTCTTCACCCCGGAGGCACGTCGTTTCCTGTCATGTGATCATGACGCACCTCTGGGTTATAGGGCACGTAAGAGTCCGACAGCCTCCCTACAGTGACTCCTGGTGGCCCCCATGGTATCCAGCAGGGCTGTGCATATAAACTACAGAGTCCATGATGCCCTGCTGGAATTCGGGGCACGTCCACGCTGCTGGGAGAGCTCCTCCTGGCGGCCTGGGGGTGAGGGCCAGAGTAGAAAGCCGGCAATCCTTCACAATAGATAGATAGATAGTTTCCCAAGGGGAAACTCACATACTCCAGCAGCAGCATACTGATAAAGAACAATATTATATTAAAGAGTGATAACAATGCAGGTATACAGACAGACAATAACTTTGTATAATTTTAACGTCCCCCCAGGTCGAATTGAAGAGTCGCATAGTGTGGGGGAGGAACGATCTCCTCAGTCTGTCAGTGGAGCAGGACATTGACATTTAGTGTTCATCCCAATGGTTTAATCCTGGGACTCCAGTTTTGCTCCCATTGTCCTATAATATGTGGCTGATACATGGTTGACCCCTACAGGGCAGGTCAGTATACTTGATATATGCACGCCTTTCTATGCGATTTCTAATCTAGATCCAAAAATATGAAATAAATCCATGACCAAATAACATAAAAATTGAAATTATCAAAGATCTCTAAGTGACACTGAAAGTTTTTATCTTTATGATAGTTATATCATTTTAACATTCTCAGACCTACTCAATCCAGCTCATAGTCACAAAGGGCTGTCAGGGAAAAATTCAAGTTCAGCTTACATAAATAAAAGTTTCTTCAGACTTTAGCAATATACTATACAAGAAGCATTAGGTTATAATTATTATATTTATTTCATACTCTTTTCTTATTAAAGAGTACAAGGTAGACATGACTCACTGGACAAACACATGCATGTTTGAACTCGTTGTTAGTAGTGTTAGCTGCTCCCCCCCACCCCTTCCTGTCAGTTGAAATCAAAATGTTGAAGCAGGAGGTACACAGTAGTGTTGCACAGTGAATTCTTATTATTTTTGACAAATGAAGGAATAATTTCACCTCAGATTTATTCAAGACTTAACAATCAGTTTGGGGATGAGTGTCTCTCTCAGGCTATAGTGTATGATTGGTGCAAGTCATTCAGAGAAGGACTATCATCTCTTCAGTCAACTTATGGAAGTTTTAGGAGGGAAGAAATTCAAGTCAAATGAGGAGGTTATTGACGCTGTGCAAGAATGGGTCAACATGCAGTCAAAAGACTTCTACTCTTCTGGGACTAAGAATTTTCCTGAGTGCTGGAAGAAGTGTATTGCAGTGGCTTGAGACTACAGAGAAAAATAGTGTGTAGGTTGTTTCATTGTATTCAATAAATAAAGTGTAGCTTATAAATTCCTGTTTATATTTGAATGCCTCACGTACATAAGACATTTATTTTAACAAGAATATCTTTGGAGCACACTTCTTATTTGGGCAGCGATTGAGGTTATGGTGGCAATCCTTTGTTAGTCAAAGCGTTTATACTGTATTAATAAAGCATACTTAGCATATAGTTAATAACATGTTGATCTAATATAAAAAGGCCCATATATGGAACATTAGAGCATCCTGTATTACATTTAAGTTCACAATTTAGATTTAAGTATTGTGTTGTTACCAGTGTAATCAATGTGTCAACAGTGATCAGCATATCTAGCTTCAACTGGGTGAGCCACAATCACTTTCTTTATGAAACTGTTTTATCATCAAAACTCTACTGCTTGACTTACTAAAGTTATCTGATAGCTTTCCTGGTGGATATGCAAACTGCAAGGTGCAAAAGGCATCATAGAACATGGGGAAGTCTCACCAAGGCCTTGGAAAAAAGAATAATATAGATTCTGGCAGTGGCCTCAAATGACATCCCAATGCAGAAAATGTGCCACCAGGATAAAGTATGATAATCCATTCAACTAGATTCTTTGCAAGACCTTTAACTAGAGACACCCAAAAATAGAAGGGGAGATGAAGCCAAAAGCTAAAGTTCGAAGATGTACTGACCCATTCAGCAGGCAAGCAGACCAAGGTTGACAGGGAGACTGCCTGCTATTGTGATCATAGGTGCTAAAGAAATACTCCTTTAGTTCCATTGGATGAAAGAGTTGTTCTATAATCTTAAAGCTCTTAGTTCACGCCCCACACATGAGGAGATGAGTGTTGGCAGGAGAAAATTCATGATACAGATACAAATGGTTCTTTCATCCAGATTTTCACAAGAACTGTGAATTAAGCAAGGCAGACAAACCGAGCCTGCTGTTACATAAGAAGCACCTTTCAGATAGAAGCCCAAATGGCTGTTGTTGTCAAAGGAGTTTAGCATTGATTCAAAGAGCTATTTGTAATCCTAAACCCCACGTTTGAGTCATTCTGCTGTTATTTTTAATTAACTGCTGCTATTTTGACATGTGCACGAAAGTGAGTTGTTGGCCTGATAAACAAACACTGTCCAAAAAACTGTAAATAGTACATTGTATCAAGCTTACTTTAAACCGGGTTCAACAAGAATACAACGGTATAACTGGAAACCTGTTAATGGTAAATTTTGCACAAACTTTAGGATGGATTTCTTCACACAGAGAACTACAGACACATGGAATAAGTTATCAAGTACTCTGGTGGACAGTAGGACTATAGGGTCAGTCAAAGCAGAAGGTCGTGTTGTTTTGAAGGAATAAGGTGGATAGGATTGGAAAGCTTTATTCTGTTGAATGGCCTGTTCTTGTCAAAGGTTTTCTTAATGTTCTGATATTCTAAAGAGTGCAAACTGGTTTGTCAGCATTACAAATATTTCATAATAAATAACTGGTTAACCAATAAATAGCACTTTGTAATAAGCATATATACAGTATATATGGAAGCGAAGGTATGTGATACAGTTTGCATATTTGTATCTGGAAATCCACAAAGAGAGGAAATGAATAATCATGTATCTTAAAATAGTTTTTTATTCCTAAGCTTTCAACTCCAATCAGAAATCATCATCAGAGGAAAATGATTAGACATACAGGAATCCATGGCAATATATAGCAAATAAGGAGGGGAGGGTAGGTGGATGTTTAATGAGGTGGTGTCCAGAGGGTGTTGGTAATAAAGTCTTATTTATTATGCGCATGTTCTTCTTTTCAAGCTTGCATATGCTGAGCTCATGTCCAAATGTTTGTTAATGGCATTTCCATTGAATAGCGATGATTCAGGCAGTTCTCTAGCACTTTTAGTTTTAGCCTTTAATTTTGCTTACGCTGAGTCCCATTTAAATGTGTGTCCAGTTGAACTTGTATGTGTGTAAATCAGAGACTGAGGCTGCTCCCTTCTGACAGTATTGCAATGTTCCTGTATAAGTGTTGCGAGTATTTTTGATGTTTGTCCCACGTCTACAGCTGGGCATGAACCACACGGTATGCTGTAAACCACGTTCTGTGTTGCTGTTGCTGATTTCATACTTTTAGCATTAAACAATTGACAATCAAAATGCTTTTAGCATTTTAGCAGCAAACAATTGACTCTAACCTGACCCCCTATCCCACCTGACACACACTTCCTTATCATTACGGGGCATCAGAAGCCACAACATATATCCATTCCAGATCAGGCATCAAAATAAAGCACAAGCCTACTAGCACTCTGTGCACAATCCAGAGAACTCACTTTTTTGTACTCTAATAGTCAATTTACCTAAAGTAGCAGGAGAAGGGTGTTGCTGTGTGAGCTGATTGTGCCCGCATGCGCATGCGATCTGTCCAACATTTAGCTCACACTCATCGGCATCCAAGCAGCTGTGAGATGAGTAAAAGAGGAAACTATACAAAATATATGAGTTCAAGCAACCACTATCAAAGTAAAATTGTAGTTAAAGTCACATAGAATGTTTCGCCATTTTAAGATGGAAGAGTTCACAAACTCGCCAATGCTTTTCAATGGGAAATTCTGAAACTTTAAAATTTCGTATTACACAATCTGTTCCGAGATATTTCTTTGAAGATATTCAAATTTCTATTAAGAATAAGTGTGTAATATATCAACAAAATTGGTATACAGAGGTGCCGAGTTGTTTCATGCAGACAGACAGACAGACAGACAGACAGACAGACAATGTATTTTGCAATAGGTGCTTCACACACCTAAACCTAACCTAACATTATATGTGAATGTACCTAAATATATTCTATGGCTATCCACTAGAGGGCAGCACTGTAGTAGGTAACTGAGATGTGGCAGCAAAGATTACCAATAAGCTGGCTGCATCTACAATGGCTGTGTACTGAGATACAAGTTTTCTTGTAAGTCACATCTTGACAGGCTCAATGAGATATGAGTTTACTCATAAACTTCATTCTTTCAAAAGTGTTTTAAAAAACTGTGGCTTGCCAAATACATTTCAGAAATGTCTTCAGGTTCCTATGACCAAAGTCTTCAAGGACGGTACTTGGTGCATCTATGGACCTAGTGCTGCTTCACATATCTAGGGATTTGTCTTTGTTGAGTTTACTTTGTCTGGTTTTCTTTATTTTCCCTCACTTTTCAAAGACATTAAGAGTAGATTGACTAGCAACTCTGTATTGTCCTAATATAATATATATTCTTACGGCTTGTACTTCAGTGTTCCCTGTGATGGACTGCAGCCCAGTCCAAAGTTGGCTCCTAACCTTCACTAAGAATTGCTATTGTAGGCTTCAGCTTCCTGAATTTAATTATGTTCTGGACAGTAATAATGGGTTTTCAGCCAGTCTCTGAATTGAAGGTAAACTGACATATGTTTTTAAATTGTTAAAGAAATCGACTTAATATTCCCCAGCTCCTGAATTCAGTATAAGGATTCCAAATGGGCTTACATTCTTGTAATCAGGTTAAGAATGAGTTGATGATTAGATGGTAAGAGGCAAAAGCAAAAGACAGGTAGACAAGAGCCAGCTGTAGGAATAAAAGTGTAAAATATGGAGGTTACTTGTGGTAAAAATGTAAGTGATGTGACTAGTTAGCTTTGGTGTAAATGAGAGATAAAATGTTAACATACAATACATCAGTAACCTGAAAGATGAACTGAGATGAGAAGTGATAATTATTACGCTTCACTCATTCTTACTATTTAATTTGAACTTTACAGAATCATTTATTTCCAACCATTTCTTATTTGTAATTACATGTTATATTAAAAGAAAATAAAATATAATTTTTAAAACATTAGCAAAATACTATTCTATGACCCTGTAATGAAAAATGCAGGATTAGAAAATAAATGGATGGGTAAATAGAAAAATAATCCATCTGTGCCAGAGGGTAAGTAAAATCAAAATCATGCAAGGGATTTAAATAATGGCAAAATAGAACCAGAAGTTCTCTTTTGCATAGTTGCCATTTTGAAACATCATTAAATTATACATACATTATTACAATAGTCATAGAAATGTACTTTGCTGCACTGAAGCATTATCATTATACAGTGATTGCAGTCTTCTGTGAAACTGATGGCAGAGGGATGAAGTGCGTAAAAGAGATCCAAGTGATTTAAAATATAAACCGACATAAAAATGCTGGGCAAATATTGCACCATTTCATCACCTAAATAAAGTCATTTCAGAATAAAATTGTCTTTTCAGGAACATGCAGTGGCTTGACTGCACTTTTTATTAACAGCATTTCAAGGCTAGTTGCAACGATTGCCAATGACAGTTTATTTTAACATATATTTACTTCTTCAGCTTTTCAGTGGTAATTTAAAATGCGCTCGTCTTGTGTTTGTGTTGGAAGAACATCTGAACACCTCAGACTAAAGAACAGAAAATACAGAAATAGAGCAAATAAATGGTTCTAAAATATAAGATACACTGTGAAATTGTGGCATTTTTCACAAATCAAGTGCTTTAGATTTCCACTTAGGAGTCGTATAAATAGTGGAGGCTTCTTTTACCACTAAAGGAGAAAGATGGATAGTGTGAACATTCAAAGTTCTTGAAAAGCGTAGCCAAGCTCCTATTAAATGATTGCAGCAATGTCAAAAGTGCTTGATGAGACACAGTAAATTGACTGTTAGTAGCTGTAATACGGCATAGTCTACAAGTATGCCAGTCAAAAGTAAGCTGATAATCTACAGGAGTTTAGAGATGTTCTACAGTACCTGCTCAATTTCCTCAAGGGGTCTTGATTCTAGAAGGTTGTAAGCAATTCAGTGTTTACTCAGTGGCAATCTGTGCAATAAGCTGTCAAAGCCTCTTACCTGTCAGGAAACATTTTTGGCTTTTCACGGAAAGCAAGACTATAATTAAATAAGCTGATTATGTAAAAGTCATTCACATGCTTCTTCCCGTAGTCTTTTTATGACTTCAGAAAAGTCATAAAACGTCATTGTGGCTAAACTGCTTGCAGGAAGACATCAGACAAATATTTTTGCAAATTAAAAAAATGTGTATTGTTTTTCCTGAATATTTTAGAAACAGTATATTAGTAGGGTGATGCATTGACAGCAATGCACAGCTGGTATCTAAATAGCCAACAGTCACTCGTCAGATTCCTCTACATTCAGCTATGTAACAATTAAATGGTGAATTGGTGGGATATATTTAGGAGTTCAGTTTGTCATGATGTTGCTTCTGTGCCATCTTATTTTTATTATTATTTACTATTTTTATTGATTTTAATTAAAAACAGATAACATTACATACATAGATAGATAGATAGATAGATAGATAGATAGATAGATAGATAGATAGATAGATTTTGCTAAGAGAAGCACACCTTCAACAGTTTCAAATGAATTTTGTATCATTTTATAGAGCATTTATGCCTTTCTTCTAACACTAAAAACCGTTCTCTTTTAACACCATTAAATAAGACATACAGACATATTGACAACATGTGCAATAGCCAACACTGTCTTTAATTTTAATAAATCTTAAGTTTTCTCTGTACTTGAAAGCACATGCAGGATTACATATCTGTAGTTTTCTCAGTTGTGAAGATGGAAATTGAAACGCAAGTCTCATGGTTACTAAGCTAACATGTTTCCTGTCAAATTAAAACAGCATCTGTGTTAATCTTCAGCATTCGAGAATCACTAAAGAAGCCAGTGTAGGGTAGACAAATAGTCCTGCTTAGTTGTTAAGAGGTATGTGAAGGCAGGATGGCTGAAGCATTTATCTACAGAGTTTTGTTCCTTTAATGTCACTTGAAGATTTACGATTTGTTGCTTGAAAGTGTGGAAGAATAATTGGAGAGTCATGGGAGCTTCATATTCTCTTCTGCTTATTTGCTTCTGTGAGCAAAACCATTCGATCTAGTTGGTACTGTTTTAATATGGCTTCTGATTTAAAAAATTGATATTATGAAGTTGTTTA
Organism: Erpetoichthys calabaricus; assembly: GCF_900747795.2. NCBI lineage: Eukaryota > Metazoa > Chordata > Cladistia > Polypteriformes > Polypteridae > Erpetoichthys > Erpetoichthys calabaricus. Next base: position 154,683,109 of record NC_041402.2, on the reverse strand, counting down.
ATGAAACTATAGCTGTTTTTCTCATTGCAGCTGTTATTTTCAAGTACAAATATTTTTCCTGTAATAGTTTCCACGTGCAAAATCATCTGTTTCCCAGTGCATTTATTGACTAAAGTGACAAAAGTAATTGGAGTAAATGTAAGATTTTAAACTGTTCAGTTTTATAGCATGTTAAGTCACTGACACAGCACAGTGCTTGGACTCTGGTATGATTGCTGACTGGGGTGGTTTCTGTAGGGACTTTGCATTTTGTCTGGACTTCAGTTTTCTCTAATACTCCATATATTTTCAGGTTAGATTGATTGGCAAATATAAATTTGGTGAGCGTGAGTAAAAACTGGGGGTATGCCTGAATGTGTCTTGTGATGTAGTAGGATCATGTCCAGAGTTGATTCAGGGCTTACATTCATTGCAATCAAAACAATCAACTAGTATTTATTCTACAATGTATTCTGCATAATTTGCCTGAAGCTCATTTTGAATTAAGCTATTATTCTCTGAACGGTATAATGTATTTATCATGTTTGAAGTATCATTAAAAAAAATAAATGAACAGTAAAATATGCAGTATATGCTGGTATAATACAATGACTTGCCTTTTTATTAAGTAAGTATGTCCTTCCACAAAATTAAGTGTTCAGTCATCAGCAGCATCTATCTGAAGACAATATAAATTTACATCTAGTTGACAGTAAACAATGAACTATGGGATCAGTACTATTTACAGAGAGAATGGAAAATCTTAAATATTTAAGTGGATTAGTACACTGATTATTTGGACACCAATCATGCCACTTGATTGTGTCAGAAACAGCAGTTCTAGGGGGGTTTAATACATGTCATTTTCATAGACGTGTCAAATGTACATGTACAAACTGCCCGAAGGATATTTAGACAATGGTAGCACTGTGAACTGAAGCACACTGTTGATGAAGACTAACACATTTTCATTTTCAGTAGACTGATCAATCAATAGGCTCCAATCAGTAAACTTTCATGAGTGATCTTGAAAAAGGCATATAGGAATGCCTGACTCTTTGTGGCACAGCAGTCATTAACCCAAGAGAAAATGTACCTACAAGTGAGCATTGGAGCAAAACCACTGGACACAAGAGGAATGGAAAAACATTCCCTGGTCAGATGAATCTTGATTCAGACATATTCACACTGATAGAAGGTAATGGAGAAATGAGCAGAACTTTCCAGGAAATAAAATAACTTTTCTTGCAATGTTTAAAAAGACTATTTATTTTACTTCTATGCTATGGCTACTTAAAACATACTGTTTAAGAATTACATGATAATTAGCTTAAGTAGAAATTGTAATTAGCTCTACTATATTATTTAGCCTAGCTATGTTCTTGTTGATATCTGCTGCCATAATGCAAATCTAAGTTATACAGGCATGTTGTGCTGTTGGCTTCCATTTATGAAGTGAGAAGTAAAGAAGCTGATTTTAACTTTATGATTTTTATGACTTTCAGATCAAGCCACAGGTGGGCTTCTTACAGTTCGTGCACCTTATTTACACAACTGTGTCTCACAATATCCTCCTCTAATGTCAGAAGTCTATGAGTAATAAATGGAGACAAGAAATAAAAAGGCAAAGTTGTTTTGGAGATAGGATGACAATATCATACCTAGATTAGCTTTCAGTCTCAGATTTTAAATCAGGCTTATGACTCACTTTTTCAGTTTAGCATACATTGACTAGAGCTGCTGATTCACTATGCATACTATATTTCTGTTGTTAGTCATTAGTACTAAAACATAAGTAATACAATATTTCTAAACTGTTACTAAGCCTACTTTATTCTGTTTCTCAACTTGATATCTTGATATCTTCATGTGGCACTTGGCTGTTGCCTGTCTGTGAAAAAGTCATCTCAGATTAAGGAGTACTGGAATCATTGGATAGAAGGGTCATTTCATCAGATTGGCTGGCTCAGCACTGACTCAGCTGTTCAATGGCCTACAAAGGTGAGGTGGATAGTTGGCCGAAGTCTTTAGGATTCCGACTAGTCTGGCTCCTTTTCTACAGCCAGGCCATGGTTCTGCAATTGATAGATGGACAGATATTATTGTTTTTCATTTATGTTAATTAATTTCTACTTTTTTGATGTATTTTAACAAATCTGTATCCATATATATGATTGTACAGTATATTGTGCTGTTGTATAGTATACTGTATATGGCATGACAATGACAGATTGGCCATCTAGCTCTGTAAAGAAGATTACTTGTTTTTTGTTTTCTGTCTCATATTTACCTGATTTTTCGACACGCATTGTACACCCAGCCTACCTATATTGGGGACTCTCTCTGAATTGCCTTTCCCAAGGTTTCTTCCATTTTTTTTTTCCTAAATATTTTTTGGGAAGAATTGGCCTGTTAAAGCCCATTGAGGTATTCTTTGTGTCAGGGGTGGGCAAAGTCATTCCTGGAGGGCCGCAGTGGCTGCAGGTTTTTATTCCAACCCAATTGCTTAATAAAAAGCACTTATTGCTCAAGTAACACTTCTGCTTCATTTTATTTGTCTCGCTTATTAAGATTTCAAACCCTTATTGCTTATTTTAGTCTTACACAGCTGTATTCTTGGTTTTTAATTGCTCCTTATCAGCAATAAGATGCAAATGACAAAAGAGACCGGCATTTCTCCATTTAGCTTGTTTCCATTGGTATGTATTTATCGTGCACTATTTGGTTTAATTAAATACTTGGAAGGAAAGTGAACAGAAAAAAGTGAAGCACTGAGAATTACTCATCAGTTTTAGACTTCAAATCATTTTGATGATATCCTTACAAAGGAAAAATAAGTGTAGGATATGAGAATTATTTGACATGGCAGAGTTAAGGCACTAACAAGCTATGAAATTGAACGATTGACATGGATTTTTTTTAATTAAGCAACTGGGTTGGAACAAAAACCTGTAGCCACTGTGGCCCTCCAGGACTGACTTTGCCCACACCTGCTTTGTGTGATTTTGGGCTATATAAGAAATAAATTGTTGTTGTCGTTATAAGATCAGTAAAAACAATGATTGGAGAGAAAGAAAGCAGGAACAGGAAGTCAAGCCAAGAATGTTTGGAGTTACTGCTGACACCACGAACAACATAAGAAATGGCTGTCTGGAAAATACTAAAATCTAGCAATACCATGTTGAATGGCGTTCACATTTTTTTTTGTTTCTCCTTATGACACTATCTAGTTGAATAATACTTAATGAAAGTGTAACTTTCCTGTCTTTTCTGGTACTCTATCTATTTACCTGGGCTTATAGATGTTAAAGGAAGAGAGAAGTACTGAAATACAGTACCTAAAAGTGTGTTAAGAGTACAGGATTTCAGGCATTGTGTTAAGGTCCACATAATAATACCCTAGGACTATCCCATGACAAAGCACAATAACTAAGATATGGTGAAAATCCCATTAGTTCATGGAATACATCCTAGCAGTGCAGATTTGTTTTTCTGGCACACATTTAGTCACATGACATGAATACAGCAATGTTTGATTTATTGAAAAAGATATTGCTGCATGTCACAACATTATCAAAGTTATCATATCAATGCAAGAATAGGATATTCAATTCATCTTAACTGATTGGTCTCCTGTGTCAGCAAATTCCAATTGCAATTCTGAAACAAGCTATTTAGAATAAAGGATCAGCCCCAGATAATTTGCAGTAACTATGGGAAGCACTGGATTGGCCAGCATTTGACAATTACATCAATCTATGACCCAATCAATTAACACTAGAATTACCAAAGCCTATGAAAAAACTCATAATCCAGGCCCACCTTAAATCCGTTCACACCTCTTCGTCAGCGTCTTTTATGTTGTAAATGTGTCGAAAAACACAAGCAGGACTGCAGGCTTCACACATTATACACTTCATGTCTATATTTTATCAATTATTACTAAAACATGAAAAACGTTTCTGTTTTAACGATGTGTTTACATTGTTTTGTAGACATGGAACACACATGACATTCATGTATTCCAAATAACGATATATTATTTACCCTCTACAACTCTAGGCAACTCACACGCAGGTAAACAGACTTGAGCTGAGAGAACTTTCTGAATTTTCTGCGTTGGTGGGGGGATGGGATAGCAGGCTGCTTGGTGCTTGTGTTGATCGACGCATTTACAACACAAAAGACACTGATGGAGAGGTGCAAACGGATTTAAGGTGGGCCGGGATTATACATTTTTTCGTAGGCTTTAGTAATTCTACTGTTAAGGCTGTCCTGGGAGACACTGGAAATCAGTTCAATATTGTGTAGTGGTCACCCAGTGTGTATAATTCTATTTCAGCTTTGATTGTAATTATTTTCAATATAATGTAGTCAATAAGCAAAATCAACTTACTGTATATAAAACTTATGCAAAAGTACTATTCATTTCAAATGAAATAATGCAATAATAAGAATACTAGCATGTCTGCACTACCCTTTAAGTGCTTGTTTTGGATTTGGACCTCAAGTAAACTCTCTAAATCAAAAAATAATGAAAACATTGTAATAGGACACTACCATAACAGGGTAACAAACAATAAACACATGCAGATATAAAGTAATCTGGAGAAGGTATTAAAATATTCCTTTCAACATCATTCATCAAGAAGCCTTCTGGCGCTCTGTTAATATTTTCAAGTTCATTTACCTCTCAGTTGAGACATGTGCTTAGACACCAGCCCTTTGGGTAGAAAATCAGAATTGACTAAACTAAGTATTTTAAAATTTCTTTTTGAATTAAAATTAGACTGATTTGCTAAAATAACATTTAGCTAAAGTATTATAGTTGAATGTGCTCAGAGCTTTTGATGTTTACTCATTCCTACAATAAAAGATACTATTTTAAATATTCTGCAGAACTGTCTAACCCTAATTCAGATAACTCAAAACAACCTGAGTCTCGGCCATATCAACATTCTAAAAGGGCTGCACACATGGTATTTTTTCAGATTTTTTTAAAATTATGGTTATATTTTTATGAGATATGAACTTTAGTGCATACAAGTCAAGTCAAGATTCTATGGTACTGTTGTCACACAGGTATCTTCCACTTTGTAACATATTGTGTTTTATTAATTGTGCATTTGGTATTTAATACGAAAAAAGAAATGGTGGGGAGTTTTAGAAAACTCAGTTGGGCACTGTGCAGTTTTAATATAAAATTCTTAGAAGAAGCAGCAGAATGAGAAAGAAGGGGCCTCAGAGGAGATACTAAAATGCCATAAAGTGAGAGGAATAAAGTGTGTTCCTCCAGGCTAAAGTGGACATCATCCAGAATGACCAGAAGATATCAGCTGAAGATCAGTTATTTCCTCATTAACAGCTGTTGGAGACCCTCCATAAAAGTGAGATTTTAATGTTTATCTTCTCTTTACTGTCTATGCCTGCAGCCATTTACTTATAAATACAGTATATGATTACTGAACACATGTATTGATTTTAAGTAGCCAGTTCTGCTTGGACATACTCTTCACTAGTGTAATTAAATGCTATCTTTAACTATAATTTAAAAAAAAAAGTTTATAAATGTAAACTTAAGATTCTAGTTGTCATATTGGGACTGAATATTGAGTACCCAAGTATTGGAAATGCATTCATTATTGAAGTGTAGTTATTGATATTTTTTCTAACAGAACACTCATTTTGGAAGTGGAGGGCTGCAGTGTCTGGTGGTCTCCTTAGCCTACAGTGCCTTAATTAAAGGCTGGTTTGCCTTTAACTGAATTCTGAGTTTAATTCACTTGTTCTTACCATATGTGGATATGAAAAGGTGTTCCAATTTTTTGTATGTTTTAATGAAATAACAGAAAAATAAAAAACAAATCTATTCTTGGTAAGTAAAATGAATCATTTAATTAATGCAGCAAGTTTCTCAGCATTGCACGATGAGAAAGTGGAAGTAAGGAAAGGAAAAATTTAGATACAAATTGTATATTATCAGACTCCATTATTGTTCAACGTTTAGTGCACAACTACTTTTAGTATTACAAATCATCTTTGTAAATTATATTCTTGATTTTTTCTTAAGATGCAATAAATAACTTCAGAGACAATATGGCTTGGAGCAATGACAGCAATAGTGAAAAACAGTGTAATAGATGCTACAGCATATTAAAAAGACATTAAAATTTAATGGGCAGGAATGGAACCCAGATTTCAGTCTGTGTGGTGGGGCTTCTCTATCACACAATTAATTGTGCTTTATAATAAAAGAGTTAGAGTGCCTATAAAAAGTATTCACCCCTTTGGAAATTTTTACATTTAACTGCAACATAGCACTGAATTGCAATAAATTTAATGTGGCTTTTTGACACTGATCAACATTAATAGACTCTTTAATGTCATAACGAAAACAGATCTTTGCAGAGTGATCTAAATTAAGACCAAATATAAAACACCAAGGCAATGAATATGTTTTGTTGGCACTGCATACAGGACAAATGCGGTACTGTAAAAATCTATTTGCTACTTAAGAAGTTTTCTAATGTACTGTAAACAAATGTAACAGTGACAGAATTGCAGTGTTGCAATTCTTATGCAGTAAAATGAGAGAAATGAAAACTTTTGGAAGGCAGTGTATCTCCAGGCAACAGGAATATAAAATCACTGAGCTGAATCCTGCCTTTGATTCCTGGCCTGATCATAGTTTGTGAGAATTTTGCGCATTCATATCATGTTCATTTGGACTTTGTCTGAGGTTGTGCCATTTCTGGTTTTCCTTTCCCTCAAACACCCTAAGCACATAACTATAAAGTTAACTGGTGCCCTACCCTTTATCCATGACGAACACAGTGTGTATGTGGCATCTTATCCTGAATAGGTGTAGTACTCCTGAAAGGGACATAATGAATACATCATTCACTTGATGTCTGTTTCCTGATCAGTAACTTTATGCTGAATCAAATAAATTCCATTAAATAACAATACATAACAATCTGCAGAGATACATGTATCAAATTCTGTTCACCAAACATTTTCTTCTACTTCAGCTTATTTAAATCCAAAAACAAACTACTCTCATAACATTATTATTTTTTTCTGTTTGCACTTTCCCTCATTTCAGTTCACTTATTGCTTCTTTTATTAGAACTCATACAAATTGCTTATTTATTTTAAATCATAAGACATAACTTTTAAATACCCTACAACAATCCTCAATAAATTCACCATAAACCTTCATTTTACTTGAACAATATGCACTTTTTTCTTTTTTTAAGCACCACTTGCACTAGCTAAATAATTTCAACTTTATTTTTTTATTTTAGTGATTTTATTAAAATCAAATAACATTCCATACAAATAACTACAAGTTTTACAAAAATAGGTTTGAAACAAATCAACCCTCACTCCTGAGAAAGAGAGCTATGCCAGCAGACTGAAACTTTAAGCTAGTAAAAATAAGTAAACAGATAAATTAATAAAGGAACAAAGATAAATGGAGTAAAAGAGGGGAGAGAATCCGCTTCCTCAATTTAAATGCTTATTCTAAAATGTTATTGATTAGATCCTAACAAGTTCTGAAAAAAATTTTGTACAGATCCTCTAAGTGCGAATTTGATTTTTTTCCAGTTTCAAATAGTATATAACATCAGTTACGCACTGACTTAGCCATTTTTCAAACTGATTATATACAGACACTTAACACAAAGAATTACACAAAACCTCTAGAGAAAACAAAAACAAAAAAGGGACAGATGTGATTCTCAATTGAGAATACACGTGTGGGGACAACCTGTTAAAAGGTGTGTAATAAATAGCTATGCAATACTGCACTGCAAAGGCAACCTCCACAGGGCTTCTTCCTAAAATACCTGCCTCCAATTTCTCCAGTCCACGAAGTTTAAACCACTGGGGTTTCAGGGAGAGAGCAAAAGAAATTGAACAAAAGGCTTGACGCTTACAGAATACAATATCATTTCAGGAGCTCAGTAGCACAAGGTAACTGAAGCTTAATAATTAACTTGCACATTATAATGAGAGATGCAATAAAGGAGACACACACATATATACCAATGCACCCACACAAACATACATACAGTATACAGACCACTGCAGCTGCTTGGCTCCACGCGTTTGAGAAGTACTTCTGTGTGCTATGATATCTTTCTGTCATTTTGACTGCTGTATCACCATATGGCATAACAAGAGCAAAAAGAGTAAAGATAAGCATTGTTGCCTACAGATATATTATGTATTAAAATGCCATGGCTATAGTCTGGCATGGCATATTTGCATTTGCAATTAGCGAGTAATGTTAAATTTCTTTAGCAACTTGTTTAGACATGCAGTCACAAGGTGGGGGCTGTCAGTCTAATTGGTGCGTTACTGGTGTTGATAGGCAGATTTGTTGATTAAGGTGTTTTGAGTACTGAAATCTGCATCTCTTGTTCCACTTCATTATCAACTCTCTTAACGCCAGTCCTTCTGACAGGGTGTGACACATCAATTACTTCAAATGCATATTTTGTTGTTCATATTATCATATAAATAGCCACCAGTTCTTTCAATGTTACATTGATTCCTACTCTATTGTTGTAACTGAGCAGAGAGAACATACATTACCTGCGACAATGTATCACTCATGTTCTTCTTTTCCACTCTTCCTTTGAAGTCTTCAAATGCCAATGTATAATCTCATATTACTTGCAACAGGTTATGTTTATTTTTAAAATGTTCAATGTGTTCTCTGCAAAAGAGACACACATTTGTATGTTTAATAGGGATTTTTAGTAGACTTTTTAACTGTAGATGGTTTATCAAAATCAGAAGCTTGTTCTGTAAGACCAGGTTAACAAGAGCACTCTGAACTCTACAATTTAAAATCCCCCACCCCCCCACTTTGAGCACTGGCCTCATGAGACATTAGATTGGTTTACAAATGTGACACTCACTGAGCTGTCTATTCCCATCCCAGTTTAAAGCAAAATTCAATCATGGTTGCCTCCAGACATGCATATTATACATACAGGCTTCAGCGAGACTACTAAGAACATAATGTGCAAGAAATCTGAAAGCTTGACTATCCTCATTATTTTTTTTTACCTGAAAGGAAGTTGATGAACAAATTAATCACTCAACGCATGTTTCCTCATAAGTAACTTTTTGCTAAATGAGGCGCACAGCGTCAACTCTCCAAACTGAGGCCCTACAAGGTCTTATCTCATAGGCTGAATGACTGAATTTTAAGCTTTACAAGGCAATCAAAAAATATCTTGTACAAAGGCTATCAGCAATTTCTTTTAGACAATGTGTCTTTATCCCTAAATATTACTTGATTCTCTGACTTAAGCATAAATCATTATTTAACTTTTCATAAATTATTGAAACAAGTAAATACTTTATAACTATTTTTCATGAATTACAATCCTGTCACATAGGCTCCTCTCTTGCTCCCAACATTGTGGGATTGTCTCTAACTTTAAACTATCCCAAATGACATTTTGAACATTATGTGTTGGTAGGATTTGACTTTTTCTCATAATGAGAGCAACTTTTTTTTTTTTAGATGCAAAGCAGCAAATTTATAATTCCAAACTTCATAACATTCTGATTTTAATTGAAAACCCAGGATCCACATCTCTTTGTCCACTGTGTCTTTGAAATCAGATATGCCATCTTGCATGGCACAGCATGAGAAACTTCCTATTAATAAGTCTGTTATTTTTAGCTTAGCCTTTGTACTGAGTAATTGCTAGTTGGTTTCTTTTGACAAGACGTCTCTTTGCTTTCAATGTAAGATAATGTTCTATTCAAGATTTTATTGGATTAAAAACAATGAAATAAACATTTTTTCCCTTCATTATCACTGAATAAAACATACTTTACATAAACATAGCATATATTCAGAGACAGAGAATTAAAACTGACAATGAACTTTACAAATGTATTATTGCAAATAATGCAAAATGTATTAGTAAAGGAAATCAAGTCCTGTTCAGCATTTAACACTATATATTAATTTGCTTCTTCATAATTCCAGCTTTATTTGGCATAACGGTCACTGGCACTATCATTAGGTGATCAGAGATAGGTGGACCGGCTCTCTTACAAATTGCCATGACTAATTCCATTTACATTTTCTCTGGATTTTCCATTTTATACTAAATTGAATGTTATTTTTCTTATAAATATTTCTTTCTTAAATTAAATTTCTTTGAAATTATTTTGGAATATACCTATAATGAAAATAATTAACCACTTAAGTCATTTTTACATATAATATGACACTATCAAGAAAAGTAAGCCAACTGGGCTAAACTGAACTTTATGGACACTGACCTATGTTCAGGTCATGTCTAAATACATCGAGAGTTTGGGACCACACACCACACTACAAACCATCTGGATTGGGACCCAAGTGCAGTGGGTGACACCTCAGCACCACACTGGAATAGTGTGAGTTTTTTTTAAGGTGGCAGGAGTGCCGATCCTGCCACCAACCCCCAAGCTTTCCCTGTAAGTTGGAGGATCTGCTTGCAGGGCTGGATGCAGATTAACACCATAACGTCAGGACAAAGCAATTCCAGGTTAAGGCCTTGCTTAAGGGCCCAACGGAGTAGAATCACTTCTGGCGTTTACCATATTCAAACTGCCAACCTCCCAATTGCTGGCGCAAATCCCTAGCCTCAGAGCCACCACTCTGACACATGTCTACATAACTTGCATGCTAAGCATGGTTTGCAATAAATAACATTAGTACATTTGCTTTTAAAAGCAAAAATGAAACAAATAATCAAAAAAACTGACATTATCTTATTTATATATAACCAACCACTTAAAAAAGGATTTGAAAAAGTAAGGGAATTAAACATTTAGATTGCAATTAGCCTTCAACATGGTCAAACAGTTCTCAGCAGGGTATTTGTGTTTTACTATATGTCACAGCCAGACATCTTGCAGGGATTCTGCAACTCTGTTCCATTTACCCAAGAAAATTATATTATTCAAGACAGGACTGGGAATTTAAAATATAAATACACATGGGTGAAAGTTGGCCATATGTAATGACACCCACACAGTTTTCTTTTAGCATCTGATTGAACACCTTAATCAAATCTCTTAGACAGCTTAGTACATTGTGTGCACCACCCACATAAAGTGTAAATTGTGAGTACACACCTTTTATTCAAACTGAAGATGGCCTGAAGGCACTGGATTTTACAATAGTAGGTTCTATTGTGGTAGGTAGGACTTTCCCTGTCTATAGCTGTATTATAATACAATTAGATTCTGGACAGATGAGGTTTAGCTATTGAGCTGTTTAAGTATTACTCTATTTAATTTTAGCACAATGCATCCACATTTGATGGTTGACCATTCAGCGAACTGTTAAACTGTAGGCTACAACAAGCACTTGTACACCCACATGCATGCCAGCTTGTCAAAATATTTAATAAGATATACATTTACTGATTCCTTTGCTGTCAAAGCCACATTACTTTTTCAAGTTGCCTAGCCTTTCTGCCAAGGACAGCAGCATTAGTTTTATTGTTACTAATTATCTGAGTAATACAGAGCCAGCCTTTCATTCAAAACATGACAGAGCTTGCTTGTGAACAGCAAATGGTACCAGTTCACACCTACAGGGTACTAATTACACAAACACTGGTTAGAGAAGTTAGACTGAAACAGATCCCACCAATTAACGTAATTTGAGAGTGTAAATTATTTAAAAAAAAAAAAAAACAGCTAGGAAATATGTGACAGTCTCAGCATTTCAAGTCTCACTCTAACTTCTTGGCACATGCTGACTGGGGACCCACTGCAACTGGCCAGATGCCAACCTGTGAGAAATCGCTTACCATAGATTACTTGGCTCTTGGCCACCTGTGACTAAACTTGGCAGGACAGACTAAGGTCTGCACATCAGAAGGAGACACCAGCAGATGGCTTCAGAAGTCAGCTATTTATCATTTTTATGGCAAGAGACTACAGTTGCAAAGCATTGATTATAGGGCTAATGTCAGATTTATGAGAAAAATAAGCAAATTGCTCACATTGTTAATGAAACAAATTATTGGGTAATATACCTACTTAAAACAAAATATGTGATTTACCATTTTAAATCAAAAACAATTTAAACAGTCATTATTCTCAAAACGATGAAAAAAGAGCCAGAAGAGGCTAATTCTGTCACATTGACTAAACTAACTGAATTGTCCCTCCTAGAAGGTGCAAAATACTGGGAGTAATTGCTTGTCTGGGATACACAAACTAATCTTCTAGACTTGAAAAAGAAAATTAGTGGGCAACATTTTATGATGTTATAAACCACTCATTGTCCACAACTGGGTTTGAGGGAAATGCACTTGCCAGAGAGTTTGTCACAGCAAAAGAAGAGGTAAATGCTGGAGTGGCAGTAGCCCACCGACAAGGAAGGGGAACGAATGCTTTGATATGTCTCAGTGTGATTCAAAAAAGATGACAGATGGTTTCAAAGGAAAAGTATAAGTAGGAGTCCTACAAACATATTAGTGCTTGCCTCAGTTATTATGAAAGTGAGATGACCGTTGCTAATATTGCGATATTGACAGTGTACATTTGGCAGGGGATCTTCATGAGTCTAGCCGCATTATGTTTCCAATGTATATCTGCTGTTTTGGAGGCAGCTTTGTAGTAAGATAATTAGACTTGCAAAGCTCTTAGTCTGTTGTGCTGTCTAATAAACAAGCTCATAATTAGGCTAAACCTAGTGTGTACCTTTGTTCTTCCTTCTCAGTACTCACTGCAATGGCCTAAAGACAAATACAGAATAAATGTAATTGATGGGGTGTTTCCTTGTTGAAGTATGTTTTTTACCCATGATGTGGCATGCTTCTACACTCTTAACTTCTGTAACTATAGCTGCAACTCTCGTCTAAGGTAGGGTGGCGTTATAGGAAGTTGATTCATGGCATGCATCTGTATCATTCTGCATAATGAAAAAGCTATTTTAGCTATTTAGCTATTTTAGCATTGCACACAGAGCCTCTAAAAAGGTGTACAATGAAAGCTTAATGTTCTGCATGATCCTGGTCAGAAGTACAAGGTGGAATGGTTTCTGTATGCAGACTGTGTATCCATGTATTATGATTATCAATCTGCTTAAGGATGTCTAAGTGACTGGATTCTCTATAGCTAATTTATGGTATATTCCATAGTAGTAGCGTAAGATTTCAGTGTTCAGTTCACACTCCAGGACTAACAGAAGCCATGGAATACAATGACGTGTTTGTCACACTCAGATAATAAAAATGGTTTATCCATATAATCTGAATCATATTTTAATATCATTAATTAATGAGGGGCAGCATGGTGGTGCAGTGGTAGCACTGCTGCCTCGCAGTTAGGAGACCTGGGTTCGCTTCCTGTGTCCTCCCTGCATGGTGTTTGCATGTTCTCCCCGTGTCTGCGTGGGTTTCCTCCGGGTGCTCCGGTTTCCTCCCACAGTCCAAAGACATGCAGGTTAGGTGCATTGGCGATCCTAAATTGTCCCTAGTGTGTGCTTGGTGTGTGTGTGTGTGCCCTGTGGTGGGCTGGCACCCTGCCCAGGGTTTGTTCCTGCCTTGCGTCCTGTGTTGGCTGGGATTGGCGCCAGCAGACCCCCGTGACCCTGTGTTAGGATATAGCGGGTTGGATAATGACTGACTGACTGACTAATTAATGAGAAATACTGCTTGTTTTCATTACCACGTTTCTAATTAAAGGGATACTTTAAGACTTTTGAATTATAAAACAACTCTTTTCTTGTTATGTGTAAGTCAGAAATTCCAGAAAAAAGGGCCTTTTAACCTTTTTGGATATTTTAAAAAATAATTATAGGCTTAACTGTAAAGATTGTGCTTCTTTCTTTCTTTCTTTGGCTGTATTGGACATTGTTTTCAGGGCTGTGGATGCCTAGAAAAGTGAAAGGCAGAGAGAGAGAATGCTTTATGTAGTGCCACTACAAAAGGAAAATCCTACACTTGGTAAGGATAAATATCTCTAACTGAATGAAAAGAATAACAGGAAGAAGATATCTATAAAGGAGTGTGCATAAAATTGAAAAACATGCATTCTTGAATTAGGAGTCAGAAGACTAAGAGTAACAAAGTGAGAGAGGCAGCAAAGTAAGAATCGATGGACTTATTAGGAGAGCACTGCAGGACTGAAGACCTGGCAGGGAAGAATAATGAGGCAGAAAGGGTAGCCAGGGAGATGGCAGCAGCCTGACTTCACAGTTGAACTTGGACAGTATGCAGGGTTGGGGAGATCTGTGGCATCTGAAATTTAATGTAAGTAAATGTAAAGTATTACATGTAGGAATTAAAAATGTTAGATTTGAGTACACAATGGAAGGTCTGAATCTTGAAAGTACACCTTATGAGAAAGACCTAGGAGTCAAAGTGGACTTGTCACTCTGAACTGCCAGACAGTGTTCAGAAGCCATTAAGAAGGCTAACAGAATGTTAGGTTAAATACAATGTGTTGTGTACAAGTCAAAGGAGGTTATGCATAATTTATATAACATGTGAATGAGGCCTCATCTAGAGTACTGTGTGTACTGTTGGTCTCCGAGTTACAAAAAACGACATACCAGCAGTATGGACTGCAGGGCCTGAATCGTGAGGAAAGTAAGAAGAAGTTAGACTTTAACTATTTAAGCAAACAGACTAAAAGGTGACATGACTGAAATGTTTAACATTATGACAGGAATTAGTAAAGTGGCAGACTGTTTTCTTTAAAATAAGTTCAACAAGAATACAGGGACACAGTTGTAAACTTGATAAGGGTAAATTTTACACAAATATTAGGAAGTGTTTCTTCACACAGAGAACCTTAAACACATGGAATACAGTACCAAGTAGTGTGGTGGCCAGTAGGACTTTTGCAGCATTCAAAACTGGTTGATGTTATTTTGGAGGAATTAAGTAGATATGATGGGCTAGCTATGCTGGACTGAATGGTCTGTTCTCATTAAGTATTAAAATAGCCTTAACTTTACTTCTCCGCTGTAAAATACATTCTAATTTAGATTATTTGCACTACTTTTAAGCTAAATTAATTCATAACCTTTCTAAAAATACCCAAAAGTAATTAAAGAATTCAAGAAATGAATTAAATGATTTAGACGGGTAACATAAACTAAAAGAGACCTAGAAACTAAAAGCTAAATAGCAAAAATATTATTGAAAATCTTCAAAGAAAATTGAAGTACATCATTCTTTATTTTAAAATTTGTGGTAAAACTAAAACACTTAAAAAGGCTATATATATTAAGAGGAAGACATTACTGAAAACACTGTCGTAAACTTGTGCCTCTAATGAAGTACAAAATGGTAGCAGTCTTAAAAAACACACTAAAGATTATCTTTGATTGGCATTACCCGTACTCCACTAGATTGGTTCAGATCTTATCTCTTAGGCCGCACTCAGCTCGTTCAGCTCAAAAGTTTTACATCCCAACCCACTGCTGTTACTTCAGGTGTGCCCCAGGGCTCTGTCCTGGGGCCCCTCTGCTTTATTATTTACCTCCTTCCCCTCGGCAATATCTTTCGTAAATATAACATTAATTTCCACTGTTATACTGATGACACCCAGCTCTATGTCACTTGCAGACCTACTTTTTCCTTCCCACCCTCCTTGTTATTGACTGCATAGCAGAAATTAAATCCTGATTCTCCTCAAATTTTCTTAATTTAAACAGTGACAAAACTGAGGTTCTCCTCATTGGTACAAAATCAACATTATCCAAATCCGATAATTTTTCAGTTGTTATTGATAATTCCTTTGTCTCCCCTTCTTACAGGTCAAAAGCCTGGGTGTCCCAGACTTCATACTTCAACCTGTGTAACATTAATCGTATTGGCCCCTCCCTCACTCCCCACACCACTGCTATCCTTGTTCATAGCCTTGTCACATCTTGCCTGGATTATTGCAGTTCCCTCTTCTTTGGTCTTTCTTGCAAATCCCTCTATAAGCTACACCTGGTCCAGAATTCAGCTGCCCGCATCATTATTAGAACCCCCTCTATTCTCCATTTCACTTCCGTCTTGCAGCAGCTTCACTGGCTTATGGTTAAATTCTGTATTGATTTCAAAATTTTTCTGTTAACATTCAAGGCTGTCCACAACCTTGCCCTTCCATATCTGTCTGACCTCCTCCATGTTGCTATTCCCTCCCGCACCCTTAGATCCTCTTCCTCCATCCACTTGACTGTCCTCTTCGCCCGTCTTACCACCAACTGATTGCTCTTCTCCCCAGCGCTGGAACTCACTACCATCTGAGCTTAGAGATATTGATTAACTTTCACTTTTCTAATCTAAACTTAAAACTTATGTTTAAGACTGCTTTCTCTCTTTGATTTGTACTTTTAGTTTTTGTTTATAATGTAACTTTTATCTATTGTTCGGTGTCCTTGAGTATTTAGAAAGGCACCTATGAATAAAAAAATGCATTATTATTATTATTAAAGGTTAGCTCTGCCCTCTTTATAGCTCTGGGTTAACTGAATAGGCTTCACCCCAGACAGTCTAGTCCAAAGCTTAGATAGCAGGATTCCTCCCAGAAACTTAGCTAATATTTTTAAATATCAAAAGTACAAAAACATTCAGAAAGGATTAGTGGGAAAACATATAACTTCTGCTGCCAGTTACAACAAAAACAAATTTCCTTAATATGTACTAAGTTATTTACAGAAAATGAAATAACAAAAAGGCTAAGCAAGGAAAAGGAGAACATTAGGTTTTGCTTAAAAGGCAAAGAAAACTAAAGCAAACAAATACAAATCAGAAACCAAAAGAGAATTATTATGTTATAGGGGTCAAAAACCAGAAAATCCAAAAATAAAGCACAAAATCAAGAACGTGAACCAATAATCAAAAAATGCAATGCTGAATTTTCTATTAAATATTAGCTTGGGCTATACCCCTGCTGCATTTTTCGATGGCTCCTCCTCCTTTGACTCATTGTTTTTTTTTTAATTTAATGTATCATTTTCTGTTTATGATTGGGGTTTTTATGCTTACCTTATTTTAAGTGCCTTGAGCATGGGAAAGGCGCTATATAAATAAAATGTATTTTATTATTATTATTATTTTTATTTTTGTGATGGATTCATCATGCTGTCTCCATTTTGGTGAGGTTATATTTCATTTCAGTGGGCATCTCTGTTGTAGGTTACTCAATCATTTTTAGTCACATGACCCCAACCTTGCGATGTGTGACATCATCTTTGTCAGTATATATGAAGATGACAGCTTAGCCTCCGGTCATTCAAAACAATCTTTGATGTGCCTGCTTGACATATGTAAGTTAGAGATTTTTTTTCCTTGATTAGTCTGGTTGCTGAATTCTGCTCAGGGTTATGACTTCAGTTCCTTCTTTGTCCCAAAATTACTTCATTTGCAAATCTTGTTATGTTTACTGGTTTTGCCCCTTGCCTATCATTAACTCTGTGCTTGTTTAACTCTGTGCTTGTTTTTTTACTTCTGTTGCACTGTTTTAATGTTCTGGTCACATTACTACTCCCTAACACTTACCATGATATGAAAATGAAAAACAAAATGACATAACCATAAAAACATGAAACACAGACAAAACAAAAAAACAACAAAATTAATAACATAACACAAACATTTGTTTAAATTTTTGTTGTCTTTTTAATACAAACAAGAATTATACTTGAGACACGGCAACAATGCTGGTTAAAACATAACAGGCATAAAATAACCTCAAAAAAAAAAAAAGATTAATCTGAAAACTAGCATCTATTTTCGTTTCCAGTAATATAATTAGAAAACACAGCCCTAAGAGAAGGGATGTAGAGTTTGACCTTTGCTACATACTGTGAAGAAACTTCCAACCTCTTTACTTAATTGGGCTGTGTGAATCGTTAGCTATGTATGTTTCATGACATAGTGCAACATGTGAGGTCAGTAATCCAATGAGCTAACATCATAACCATAATCTATAAATTGATTTAACAGTGTCAAGCCAGATATTTTCTTTGCAGTGGACTTTCTCAGAGACATGAAAAAACTAACAAATAAGTTTAATTTTTATTGAAATTTTACTCACAAAATTTCTGTATAAAGATCATTGTATATTCTATTTTAAATACTGCATGCACAATATTTAAAGTTAACAGTGTTTTTTCTTTTACTAAAGTAAACTGTTTGACAACTTATGGTTAACAATCCAAAAAAAAAGAAGTATTGATGTTTTCTTGTTTATAAGAAAGAGCGAAACGCAAGTGATTCAATGTGGTTCTTAGTAACCCCAAGTAACTGTTGTCCTAGTCATGAATCTTAAGGCATGTCCACACTCACAGTCTATTTCCTTTGTGCAGAATCATGAGATTCTTAATTCAGCTGCATTTCATGCAAGAAATCATGAGAACCAGAAGTAACAACAATCCCCCTGTGGGTTTGTCATGCACTTTATTCATTGGGTAGAATCAGTTTTTTCCCTGGAAAAATCATCATGAAGATTTGACAAGAGATGCACTTGTTCACCGGCAAATCTGCAACAATTATATAGTTTGTTTAACAAGCAGATCTCTATGAGCAGAATTTGATAGCTGGAAAAGAATATGAAAATGCATTACCTTGCATGCGACAGAAACAATACATTTCATCTGGCATCTCTATGACAAGCTCTGCTGAGGGTACACAGTGATAGGCCTCAATTTCATTTACTGTACACAGTAGACATATTGAGTGAATTTAATGTCACTGTATTGTGTTGCATATTTAGTCTCCAACAGCCTGAATATCACCTCTATTTAGATTATCTTAAATCACAAGTCTACTGTATTTAGAGCTATAAATAGTTGTTAACAATGTTTACTTGGAAATGTCTGATTCACATTTATAGTATCAATGTTAATGCCCTCCTGGTGTCCTCATCCAGTCAGAAGTGAGATTAAATTAAGAAGATGCTCCACCTGTGCACATCGCTTTTGAGGTGTAAGATTAGGGGGTTTGATCATTGGTCGTAGACAGCTTTCTTTTTTCACCAACTCTGTACTTGTGGTAGTTTTCATTTATCTGATCACAACTATATCTATACATTTTTAGGTGCATTTGCATATAATGTGTGAAACACCTATTGCAAAAACCCATGCCTGTCTATTTGCCCGTCTGACTGTCCTCATGAAACAACTCGGCCCGCCCATGGACCAATTTTGTTGAGACGTGGCACAATTATTCTTCAAAGAAATTTGTCGAGACACATATCTTGAACAGATGGTGCTGTATGAAGCTTTAAAATGTCAAAGTTTCCCATTGAAAAGCATTGGCAAATTTGCAAACTCATACATTTTAAAATGGAGAAACGTTCGGTGCGACTTTAACTAGGAATTAATTTACTGTTTCAATTTTACCTTGAGAGCGGGTGCTTGAACTTGTCTGTTTTGTAGATTTTCCTCCTTTACTTGCCTGACAGACACTAAGATCCTCGATGCAAGTGAGTTACGCAACAGGCAGAGCGAAACAGCTCACACAGCTGTGGCCTTCTCCTGCTGCTTTAGGTAAGTTAACTAATAGAGTAAAAAAAAAGATCACTTCTCTGGAAAAAAATGGAAGGGGAAAACAATTATGTAAGCAAATATAAGACTGCATTGATTGAACAATATTATCTGCAGATTATTACTGTAAAGAACCGGCGTTATCAATATGCAGCTAAATGGTGTATGAACTAAATAATAACATGGGTAAAGTGCAGCTGTCCTAACTGATATAAACATAGAACGGGTATGGAAATGGACAGTGAGGTTGGCAGGTGGGAGGCTTCAGTGGCTTAAGTCCCTGATCTCAAGCCCAGGCCCTGAACTTTCAGTACCAGACTTATGAACAATCCCAGCAAGCTCCTTGGTCTTTTTGTCCATTCTGTACCATTCATATTCCTGTTATACAATAAATCAGTTTCTTTCCAAGTTCTTACTTATTTATATAATTTTAACAAATTACTTTGTTTAAACTAATATTAGCCGGAATGGTAGTGCAGTGAGTAGCACTGCTGCCTCGCAGTTAGGAGACCCAGGTTCACTTCCCGGGTCCTCCCTGCGTGGAGTTTGCATGTTCTCCCCGTGTCTGCGTGGGTTTCCTCCGGGTGCTCCGGTTTCCTCCCACAGTCCAAAGACATGCAGGTTAGGTGCATTGGCGATTCTAAATTGTCCCTAGTGTGTACTTGGTATGTGTGTGTGTGTGTGTTTGTGTGGTGGACTGGTGCCCTGCCTGGGCTTTGTTTCCTGCCTTGCGCCCTGTGTTGGCTGGGATTGGCTCCAGCAGACCCCCGTGATCCTGTAGTTAGAATAAGCAGGTTGGATAATGAATGGATGGAAACTAATATTAATAACTAGATATGGAACTTATTTCTTTTCCTTTCCTCCTTTCATAGGTACTGACATTAATTTTATGCTAGTATTGGACATTTTGTGTTAATAGATATTTTTTAACTGCTAACTAACGGATACTACTCTATTGGATATACTTTAAAAAATGTTATATTCCAGAAAACTGAACATCACTAACCGTTCCGTTTCTTAACTCCATTCTAAAATGCTGTTAAAAAGCACATATTTAATGTTGTCTACTATCACTATCACTTTGAATATGACACATTGTTAGAACTATTTCATAAACAAAAATGTAATAATTGGCCCTTAGATTAAGTAAATAAAAAATATCAGTTATCTTAGTCGCTGAACGCACCTCGATGTTATGCCACATGTACATTGTCTAACTTGATTTGTTTTTTTAACCTGATCAACTGCTATTGGATCCAATCGTGAGAAGGGGAAAAGAAGCTCTAAAGCTGAATCAGGTGCTAGGATTGATTTGATTCACTGGTACCTGTGCATGTTGTTTTATGAGAACTTGTATGCATATGTGAATTTATTTTTACATGGAGATCTCCTTATTAGCAGTAGAAATACTTCCCATAATGCACAGTATCTACTGTAGTTAGTCATATTTTTGAGTTACATTCATATCTCACACAAACCACTCCGGTGTTTGCTTTGTACTGCATTGGTTTTTTGGTCTGCACCAGTGGGTGATTGGCTTGGTCATATCTACCTAAGCCAACCAGGGACAGACAATCACTGCAGCGATCGAAGTAGGGGTAAAAACCTTTAAACTATATTGATTAGCACATGCAGATGAGAATTTGAATGACCTGTAGCAGTAGAGGCTTTTATCGACCTCTTGAACCCTCAGTTACCACGCCAAACACCAGGTAAAAGTCCAAGACTCTTTATTTTTATAATAATACAGTGCACAAAGCACCCTCCACTCCACACTACTCATATAATCAATAAACACTACAACAATCACAATTCCTCCTCTCCCAGACACTTCGCCACCCTACCTCCCAGCTCAGCTCAGTGTCGGGGCTTTCCCAGAGTCCTTTTATACCCCCTGACCCAGAGGTGTTCCTGCCCAACAGTCCACAAGTCCTTATTACTTCCGGGTCAGGGTAAAAGTCCTTTTCTTCAACCTGAAAGTACGTCATTTCTCCTGTTCATGTGACCAGGACGTACTTCCAGGTTATAGGGCACATAACAGTCCGACAGCCTCCCTACAGCGACTCCTGGTGGCCCCCATGGTATCCAGCAGGGCTGTGCATACAAACTACAAAGTCCATGAGGCCCTGCTGGAATTCGAGGAACTTCCATGCTGTCGGGACAGTTCCACCTGGCGGCCTGGGGGTGAGGGCCGGAATATTTAGCTGGCCATCCACCACAGACCATACAATCCTTTAACTTTGAAACACTCATTTGTTTGCTTTGTAAGGTGCCCTATGATAGCATCCTTTGTAAAATATACTACATAAAGATTGACTGATTGATTAAAAGTTACTGTCTAAGGTAATATATACCTTATTTAAAAAAAAAACAACTCATAGCTAATCCCATATCATGGAATCTGCCTTTCATAATTCCTTGGACTACAATTTGTTTAGTTTCTTTGTAACAAGAAATGTTGTAAAATGTTAAAAATCAATTTATGTACTTTGAATTGTAGGAAAAAAAATTTGCCAATTAATAACTTTTCGTCTGTGTTCGTCTGATAAATTATGATTGTTAAGTTACGTTATATATTACATAGCCAGTCCCATACTATTCCTTAATAAATGTAAATGATTTAACAGTATAGGTTGCAGTCCCAAGGCATGAAAATATGGTAATTATTTTTAATCTTTTAGTTTATGAATACCACTTCAGTAAACTATTGCATTAGTTTAAAAATATTTAATTAAACAATACATCTTACTTAAGGCAGATGTATTTGCAGTCTAAACCATATCTTAACTTTCTAAAAGAGGAAATTAATACAAAGAATGAAATCTACAGAAAAATTCACAAAGGTTTATCTCTCTACAAAATAATTATATTTTTTCAGAACAGTCACATGAAAACAGTAAACGGAGCTGGAGTAAAAGATAATTGGGTTTATCATTTAACAGAAAGATATGCTACAATAGAAAAAGAAAGGTAGGTTTGACACATCTGGTAATTAAATCAAAGCTCATGGACTGCTTTAGAAGTTGTACATAAAATCTCAACAGATGTTATACTTTTATCACTGAGCTAAATCAAAAATGAGAGAATTTCCTCATCATATTCGGGATATATTATGACTTGAAATATTCTTAAGAAATGATTGCTTTTGATGAGAAAGTTGCTCCATTCCAATTTCACACTGAACGATAATGTGGTTTTTCATTGATTATTTTAAATGTTATAATTATAATCACAAGATTAATGACGTGAACAGTTTAAAATAGATGTGTGATTGCTGTTTATTGCTATAGTTCATTTGCAATAGGTGATTACTCTATATATAATGAATTGTTTCACCATTCATATCAAGATGAACTTGAATCAGATAGGTATTAATTTAACATTTTAGAACATTTTGTCTTTTTATGCATAAAATCTGTCAAAGTGCACATAATGTAAATGTATCTGTCAATGGTATACACTTAAAAGCCCAGATTTAGTAATTATACAATAGAAACAATTTTTCCTTATGTAATTTGTAAAATGAATTGTGGTTTCTAAGCCTGAGTTATACACAGATTTTATTAATACATTAAGGGACAACTCATCAAATATGTATTAAGTATAGCTGGAATATATGATTAGAATTTCAGCATAAACATTTTTGTCTCTAGGAATGAAAACTTTAAAGAGAATACGTTGAGCTGCAGGTTTGTCAGGCGGACAAGCAGTAGGAAAGACACTGATAAAATGGTCAAAATGTTTTAAACTCCCTCTTATTGTCTCAATGTCCTCTGAAATTAAAGCATATAAAATGAGAATTGCTTACTTCAGCCACTGTTTAGCTGTGCTTGAAGTGGTTGTCCTGTGAGGCACCTGTAACTCAAGCTGTTGACTCTCAGGGATTTGTCTTTTAATGTTGTTGTGTATTTGGGTAGCCAGACCTGTTCCTGTCAAAGTGTCCACCACTTTCCAGGTCCCTTCTTATAGTTTAGGAAACTGCACTCACTGACACCTTTGCTTTTTTTTCAATTTCTCTGTGGAAAAGAGCTATACTTTTAAAGTTTACAATGTCTTCCTTTGTTAAGTGCCTTTTTCTCATCTTTATAACAATAATATACACCTCAATATTGTCTAAATGATGATTTACAAGGTGTATTAACACTGTTTGTTCCAACACTGTTTTTATTCAGGCAGAGGGTTTGTAAGTAATCAATAAATGTTATGACATCGGTAGGAATTGTTTGCATCATATTTCAAGGGTTAATTAACTTCAATTGCTTTAGAAAAGCTGTAAGTTATTAACCCATTACTTGTTCCCAGAAAAAAAAATATTTTTTTATGTAACTGTGACAGTTATATTAATTTTTCAGTTTTCTGGTAACCTAAACTTTTTTTTTATTTTCAATTTCTGGCAACTTTGTACCATTTCAGGTTATTCACTGGATCTAAAGTGCTTAAATTTCAGTAAAAACTGAAAAAATGAGGATGTTTTAAAACTTTTGACTGGTAATATATACATATTTTAATGCATGTGTACATAATAAAAATAAAACAAATAAATATGACTGTTTGGTGTAAAATGTAAAATATGAGAGTGTTCCTGGGCAAAAATGTAATGTGATTTTGGGTGATAAAATTAAAGTGTGCCCGCCAATGCACTCATATTAAAGGCATCAATGCACATTTACTGTCGCTGCGGGGAAAAACATAGGATTTTCATTAAAATTGACAAAAAAATGTTAAAAAGTTGTTACATTTTAAATTTGTATGCCTACTGTTGACACACCTGCTGCTTTCGAAGAGCTTCTGGATTCTTCTCTTTTAGAAGTGGAGGCATCCAAGCCAAGACATGTCTAGCCTAATCACTGTCTGCAACAGTTAATACAAACATATGGACGGGTGCTGCAGTCAGACTAATATACAGTGACACTATACATTGCATAAGAGAATAACCATTCTCTTCATTAGGTTCTGTGTTTCCTCTCAATTCTATTCTTGCACCACAAGTTATTTTTGTAATTAATATTCTTTACATAAAACAAATAATCATGACAGAGTTGAATATCATAGTTGAAATTACAGTAAGGTCTCTGTATTCATGGGGTTTACATGTCAACACCACCTATGAAAGCTGAAATCCACAAATATGATGGTTCTCCCTTTGCTATTTTAAAAGTATTTTGTTTAAGTGAGTCCTACTAGAGTACAGTATTTAAAAGAGAGAAACAAGATCTTTAATGTTATGTAAAAAAAATCATAATTAATAGACACATTTAGAATACTTTTAATAAGCTTATAAGTTTACATACTTGTTTATACTTTACAAAAATAAATAAATAAAAAAATGCAACTTAATGCTCTTAACAATTACACATACCTGTATACAATTTAAATCAATGGAGAAAAATATGATGTACCACACAAGATTCTGTTCATGTAGATGAAAAAGGATCAGTCGAGGCTGAGATTTTTGGTTGAAGGGTTGCTCAATTTTTATGTTGCAGAAAGATTATGAATTTAAGCAACTGCAACATTTTTGAACAATAAGAACTTAAAGTACCTGTAGACTTGCTGGTGGAACAAGCTGCCTACCTTTAGCCCTTCTGTGGAGTTCCTTGTCTTGTAATGAAAAACATCTGAAGACTCCCCTCTTCATACAATGTCTATACCTACTATGCTCATTAATGAAGTTTCAGTTTGAGTTTCTGGGATTCTACTTTAAGTCATCTCTAGATTAACTGCAATGCCTAATAAAATACAAATGCAATATAAATAATTGTTATACTATACTGTTCAGGGAATAATGACTTTGGGAAGCGACATCCCACATTTTAAAAGATCTAAGAAATGTATTTTCTCATTGAGAGATAGCACTTTATGTTTCCTCTTAGCTTTTGAGAGATTGTTTTAGGAGCCATTTGTTCACAGAAACAAACACACAATGTTACACCAAGGTCCTCTCAGTACCTCAGCCTCGAGACGTGTAGAACAGCAATTGGCTGCCATATAGGAGCTGTAAGTTTACTCCTATGAACCATTTTATACAGCTGCTACAGCGGGAGGCAACAGCGGAGCATCCACTTCCTTTGCACGGATTCATTGTTGTGCTTGGCACATGGCAATTTCATGTTTTTCTTTTATTCTTGAATATTTTCAATTTGTGGTTGGTTGAATTCATAGATGCGTAACCTGGTGATATGAAGCGCAGACTGTGTGTATATCAGATAATACAAATATCAATGTGTCCTATTATGCATTGTTAAGATGATGTGAAATGCCAAATACCTAGGGTATCACATTTGAACAGGGTAACCATTCAAAGAGTGAGCACTGTGAGTCTTCTGTTGCAGAAACTAATTCATTTTTTCTTTCTTTTTACCATGTACTTACTTGGCAATAGAAGGTTCAGTGAAGGCAGGAGAACGTTCGACATTTCACACAGTAACGCCTAAATCAATGTCATTGGTCTTACACTTTTTGACAATATTAAAAATGCAAAAACTGAATGCAATACTTATTTGAGGGCATATAACATTTCAAGTAGAGCAATATCATCAGGAGTACATTCTTCACGGATTTCACTGATTAACTATTTTGTGTATTCACTCTATCAGTGACCACATTATCTGTTACTACTCTTTAGGAAGATATGCTGGTAATCTTTATGCACTGCCAAAAGCACCTCTTACTCAGCTGGCATAAAAGTTGTTCCCGGTGTTTCTTAGACTTGTAGTCCATAACTGATCAGCTGTTCAGTGCTTGACTCATAAGGCTTTGTACTGTAAATCTTGCTGTCTGGGATTACATGATCTGAATTTTGTTGTTCTAGAACTCGCTGATCCAGTGGTGAAAAATTGCAAGGTCCAGGATTATCTAATCTCTCTTTCTAAAATAGATCACTGGTATGTTGGTTGTACACAATGAAATATTGTTTAGTCTAGCCTGTTACATAACTACAATCATAATATACAAAAGCAGAAGTAACACATGCTATGTTCCAGTAGGTAACATTTTGCTCTCTAGGCTGGATGAAACAAATCATTGCTCAGTAAAGGTACCTAAGGGTTATAATTTGTCATCAGTTTTAATACATATGTCAAGACTGGATCTAGGTACATTTGAGCAATTTTGCTGTTGTTTTAGCTTTTTGTTAGGTTAATTTCCTTGTAGCGTTTATTTTGATGTTGTCAGTGAAAGAAATAAATTGTTTTCTTTTGACAAAAACACTGAAGTGCCTGCAAAGTTTGGGAAGGATCTAACAAAAAATATTGAGAAAGACTATATCCAATTTAGGAAAGAGAGATAAACATTTTAATTTAGAGTGTGGAAATTACCTAGGTAATGGAAAATGTACTATCTTTATTATTTTTCTTTTCAAAAGCCTAAATACTTAGTGGAAAAAAACTACCAAGGTAAAAACATTATTGATTTTTGAGAAAACATGTTTGTTTTGAAGATACAAAGAAAAACTAAATGAAGAATTTGAAGCTCAGTTTAACAAAAGAGTATTTATTATATGATACCTAAAGACTACTTCAAGGAAAATATAAGGGGTGTATGTGTCTTGTATGTCTTCATCTTAGGTGTGAAAAAAGCTAAAGAAAAGATTTCAAAAGAAACAAATTGTGTGCTTGTAAAAGAACATATAAGTGAAATGTTTATTTCATTTTCAGACTGAAATTTAAACAGGGACAATTGGCTTGATGCCCCAATACTTCTTTTGCGATCTGCAGTACCTTATTTCAGCCACACTACATAATTGGGAAATGAGTTACAGCAAGACCAGATTTAGATCCCCACAGGCTCCAGGGTGTCACACACATATATTTACACTCTATGAACATCATAAATAAAAGTAAAACAAGCTGGTGGGTGGTCTCTCTTGGATTGGACTGAATTAGATTTAATGCTTTATTTTTGTGTATTCACTGAGTTGCTTTATCCCTAAGCCCTGCAGATGACCATTTTTTAAGCTTATTGTGGAAAGCAGGGGGTGCTCCAGATCCCCAGACACCTAACACAAAAAGGCATGGACGCAAGTATAAAAGGCAAACAGTCTTTATTCATGGGTAACTCTTCTTTATCAAGCATTATCTACCACCACAGCCACAAGTATATGTAACAAACACAACTCTCGGCACATTAAAGCAACTCTTTTCTTCTTTCTCTCTGTCATTGCCTCCTCCACTTCTCCTTGCAAATGTTGTCCACCTTTCCCCCAACTGTGGCTCGTCCCTATGAGTCAAGCATCTCCTTTTTTCTCCCACCCAGGAGTACTTCTGGTTTTCTGTACAACATGGTCCGAAAGCAATTCTGGATGGGATTTGAACCCCATGAAGTAAGGCTGTCCAGACCCTATAGCACCCTTTGGTGGCATCCACAGAACCCAACAGGGCTGTGCCAAAGAACTCCATGTGCCATGATACCCTGTGGGAATCCATGGCACCGCTGCAACCCAGGGAGGCTGCCATCTAGCACTCCAGGGGAGATAATGCCCTGTGCATGCTCTCTCTCCCAGTCCTTCAATCCCAAGAGCATCCCGGCTGGTTAAGTATGTAGGCTGTCTCTCACATTATCTAAAATACAAATGCACACCATTATTTTTAACAGTAGTATGCTGACATCACATCTTCCACTACTGTCAGCCATCATAGCTGGCAACAGATGCCACTGCTGTCAACGATGTAGAGGTGCCCATGAAAAATAATACAAATTTATAGTGGCATAGTAAAATCAGTAAATAATGCAGTTTTGAACTTGGGACAACATTGAACATACAGTATTTTAAGTTAAAGCTACAAATACTATAGTAACAATGAAGACAAAAAAATTCCAACTCAAATCAGGAGATGTACTAATGGGATCCTAACAACTGCTGCCATGTTTTGAATTATTTTTATCTGTACTAAACAAACAGTTTCAACAGCTTGACAATAAGGTATTACAATAGTTCCACTTGAATTAACTATTTTTTTCAGGATCCAGAAAGTTAAGTTGGAGAAAGCTGGCTTTAGAAGTTGTGAAATTATAAATCCAAAATAACACCTATATTTTGGATACATCCAGACAAACTAAAACTCGGGAATACCAGATAAGGAACATTTTTTATTTCCCAATACAAAGACAAATAGTGAAGTCAACCATGCAACTAAAGAAGCATCATTCGATTTACCTGATAAAGATATGTAAATATCATCAGCATACAAGTGAAAGAGTAAAAAAGAATTAGATCCGTCATCACACCCTAAGGGAAGTCTATCAGCAGGTACGATTGAGGGAGTACTATGTTCAAACTTCTCTGCAAATATAATGTGAAATCTATGAAGTAAAACAACTAACCTCATTGCCTGTAGTAAAATATTATGGTCATTAACATTAAAAGCTGCTCTTAAATCTAAAAGCACAACAATGGTGTTATTCCCTCCCACGGAATAAATTAGAATATCATTTACAGCATGAGTTAATGGCATTTAGATGTCACAGTGTCATAGTTTTCTTTCTTGAACGTTTGTTTTTTCTGTCACTGCAAGTGGCAGATCGCAGATAAATAATGAATTGTAATGGTGTTATTAACATTTTAAAATTGTAAATAACACCAACTAATTATGGATCTTAACTCTAGAATGCATTCCCTTTTATCAGTTAAGGAAAACATACCGTTGTCAAGAAAATGAAAACCAGAAAATGAGCACTATTGTTCAGTATTGTTAAAAAAATCCTATAGAAAACAGTGAAGAGAAATTCTTATTTATTGCAATGTTGACTGTGGTTTATGTTTTATCTACCGGATTAAACACTGCTAAGGGCTGAGCATGTATGTAAAGGTGTGGAAAATAAGGTGACCCAGTTAAATACATTAACACATTAAATAAAGGAGAATTAATGCAAAATGGTATACACCCAGCAGAGCATTAAATTATAAAGGTGGTGACAAAATAGCACTTAACTGAATACCAGACCACGCCAGCCACAGATATATCATAAACCACTGTGTATTGTGCTGTAGCCCTGTCATGGATTTATTTTAAATACATTTTCCTAACTCACTTCATGAAGGGATCGGTATATATTTATTTTAGTTAAATAGGTCTGTTGGATAGAGGAAATCTCAGTCTACTTGAGCCAGTTTGACTAGACAAAGACATTAGTAAACTTCTATCAACATGCATAAAAATAATTAATCACCCTATAAATTGTAGAAAATTTCTAGGAAAGCCAGAAAGTTTATGTACACAACTTGTCATGTGATCAAACCGATGCCATATTTTAAGTGAGTCTAGAAGAAACACTTCATTCTATAATAGCAATGTATGAGTATCTAAATGTAAAAATCTGGTTATTTTAGAAAATTATATAAAAAATATATATTAAAAAGTCCTTTACAGACTATTAGTCAGTTTTAACACAAAATTATTTAAAAAATACAGAATATCACCTGCATATATAATTGAATATTTACAGCAAAAAGTTGACAGCTGAAAATATCCGTTTCTTTACTCCAATCCACATATATTAGGTCATTTTATCTTACTTTCACATTTGTTATGTTAATTTGAATTTTGCATTTTGATATTGTCATTTCTTCAAAATGCATTTTATTCCTACAACGACAGAGTCGAACCAGACACCCACATCCAACCTAAAGAGTAACATGCTTATAAATATAATTAAACTTCTAATATAAACTTTTAACTTTCTACTTTAATCTTTATTTTTTCATTTTGAATAAAATGCATCCTGAGTCACTTCACAGACTATAGCGACAAGAAATCCTCCAAGACGGCAACCAGCAGGCAATTCTCAGTAGGATACAGTCATCAGGATCTCTCGACACGCTACACTTTAATGAGTGTTTGATCGTCCCGTTTCTAAGGTGCTTCAGAATTCAGAATGAGTACATATTAAAAGCCTAAGATTGGAACAAAGCAGGCAATTATCATTCCCCACAGACCTCTTTGGAATCTTCAGATGTGTCCATGCTCCACAATATAGTCATAGTCACAAGTAATGTTTACAAATCAAATTTGAAGAAACTTTGAGCAGTTATCTGAAAGAAATACAGTACTTTTGTATTTGAAATGAAATCTTTTATTTAGTTTGGCCTAGATATATACAGATATACCACTGCAAATATTTAACTGTTATGGAACTCTGCCTATGAAAAGTCTGCTGCACTTTTTAGAATACTGTGGAAACTTTATTACAGGTGCCATGCACACGTCTTTTTCTTTGATATCTTCTAAGCGTCTCCTCAAAGAGACTTTCTATTTCCTCTCATCTGATTATCCAAGGTGTGAAATTCAAGTTCTGGAATGCCACATGATTTGGACGTTTTTTCAAGACAGTGAATTTCTTAATTAGACGTTCATTATTGCTATAAACAGAATACAGTTTCTTCCTTGACTGCTTTTTAATTATCTTGCTTGTTAAGATTTAAAAACCTTGTTCCTTTTTTCTTGACCAACTCCTATTTTAACATTGAGATGCAAATAACAAGTAAATCAACTTCTAAATAACTAGTTTGGTCTCTTGTGAACTTTTGGGCACTTTTTGACATGTATCTATTATCAAATGTCTGCTTCGATAAAATATTTGAAGAGAAAACAAAATGAACTTTGACATCAGTGCAACATTTGACACAAAAGAGGAAGTTTTCTTGAACAGGATACCAGTTTTTTGCAAGATACGATCACACTCATGCCCACACTCACTCATACCAGGCCAATATAACAATGTGCATGCCTTTGAAACTGAAGTAGCTCCTGAAAACAAACAAAGACGCAGATAAATAAGTAAACTCCAGATAATGACCACTATGGAAGTCAAAAGCAGGTCATTTAAGATGTAGGGCTGTGGCACTAACTATTGCACTGTTGTTCTGTTTAATACTGTAATATAGTTTACTGTATCTACAGTATAGGCACTATATTATATTTATGTTTGACTTTCATCATACCAAAGTGGCTCTATGTCCAGTCCCTATTCAGGGAGTGGATGTACAGGTGGTGCAATCCTACAAATACTTGAGGGTCCACATCAATGACAGGCCAGACTGGTCTTGGAACACAGAGAAGCTATATAAGAAAGGGCAGAGCAGGCTCCTTTTCCCTAGGAGACTATGTTCCTGTGTTGTGAGTAGTTACATCCTTCACATCTTCTATAACTCTGTGATCACCAGTGTGATTTTCTACTCTGTGGTGTGGTGGGCTGGTAACATCACTTCAAGAGAGGCCCACCGAATCAACAATCTAATTAAAAAGACAGGCTCAGTTATGGGAGGCACTCTGGACCCTGTGAAGGTCACAGCAAAGGAGAGAATGGTATCAAAAACTAAGAGTCATTATGAACAAAGCTGCACATCCTGTCTCTAACATACTAACACAGAAAATATTTATCCAACAAATTATTCAGCAAAAGTTTGTCAAGGAACACTAACTGGGCTCCTTTACACCAATGGCAATATGTCTACATAATGCCTCACTGTGACTGTGACTGCCAAGTCAAAAGTTTTCTTTATTTTTAAAATTTTGTTCCTTTTTCAGTCATTTTGGTATGTGTTTAGATGCTAGTGTGTGGATATGTTTTTATTTATCTCTCTATTTATATACGTATTTCTGTAAAAAGCCAAATTTCTCTCCAGGGACAAATTTCTTTTTTTCTTTATAATTTAAAATTCATAATTACTTCTTCAGACCTTTTTTTTTTTGTTATAAAAAATAATACATGTATTGCTTCTTTGTAGTTCGTTTTTACTTAAGAATAAGAATAAAAGTTTCTACTTGTAATGTATTCAGGGTTGTTTAAGGTATCCCAGAAACAAAACCAGCAAATACACTTTAATGATAGAGCATCAACATGCAGGCAATAAACAATACATTTATTCTTTAGTTTAGGTTCAATTAACAAGGTTTTGAGTTCTAGAGCAAATGAATAAAGAATTTGGTTTGTCCTGTGCTTGATATTCCAAATTAAAGATCCTGAGAATTGAAACTTTTTTCTGTAATTGATTTTTAGTTTTTACCCTTGGCTGAGAATCTTAAGGTTTGTGAGCATTTTAAAAACAAGGTTATGTGCAGTAAGCCCTACTGTCACCATTTCTTTTGCAGAATAGGCTGTCACAAAGCTTTTTCTGAGCTCATTTATTGCTTAAGCCCACTGTATTTGAATATTTTGTCTGGCAAAATAGGAGACTGTTTGCTTTAAATGGAATACATTTTATGTTCTATAAAACAAAATGTTACTTGAAATTATTTACTTTGTATAGCCTGATACAGGGTCAGAAGTAAAATGGATTCAGTCCACTTTCACTTTCTACATACTTTTATTGTGTTCATTTAATTTTACATTTTTGAGATATAGGTCTACACTCAGTCACCCAGAATGGCAAAGAGAAAACATTTTCAAGAAAGTCTGCAGAAAAGTTGAAATCTTTCATTTATATAAGTATGCAGACCCTTTGTTATGGTACTTTAAATTTAGGTCAGATGCATTCTGTTTCCTTTAATTATGTTTGAGATGTGTCTAGAACTTGACTGGAGTTCACATATGGTAAAACTGAATATATTGAACTTTATGTAGAAAAATATACACCAGTGTATTTAATGTCACACAAAGTGTACAACATACTGCAGCAAGACAAAAAACAAACCAGGAAGTCCAAAGTAGTAAAACTATGGGAAGGCATAAATGAGGACAAGGTTATTAAACCATTTCTGAAGTATTGAGTGTTCCCAGAAGTAAAGTGGCCTAAATCAGCATTTCTCAACCTTTAAGTATTTGCGACCCGAGTTTTCATAACAGTTTTAATTGTACCCCCTAACGCTTTTTGAAACCCTAATAAAATTTATTCCTATAATTTTTTCTACCGATACACCACTACAAGTTTAAAATTTCCCTACGAATAGCGAAATTACGCCACATATGGCAACATTCGCAACCCCCTTTTTTGTTACTTTGTGCCCCCACTTCACAGTTTGAGAACCGCTGGCCTAAATAAATCGAGAAATGAAAGAAGTATGGAACCACTAGGTCTCTTTCTAGAGTTGCCTAACCAGCCAAACTGAGTAATGGGCAAGTAGGACCTTTGGTTGAGGAGATAACCAAGAACCCAATGGTGAATCGAAGAGAGTTTCAGAAGTCCTGGGATGGGAGAACCTATTGGAAGGAAAAATATCTCAGCAGCACTCCATCAATTAGGTATTTATGGTCAAATGACCAAATGGAATTCAAAGGACACTGAGAGCATGGGGATAAAGAGTCTATTGTCTGTGGAGACAAAAATTGAACTCTTTGGGAATAACTCCAAAACACTATGCCTGGCAAAAACTAGGAACTGTTCATCACTTATTTAATCATCCCTACAGTGAAGCTTGGTGGTGACCACATCACGCTGTGGTGGATGCAAGGAAACTGATTAGAATTGATGGAAAGGTGAATGCAGCCAAATATAGAGCAATTATTGAGGAAAACAGGCTTCGGAGTATACAGTATGTGACCTCATACTGGGGCAATGGTTCACGTTTCAGCATGATATTGAACTGAAGAATACAGACAAGACAATGCTGAGTGCCTTTGAGCGGCCCATCCAAAGCTCATAGAACATCTGTGGACAGACCTGAAGATGTCAGTTTTCATCCAGTCTAACAGAGCGTGAGTTGATCTGCCAGGAAGAATGGGATACACCATCAAAGTCCTGATGTGCAAAGCTTGTAGAGACTTACTCAGGAAGACTCAAAGCTGTAATTGCTGCCAAAGGAGCTTCTACAAAGTACTGAATTAAGGGTTTCAATACTTAGATGAATGAGAGATTTCAATTGTTGATTTTTTTATAAATTTGCCATCCTTTTTGAAAACATTTTTTACTTTGTCATTAGATAGATAGATAGATAGATAGATAGATAGATAGATAGATAGATAGATAGATAGATAGATAGATAGATACTTACTTTATTAATCCCAAGGGGAAATTCACAATACATTATTATAATACAATTTTATAATCACAATACATAACATTATAGGCATTATTGAGTGTAGATTGATGGGCAAAAATGGGAAATTTATCCATTGGCAATTAATCTATAACACAGTAAAGTGGGCAGAAAGTGACAGGGTCGGAATACTTTCTGAATTAACTGTATGTAAGTTATATGTCCATAATAACATTGTCAGAATATAAATGACAATGTTTGTTTTATCTTTACTGCTATGATTTTTCATTTGTTTTTTCCTGGTCACCCATTGCTGATGCAATTTGTTGCTATGATGCTGTATACTATGAAGCATGTGAGTTATATTTTGTGTGTAATGTTGTAATGGTTGTCTGCTTAAACCAGGTCTAGGTATCAACTGGAGTCTAAACTTGTGTGTGTTAGGAGATATAAAGTATGTGAGGATTATTACGAGAACAAAAAGAACAAAATTGTTGAAATCAAAAATTGGTCAAAACCATCAGTTTTTAAAATAACCAGCAATCAGAAATCATGGGCTCTCAAACAAGAGTCAAAAAGCCAAAAACAAACCTACTTCTGGGGGCTAGTTGGAAAATAAGCTAACAATTCTACACAAAACAAAACGTTGTTATCCACAGAAAGATGCCACAAATCTATACAATATATGAAAATACACATACACAATGTGTCTATTATTAGAGGAAAGACCTTGCAGAAATGTTCTAATTTTACAGGTTTTACTTTGTCCTTGTATTACTTTGATAATTTCTGATCCTGGTGTATTAATGTGCCTATGTGACCCCTACATTGCACTCTAAAAAGCTCAAAATCAGTCTCATCATTTAAATTCTCTCAGACATAAAAAACGCCAGTTGCATGGAGTCTGACTTGGTGAAGCTCATACAAATAAAAAAAATCAATTCAAACATATAACATAACTACATTATTAATCATCATTCTCTACAGCCTATACACAACCATTCTAACACAAACATAATTAGACATACTTCACTAATAGTAGATGACTACTGGGGCCAAGGTGTTACAGTTTACGGATAACTACAGTGCTTATCAGAAAGTTTTCAGACCTCTTCACTTTTTGGGATGTTAAAGAGTTATGCTAAAATAATTTAAATTCATGGTTTCCATTTTTAAAGAACACTAAATGACAAAATGAAAACAGAATTTTAGGAATGAATGTAATTTTATTAAAAATAAAAAAAAAACAAGTATTTAGACCCTTTGCTATGATGCTTGAAATTTGGCTCAGGTGCACCCCAGTCTATTGATCATTGCTGAGATGTTTCTACACCTTGTTTGAAATCCACTTTTGGTAAATGTAATTGTTTACACAAGAGGGACACACCTGTCCATGAAAGGTCCCACATTTTAGCAAAAATTAAGCAATGAGGTCAAAGGAATTTCCTGCAAAGCTTAGTACTAGGGTGTTGTACCGTGTTAGCCATTATGAATGTAGAGAAAAGCCAAGCAAAATGACACCTTTTATTGGCTAACTAGAAAGATTACAATATGCAAAGCTTAAAAACAGAATTGTGTTAAGTCACAGATCTGAGAAAGGCTACTAATTTTGTACCATTAAAGGTTCCTAGGAGCACAGTGGCCTCCATAAGTCTTAAATGGAATAAGTCTGGATCAACCAGAGCTCTTTCTCAAGCTGACTGCCCGACATTTTGAGCAGCCGGGGGAGAAGGGCCTTGGTAAGGGATGTGATCAAGAATCCCATGGTCAATCTGGCTGAGCTCCAGAGAACCTTTGTATAGACTGGAGAAACTTCCAGAAGAATATCCATCACTGCAACACTCCACTAATCTGGGCTTTATGGCAGAGTGGGCAGACCACACATGAAAGCCTGCTTGGATTTCCTAAAAAGACACCTGAAGGACTGCTTGATTTTCTGGTCTGATGAAACTAGGATTGAACTGTTTGGCCTCAATTCTAAGCCAGATATTAGGAAGAAACCAGGCACCGTTCATCACTTGCACATTAGGATTAGGGTACAACAGTGAAGAATGGTGGTGGCAGCATCGTGCTGTGGGTTTGTTTTTAACAGCTTGTACTGGGAGATTAATCAGGGTTGAAGAAAGCTCAACTGTGAAAAATACATAGATATTCTTATTGAACATCTGCTTCTAAGTGCTTTGAACCTCAGACTTTGCTGAAAGCTCAACTTTGTCAACAAAGGAGTGGATTATGGTAAACTCTGTGAAATTTCTTGAGTGGCCTTGCCAGAGCCAGGACTTGAACCCAATAGAACATCTCTGGAGAGTCCTGAAAATAGCTGTCCACTGACGGTCTCCATCCAATAGAGCTTTAAAGGATCTGCAAAGACAAATGGCAGGAAATGCCCAATTCAAGGTGTGTAAAGAATGCCACTATGAAAGGTGCTTCAGTGAATTACTGGGCCTGAACACTTGTGTAAATGGAATATTTCAGTTTTTTCATGTTAATAAATTTGCAAAAAATTCTAAAATCCTGTTTTCACTTTGTCCATTCTAGGGTATTGAGTGTTACATAATGAAGGAGGAAGGAAGAAACAAATTGAAATGGTTTTAGAATAAGGTTGCAACATAACAAAATACGATAACAAAAGTGAAAGGGTCTGAATACTTTCTGAACTTAGTGTAAATTTATGAAATCTGGCATGCCTGGTCTTGATTGACGCTAAACCATTTACCACACCGAATTGATGTGAACAAATGATAATGGCTTTGCTTTAAGTCTGCAGAAGTACATTGGAGTGGCTAGTCATTTTAGAAACAGAGCACACCACTCTCTCTTGCTGCTTCCAGTCCTCTGCAAAGACATTACTATACTAAAGCCTGACGGACAATGTCAAAACACTTCTTAATAATGTACTGTATCTGAACTGAATGCTTTCTGAAAAAATATGAATTTCAGTGTCTCAGTAAAAACAATCTGTTGTGACACTATTTTAGCTATAACAAATGTGATGTCTTCCATGTTGAAGACCCGGAAATCATGGCACCTGGGAAATTTGCTGCTACCTCTAGAATCTGGTTATTACTGGTTTTAAAGGTGAGAGTAATATTTTGCTTTGTTTAAAGTTCACCCATGAATTATTTTAATTTCCTGCCACTTAATTCCATATTTTTAAAGTGACACCATTCAAACAGTTCTGTTACGTCATTCTTGTACACAGGCTTCTGTAATAAGACCCAGTGACAGAATCAGCAGTAGGACATTCACCCTGGGCATCACTCTAGTGGTGACCCAAACATGTGCTAAAAAATACATTAAAAATAAAATCTAATTAAACAACATTCTAATATTTATACAAATAATGCACATTTCAAAAGGAGAGAGAGGTTAGGCGCACGTGCTGATATAGCGCATTGCCACACCCACCACATGAAAAACCAACTCAGGATTCCAGATTAGGACCCAAGAGCTGCCATACAATGGGTGACACCTCAGCACTGCACTAGTTCAGATGGAATGGAACAGTGTGAGTTTTTTTATGCTGGCTAGGTATCAAAGGTTTGCATAACCACACTACAAGGCAACAAGACTATTCTTGCTAGAAAAAAAGTTAAGCATAAGTCAGAAAAGGCAAAAAACGGTGAGAAAGAGCTCCCCTTAGTACAGCTTTGGTTCTGCTTCCAATAAAAAACAATATCTAGTCAAATCTGCAAAAAACAAAAATGCACAAAAAAGACACAAATGTTGGTGCAAGAGGGAATGAGAAATGGATTGTCTGATGAAGAAAGTGATCACACAAATAATACAAAAATATGTGAGAGGAAGGTGAACAGCTCAAATTATGAAGTTTAAGACCAAACAAAGGCTGTGATGGATGCAGATAAGAATTACAGTAACAGGAGAAAGATGAATATGCAGAAAATGAAGAAAACAAAAGTGTCAATGGCATATCACAATGCATCAGTGCTAACTTAGAACCATCATTCAGGTATAACACTCTGGAAAACCACTTCACTGATCTTTACTAGTTCTAAAATCAGACGCTCACCCCTGATATCATAAGAGCTCTTATCAGTCATATTCTAAATGTTTGTAATTTTTGCATGTTTTGCACTGGGAAGTGCAAGGGAGGAAGTGTGAAGGGTAAATGAAGGGATTTGAGCTTGCCCACCCCAGTTCAAAAGCCTTACTCCACCACTGATAAAACCCACATTTTTACCATCACTGTGCTGGGGCATTGGCATCTACATTCAGACCACAGGGTAGGTGTCCCCTGCTGGCCTCACTAACACTCTTCCAGCAGCAACCCAAGCTTTTTCCTGGTTATTCTCCCATCCAAGTATTGGCCAGGCCAAAACATGCTTAGTTTCAGGTTGATGACCTGTTCTGAAGTGTGTGTGGTATGGCTGCTGGCATAAACTTGACTATATTATAAAATCCACATATGAAATACCTTTGTTCATATACAATGAAAAAATTAGGAGCGATAAGGTCCCATTTTGTGTGATACCTGTACATGGTGTGGGGAGCATAGAGATGTTGTCTTTTAGCTTCACCACCCACTTCTTGTCAGAAGCAAAATCTCATACAGAAGACTGGATTGATACTCTGATGATTAGATTGCCCAAAAACTTGATAGGAAACATTTTCAAAGGAAGACCTATAGCAGAAAAATAAAAAAGTCCTTTGGTCACATAGGTATTTATTAAGCGATGTGAATACAAAAGTGAAGTTTCATGGGTCATGGACACTATTGTGGTTTTTAAAAATGGACTATTTCATTTATATTTAAATGAAGTACACGCCTTTATTCAAATTATACTGTATATATAGTTACTTTCTTTAGATAGTCTTACTGAGATCACTTCTTCCTTAGTCTCCTTCATCTGAGTCACACTTTTTCCTTGTACTGGTAAGTACAAAGTTACACATTTCTGATACACAGACAGTAGTGTGAAGGTAGTAATTAAAAGAAACCATGCACACTGGTATCTGCTGATCACAAAAGACATGACCTTTAGAAAATAACTGAAACTGAGCAACATAAACACAGTTCTTAATAAATAAGACAAATGCAAATAACAAGCCAAATGATTCCGTCACAAGCTTATTGTGTAGCATTGTACAAGTTGCTCCATTTTACCAATAGACTTTAATTTATACACTCTCTCTAACAGACCTTTCTACTGATTTTAACACAATATATCAAATTATTTATTATTCATATCTACTGGACATTTTATACAATTTTTATTTTCTTATACTTGTGCAGATTAAATGACAGCCATGAGTTCTATGGTGAACCTGTAACCTTTGTTTTTTAGGTTGAAAATTTTGATTACTAGATCAAATAAATCCAGGTGAGTATATATTAAATATTTGCTTTTGATCACATGTCACAAAAACGACCACAAGACGTTGCGACGATTTGGAGCAGCCACCCATATAATTGTTCCTGGCTGCAAAATCGATTTAACAAAGTTAACATGTTCACATAACAGAGTCCAAAACAGAACTGATTCTTTTGAGACAAGATGGCAACTTTAAAGGCCAGTGGAGGAAGTGATGTCATCAATACCGGAACCGGAAGTGGCGTCATTGGCTGCCCCAGAGCCGGGCGGGATTTCCCTAGAATGGTCTGCAAAAGATTGAGAGGGAAAATTAGTGCACTTCGCCACCCCGTGGTCTGGCGTGGAATCACATGTATTCAAGCCCTTTTAGTTGTCTCCTAAACACACGTGTGTGACACACAATAGTTATCTACTTCTAGAATGTGCACATTTGAGTTTTTTTTTTTTTTTTTACTGTACCTGATATACTTTACTATACTATACTATAGCAATTTTCTGGAAAATGACAAAGAAGGTGGCTGAGTGAGTCAAGTTAAATCAATTCCATGTTTACTGTAGGTACAATGTGTAGTGTATTGGGAGAAAAAAGGAACAAATCTCAGTATAGTGATACAAAGTATTTCATTTTTGGTTTATGTTCAACAAGATAATTGTTTCTTTTGCCTCCTTTTAATGTGCCTGCTGGTTATGACAAAGTGCACAAAAACAGTATATGAAGATAATTATCTAGCCTGAAAAAATGAGCTAATAGAGATAATTAGAACTTAATTATTGCTGTTTCTGTTAGTTTCCATATCATAAACAATGGGATTCCTGATTAATGGAAAAAGGGTATTATTGTGAAAGGTGATGTTACACATAACTGAAGGGGCGTAAATTTGTTGTCCATACAAGTGAGGTTCTTTCTAGGGTAATACTGAATCATATGTTGAATTTTGACTATTAAAAGAACAAGGTAGGTTCTGAAATCTCTGTAGTTTTGTTGTCCTCATTAAAATCTTACTAATTATTTTGGTAGTAGTACGCTTCAGAGTATGCTCCATCTGGCTTTTATCGATTTTATCTGTTCTGAAAAAAAACTTTGAATAAATCACTCTGTCCTCTGGAAAATTTAAAGGATTACAACATTCCATCCAAGATTTTAAATATCACTAAAGATATACAAGGTGAGTCAAAATTATTTTAACAGTTGAATAAAGGAAACAATTTATGCACAAAATATACTTTGTATGAGTAAGATGATTTACCGGAATGTCTCAACCTGTTCGCCATCATGTTCAACACATGTACCATATGTGGCACATAAATTGTACACAAAAATTGCATATAAGTATATACATAGCAGTACCATTAATGTTAACATAATTTTGACTCACCCTGTATATATGACAGTTACAAATGCCATGTCTTGAATCAGAGAAGACTCACCAAACCTATCAAAGTATGTGCTGAATGTTGGCAGGGATGTATCCTGTCTTCAACCCTACTTCTATTGGTGTTGGATGCTGTTATGTGAAGAGTGGTAGGTAGAAGTACAGTAAGAGAGAAATCCGAGGGGATTCAAGTAATTAACTGGAAGAACTGGTTTTGCAGATGACATTTGTGTCCTCCTCCAAAATTTCTCTTGTATGGAACAGAAGCTAAGAATACTAAAAGATGTGGCTGACACTGTTGGTTTGAAAGTCCCTAAGAACTGGGAAATGTGTTTTATCTGCTTGGAAATGTTTTGTGCCTTTAATATTTTTTTTTTACTTTACAAGAATTTTGTATTTTCAAAGTTGAATTTTAGAGCTTTATTTTCATATAATTTTATTTCTTTGTTCAAGAAAGTTAACTTTTTCTTATTTAAAATTTTAACTGCATCACATTATCATTTTTGAAAGCTACTACAGACAGATAATGGTTGCTATGGGATCTTATCTGGTTGCTAGGGTCTGTCCTGCTAATACAAATTGATAAATTGCATTGCATTTATTTATTTGGTTGGTGCCTTTATCCAAGGTGTCTTGCGACATTTGAAATACATTCGCTCAATTTCTTTTGTTTTTTCTCAATTGGAAACAAGCAGGTGAAGTGACTTGCTTATGGTTTCCCCAGTGTCAGTAGTCAGATTTGAACCCACAACCTCTGGGTTTGAAATACAAAGTCTTAACCACTACACCACAGCGGCTGAGGGAGCTGATTTATCTGGATACAGAGCAGTAAACTGGGATTCTTTGAAAGTTTTGTTTTTAGTATTTTGGTATTGACTTCTGTAGTTCTTTTGTTTTCACTTTTTGTTTTGACATTTTGGCTGTGACTGTATTGTAGTATATTCATGAATGATTCCTTGCAATTACTTCCTGACAATGATTAAGCCCGTCAGTTTAGAAAAACAAATTTCAGTGCTCAGAAAACATTTCCTTTGGTTTTTGATCTTTTTCTTTTTTTTCAAGAAAGTAATATTCTGTCTTATTTCAGAAAAAAATACATCTTCTGGTTAACTGCTTTTCATATCCAATCAGTACTCTCTAATATAACACAGAGTGGTTGGTATGGAAGAAGAATAGCAGGTGGGCGTCCAATCTATGAATCTTTTGGGCCACTTTGCTCTTTCGCTATTATTGTAACAAAGATCAATAGGAGTGAAACTAAAAGAATGAAAAGTTAAAGTGGAAATTAATTTAAAAAACTTGAAAGAGTCATTGGGAAACAGAAATGTAGTGGAACCTGTGGAGTGTGTAGAAATATGATTGTCCTTAAAGGAATATGAGGAAGATATCCAGAAGAGAGATACAAAGACTTGGAAGGCCCTGGGGAAAACTAAGAAGCGTGGCTGGTGACAGAAACAGGTGTAGCTTACTTGTAAATATCCTATGCTCCAGTGGGACCTGAAGGAACTAATGTTAAGAACAAAAAAAACAATATTCATGACCAGAATATCCCACCAGATAATTGGTCATAATCAATGTTTTTGTTTTTTACAAAAAGACAAGATACCTTAAATGTATTTGCACCAACCCATCAGATCAAAGTTTTCTGCAGCTACTTGTGATGTTGGACACTCCAATCTACTAGGACAGTGCATTATCTCTATTATATTAAAAAATCTTGAGACGAGACAAGACTTTTTCAGAGAGATGAGACGTGACTTTCTCAGAGAGACACTTTCATGTCCCGCAAGACAAGACTTTGTGCCAAGAGATTTAACCACACCCGGGCTGGAAATAAAAGACAAAGAGTAGATGACAAAGTAGAACGTTGTAAAGAATTCAAAAACGTTGGTGCGATACACATACAGAGCAGGTTAGAGATAATGGAAGTACGAAAATTCAAAAGTCTCAAAAAAATGATAGTAAAGATCGCATTAGCGCAAACAAATGGAAATTA
This sequence comes from Erpetoichthys calabaricus, assembly GCF_900747795.2. Taxonomy (NCBI): domain Eukaryota; kingdom Metazoa; phylum Chordata; class Cladistia; order Polypteriformes; family Polypteridae; genus Erpetoichthys; species Erpetoichthys calabaricus. The sequence goes on along the minus strand of NC_041402.2, from coordinate 154,639,988 downwards.
TTACTCAGTGAAATAATGGAACAGCGAAAAGAGATCGACTATATTGTTCAGATTTAAACATTAAGTTGGAAACTTGTAGATCATCTAATTCATGTTGCCATCGGGGAAGAGTAGTGTTTATTCCCAATGAAGAGGCATATCCGCGAGAATTAAAATATTTGTTGTTTGGTGAAAGTGAAATCCACATACGCTGTCACACTTGGGTCACAGAGTTGCACGGATTCACAGGAGATTTTAGAGACAGAAACATTATTCAAACACTTCTCTCAATTAAAAGAATAGATAATCTTCCTCTTCATAGGGGCATGCCTCGGGAGCAGGACTCCCAACAGGAGCAGAGGATGTCTGGGGGAGAAGAGAGACAAGGCAGTGAGACAAAAGGACAGCTGCTGTACAGGCTTTTAAAGGTTCGAAGCATTGCACAAGATGCAGATCACATGGCACGGCGGCAGCAGCAGCAGTAAGCCAGCAGCTGATCGAGCAAAGAGGTGGTAAAAAAAACTGTATTTGTTTCCCATTGTATCACTGTTTAAGAGGGGGTTTTGGAGGAGCGACCGCGTCTCCTTAGGGTACGTTCAGCCCCCCACTTCACAATGCGAGCGGCAGAGATGTGAATGTGCTGGCGCGTATCACAGGCCTTTGGGGGGGTTTGGCTGGCGAAGCGAGCAGAGGGCGAAGCCCCCTAGTAACAGTAATGAACTACTTTAGCAAAGTTAAGTTTGGCTGGAGTTTTTATTTTCCAATCTGCACTGACCATTATAACATTGCTTTGGATGTATCATTATGAGTTTAGCATTTGAATCCATATTTAAGGATATCTCTTTTACTTAGTTGAATAATTATTTATCCTTTGTAACTGTATTTTTTCTTAACTCTTCGTAAAGTACTTTGTATGGCACTACATAACGGTACATATCTTCTGTGAAAATGCCCTACAGAAATAAATGATGTTCTTGTCTACTTACACAATGAGATCATGGGACATATGGCACATGCATCTCATGCCTAGCAACTATATAACATCATAACAACCAGCCAGACAAAATGTCAGTGTCTTAGAAAAATAATCTTGCAAAATGACACTGATGATGATGTCACCATTATAAATGTTAAATTACATACAAAAGATAAAACAAAAATAAGTATTATTAACTGATTCCTAAAACATGCTCTGACAGAACTGAGTTCCTACTTAAACATAAACTTGTTGCTAAAGGGAAAAACTAAAATAAATCCCATGAGTAAAAAAAGGAAAAAGGAAAATGGTCTTATAAAAAGAGGAATAAAAATGCTCAAAATACCAGACAAATAAAAAAAAATCACTGCACAAATTAAAACTTTTCAAAATTTGAATGAATTGAGTACAAAAAACAGTTGGGTAACTTTAAAAGATTTGAAGAACCGGAAATATTATAATTTTGCAAATTTGTTATATATATTGAGGAAAAAGTGGCTGCTGAGACCATATGACCACTGGCTATAACGTCACACTGTCACATCATAACATAGCAGCACAAATATACAGAATTAAAAAAGTAAAGATGATGAAGAAGAAGACACTAAAAGACCAAGAAATGTTGATTCACCAGGCCCCTTCCTGTGGATATTTGAATTGATTGTGGGGGCTAGGACTTTGAGGTGAGTGGATTTGAAGTCTGCCATGAGACGGAATGGGAGGGGATGAAAGAAAGAGATGGTGGGATGTGAAAGGAGTGTTTTGTGGTATATTTAGTTGTGTAAGTAGACAATCCACCCAGTTAGAAATGAACGTCCATGCAGGTAGGCCCCAGAGTTTGTTGTTTTGGTTATTTATTTTGTATTTCAGTATCGCCCCTTGTTTCTCCCATTTTTTCCCTGTGTGATTTATTCATAATGATCATCACATGTGTGAATTCCATTGGTTTGGAAATGTTACTACAGGAGCACTGCATCCTCTTATAAACTATATATATTTCCATCCATCCATTTTCCAACCTGCTGAATCCAAACACAGGGTCACGGGGGGTCTGCTGGAGCCAATCCCAGCCAACACAGGGCACAAGGCAGGAACCAATCCCAGGCAGGGTGCCAACCCACCGCAGGACACACACAAACACACCCAGCACACACTAGGGCCAATTTAGAATCGCCAATCCACCTAACCTGCATGTCTTTGGACTGTGGGAGGAAACCGGAGCGCCCGGAGGAAACCCATGCAGACACGGGGAGAACATGCAAACTCCACGCAGGGAGGACCCGGGAAGCGAACCCAGGTCCCCAGGTCTCCCAACTGCGAGGCAGCAGCGCTACCCACTGCGCCACCCCAACTATATATATTTGTGTATTATAATTATTATGTATTATAATCTTAATTTACACCACTTTGCAGAGATCTGTTTTTACTTTGACATTAGTGTCTTATTGTTGTGATCAATTTAAAAAACCCAAATTAAATCCACTATGATTCAATGTTGTAAAATAATATAATGAGAAAACTTCTAAGGGGGCAAATACTTTATATAGGCTTTGTATATGGATCTAAAATATACTATATCATAAATGGATGTCATATATAGATATATTCATGTATTTATAGACAAATGTCAGTGAGTGAATTTTTAAATGACAATTTTTACGTCTATAAAAACTGTTCTGTGAACAGTGAACTTTAATATACAGCTGCCATGAGCTGCTCAATATGTTGCTTTCATCAATTACTTAATAGCATGTCCTTTGCTAGTTTTCTCACTTCTTTAATGCTTTTTGAATTCCTTTTTGTGTGTTCATTTAAATGGGTCAATGCATGTCATTCACTGCCTGTAATGCAGTCATTTATTTGTGAGGCAGAGCAAAAGAAATGATGGGCCACTATCTGTCACCTGCCAACACTAATGTCATAGATTTGTCGATGATTAAAGCAATCAAACAAGGAAGACCACTTTCTTTTGACAAAAAAGAAAACTATACTGTCAACATGTAAGATTTGATGTGGCCATAAACAGATGCATTCTTGACTGTGGGATTAATCAGTAGAACTCTTCGCAATGTCTAGACAGCAGATCCGAGTAGCTGCTAGTAATTGTCTGGCCTCAAGTTTCTGAATAACAAAAACCTAACTTATGTACAGAAATCCTTGTGAAATATGTAGGAAATTGAAAAGAATTGTTTATTTTTCTGTAATAGGCTTCGTTAACTTTGGAGCAGATTCACTGTTACTACTGTTTTGTATGTGTATTGTGTTGGTGTGAACCATATACAGCTTTTAATGGTACAACATGGCAAAAACTGATTTTGACATTCCAGCCTGGGATGTCTGTTTTTCCAGTATGAAAAACTGTATCACTCTCCAGAGTCCCCACTCATATAGCCCAGCAAAAATATTGCAGGTAACCCAGGGAATATCTTTTCACTGACCAAGGATGTCGAAAGAATTAACACTGGATTAAACAAAATTTGAAGATCCCAAAAATAGCAGTAATGTGCAGTATCTAATTCAAACAAGGATTGTAAACCACACTACATATTGTTAGGAGTAATTTCAGGACATAGACTAAATTTATCAAAATTGGTACGTTTTGCATTGTTGTTAGAAAAGGGTGCTATGAGCAGAAACAAGTGATACATCCAGCATGTTATTACTTACTTGTCAGTAGTGACTGGTACTTAGATATGTACTGTTGGATTCCACCTGACCACTGACCTCCAACAAGCTGCTCCTTTTAGGACATGTGGAGCCCTGGTACCTATTATAGAGGCGAGACTGTGCCTTTAATAGTGAAGTAGAGAAAGGAGTGCTGAAGTACCTAGGGCCACTAGAGGGAGCCAGGGAGAACATGCCCACAGCTTAACAAATAATATTCTCTGATTCCCAGAGAATCAAAGGGTTAGGGATTAACCAGTACTTCATATCCTTGAATATTTGTGTGTGATGTCAAGAGGTAGGTAAAGTTATCCAATCATCTGGTGGAAAGTAGACACCGGGCTGGTGATGGATGGAAAGATGTGAAGATAAGAGTGTAATTAATGAAGTGCCTTTGGTGGACAAGTGAACAAGTCAGCTCATGAACAGAAGATCCATTTAGGTTGGAAACAACATTTGTTTTCTGCTTTTTTTGCTACTTGCAGCTGCTCCATTTTTGATATCTTCTTTGTGCCTATTTGTAATAAATCACTCTTGTTTGTGATCTGGCCGCTCCGTGTTTTTGGAAAGTGACTCCTTATTTTTTATTACCTAGATACATATTGTCACACACATGTGAATAGGTGGCAGCTAAAGGGCTTAAATAATTGTAAAACCACATCCGACCAGGGGACAGCTGGGTGCACTGACTGTCTTTCTCAGTTCCTTCAAGATCTTTCCCGGGAAATCCTGCCAGGTCCTGGTGCCTACAAAGACGTAAATTCCGGTCCTAAAACTCCCCCTGGTGATGTCACCTCTGGCCAAGATGACGCAACTTCCGGTTCTGGGGCCTTTAATGTCATCACTTCTGGTCCAGACGACATCACTTCCGGTTCTGGCCCCTTTGATGACTTCATTTAAAACCGCCATCTTACTTACAATGAATCTGTTCTGTTTTGGACTCAGTCTGGTGAACATCTCTGTTACTTTCAAAGTGAGAAAGAATATTTAGAATTAAGGTGCGTCAGTCTTTCCAAATAATAAAAGTATGATGCTAATAGAACTATAAGAAGCGTGTCATGTATTAAAAAAGAATGTGCTAAAGCTAACTGAACAAATGTATTCTAATGCAGATACTAAAGCTATAAGAATATAATTTCTTATAGCTAATGTAATGTACTGAACTAACCTTAATGTAACCCTTGATATTTTATGAGCAATGTGCGTGCAAGAGTATAAGGAAGTGAGCATTGTCTAAAACCGCTGAGTTCCATACATAATTGTGGATCATGTTCTCATCCTGTGGTTAAGTTTGGCTGAAGCTGTTTGACAGGTGCTGCTTCAGGTGACATGGTCTACAATGGTCTGCAGCTTTTCAAAGTTGGGTGTGGCATGCAAAAAGTGGAAGATTGTGGGTTCGCTTCCCGGTTCCTCCCTGTGTGGATAGCGCTTTGAGTACTGAGAAAAGCGCTATGTAAATGTAATGAATTATTATTATTATTAAAAAGAAATTTACCCTCAATGTCTCAGAAGGGAAGACAGAACATGTGATGTAGACACAATGATGTGGCCTAATAGAGATGAGAGACCGGATTCTCCTTAAGACATTTCATGTTTTGCACTTTATAGTAATTTTAGATTTATACATGCATATATACATATATGTAGTGTGACTTTACTGTACTATACAGTAGTTGGTGCTATGTTCTAAGTTTATTTTTTTTTTGTCTGTTTTCTGATTCATATAGTTTCAAGTGTATCACTTAGCTTTTCTCAGTTTCAGCAACTGTATTGTGTAAAGTTTCAAATAAATCCTTCACGTTTCATTTTATTGTCCAAACATTTTTAGTCTACATTAGGCCTACATTTTTTGCAGTACTCCTTTCAATGTCAGTGGGGTTTGATAAAAGTATAAAAAAATTGGGGCTCTAAGTCTTAAAACAGAGGTGAATGGTTTTTATTCATTGGTCACAGTACTGAAGTTATTGACTGACTTTGCATGTTTTGACATATTTGAGAAAGGTTTTCATTGTTTTAGTGTTTTTTGTGCAGGTGTGTAATGAGAAATGCCTCAACTGTTTTGAGAACTGCATTAAGAGTGGTGAGAATGATGCTCCTGATGTGAGAATTGCATCAAAGCAATCTAGAAAAACTCTAATATTACAAACTTAAATTTTAAGAGTGGAAAACATTCAGTCACATTGGCAAAATTGCAGTCTTTTTGTACTTATTTAATAAGGCGCATGGATCAATGTCACAAGTGATCTTATTCTTTTTGTGAAAAAAATAATTTGTAGGTTGAGCGAGGTGGAGTGAAACCACTCAAAGGTTGTTTGTGAATAATGCATTGTATACATTCCAGGGTTCCTCGAATTTTTATTTTTAGATATCATCAGATTTTTTTTTCATTATATTTTACTGTATAAATGACCTTACCATCATCTAAATCTTAATGGAAAAATGACTATTGCACATGGGACACAGAACCAGAAACTAAAACATACAGTATATCCTAGAATGCTGATTTTGTAAGTTGCTCCTGCACATCTACACTAAAACGTGGGTTTCTGGCATCTGTGGGTTATGCTGCACATTTCTTATTTCATAGCTGAGTCATCCTGGATGCAAAAGCAACCATCACATTATTATTAAACTTCTAATACTAGAGAACAATGCGCCTTTGGGAATTCATTTCCACCTATTCATTGTTTACTCAGACCATTTCCTTGCAATAGGCCATAATCAAGGGGTGCAGTGCAGGATTTCATTGTGGCACAATGTCCCTTGAAGGTGACCCAAGGTCTGGAAATTCTTTAAAATTGAAAACAGAAGAAATGTTAGCACAGTGGGGTAAATTAAGAAAATCAACAATTGATGGTGTGAGAGATAACAGACAGTTGGGTGAAGGGGTTAATCAGTGAACATTTGAATTAATTCCTAATGAAGATCACCACATCAGTATGACCGAGCAGCAACTGAAACAATGGAAGAGTGTTGATTCTCCAACACCAGAGAAACTGAAGGTCTAAGCCAGTGCTAGCAAGATCATATGCACTAGAGCAGTGGTTCTCAGTGTGGTCCATGACCATCTTCTAGGTGGCCCGTGACCTAGTGAAAGACCTAGTGATCTTTCTTACTGATATGGCCTCATGAAACAGTTCATAAAACACTGACCACAGAACACTCTGCCCGAGACTCTTGCAGACGAAAACATCTTTATACTTCTACACTACTTTTTTCTGCTCCACTCTTTAGTCAGCATTGTATCTCATAGAGTAGTAGTACAAGAATTAGCTGGCATCATAAAAAGAGACTGAGGAGCAAGCAAAGTTAAACAGAATTCTGTTTGTGCTGAGTTTTTGTTGTATTTCTTAGTGTACTTTTCAAGGGTAATAATGGTGGAAGTAGCACAGGCACTTAAATTAAGAAGGTGCTTTCCTATAAACAGCCTAGTTCTGTCTTAGTAAGTCAGTATTTAAGTTTGTGGGCCAACTCTTATTCTTTGCACCTTGTGTTGTTACAGTATTTTTCACATGTGTACATGTAGAAAAAAGCATGTGATAATTGTAATATGGAGTTTAGAGTAATGAGAGTCTGTTGGCCATAGGTGGTCCTCCATATCTTTGGAGATCCTGTGCACAATTGTCAATGATGTTGAGAGTGTAGCCCAGGGGTTTTTAACCTGTTCAGTATTGGGTGCCATTTTAGAAACATTAGACAACCGGCATACCAGTGGACAATAGCATATACTTTATGGTTTTCACATTCATACTTGTACCGTTATTGGCAAGTTAAAGTGATCTTAGTTATTATTATGTTAGATGGTGTACATACAAAACATGTTCATATTTACCGTTAACGTGTACTAAACAGTAAATCGGACTTGTAGTTTCAGCATGTTCCTCATCCCAGCCTTTCACAGCTTAGTTGTGCTAAAGTATATCTGGTCTGAAGGATGTTCATTTAAGCTGCACATACGTTTATGAATGATCTGTTCTAAGTTGGCTGCAAGATGGACATAACATTGTCTTCTGGTGTGAAAAATCTGTTTGCACAAAGAAGTGGATCCAAATACAGAGATTAATGCAAAGGCAACCTTTTTCAAAGATGTAAATTTGTCTGGCAAACACTCTCAACAAGCCCTAATGGATGCTGCTGGGTCAGTGTCAGTGTCTTCAAGTGTTTTGCAGAGCTCTGTGAATTAACTTGTGAAGAAGTCTTTAGCTCAGTCTACTGCATTTCATACTCATCAATCCCCATCCACTCAAATAAGGATAAACCCAATTTTTTCTCCTTCTAATTTCCCAGATCCATCAAAAAAGTTAACATTGGGGCTTTTTGCTCAAAGTCTTGAAATCTGGTAGAAAAACTCCATTTCAAGTTTTTGAACATACTGAAAGATGTCGTTAGGGTTGACAGGCTAATGTGATAAAAATGCCCTCAAGTGACTGACTTAACGAAAGCTTCCAGTTTTAATATCACGAGTGAATACTTCCATTTTCACCAGAAACGCCTTTGAGCATGCTGCTTTGCTTCTCATATTTTTCTACCACTCTTCTGATAAATTCTGCCCTCATCCTCAAATTTTTTTCTTATGTTTCATTTTAAAATAACGCTGTGCACTTGATGTTCATCAAGTCATTTTTTTCACAACAAATAATATATGGTTCAACCCCCACTCTCAACAAAACCAGATTCCTTCTTCCCCCAGTGTTGAATAGAACAACTGCTATGCTTGCCTGCCATTTTGCACCTTATTGACACCAGACCATGTCAATTAAATTGTTTAGGAAATGGTTATTGCTGCTGTTCTGTGTGCAGTGAAGAGCACATGCATGTGGAACATTACTGTTAAGTGTAACAGACTAGACAATATTTAACAGAATTTATTATGTTTTAATGAGAAATGTCAAATTATTTTGTAGACATGCGACTATCAACACAATCCAACCTCTGCTCCTTAGGGACAAGCTGACAGAGATGGGATTAGATTCATTCCTAGTGGCATGGATCGTGGACTATCTTAAAGACAGACCTCAGTATGTGCGTCTTGGGAACTGCACGTCTGACATTGTGGTCAGCAACACAGGAGCGCCACAGGGGACTGTACTTTCTCCGGTCCTGTTCAGCCTATATACATCGGACTTCCAATACAACTCGGAGTCCTGCCACATGCAAAAGTTCGCTGATGACACTGCTATCGTGGGCTGCATCAGGAATGGGCTGGAGGAGGAGTATAGGGACCTAATCAATGACTTTGTTAAATGGTGCGACTCAAACCACCTACACCTGAACACCAGCAAAACCAAGGAGCTGGTGGTGGATTTTAAGAGGCCCAGACCCCTAATAGACCCCAATACTGATGCGCTGTGCAAGAAAGGACAGAGCCGGTTATACTACCTTAGAAGGTTGGCGTCCTTCAACATCTGCAATAAGATGCTGCAGATGTTCTATCAGACAGTTGTGGCGAGCGCCCTCTTCTACGCAGTGATGTGCTGGGGAGGCAGCATTAAGAGGAAAGACGCCTCACGCCTGGACAAACTGGTGAGGAAGGCAAGCTCTATTGTTGGCATGGAGCTGGACAGTTTAACATCTGTGGCAGAGCGAAGGGCGCTCAGCAGGCTCCTATCAATTATGGAGAATCCACTGCATCCACTTAATAGTATCATCTCCAGAGCAGCTTCAGCGACAGACTGCTGTCAGTGTCCTGCTCCACTGACAGATTGAGGAGATCGTTCCTCCCCCAAACTATGCGACTCTTTAATTCCACCCAGGGGGGTAAACGTTAACATTTAACATTATACATAGTTATTGTCTGTTTTTCACCTGCATTATTATCATTCTTTAATTTAATATTATTTATTGTATCAGTATGCTGCTGCTGAAGAATGTGAATTTCCCATTGGGATTAATAAAGTATCTATCTATCTATCTATCTATCTATCTATCTATCTATCTATCTATCTATCTATCTATCTATCTATCTATCTATCTATCTATCTATCTATCTATCAGTCTTCCGAGTGCCATTAAAAATGGTGCCGCTTTCCCACTGTGGCACACATGCCTAAGGTTGGTGACTGGGGTGAAGCCCAAATTGATTATATTTTTGAGTTTTCACATTCTTCCTTTGTTTATGTGGGTTTTACACAGGAATTTGTTTCTTTCCAAATCTAAAACATCTTTAGGTTAGGTTTGTTGGCAGTTCTTGCTTGACAGTATAGCAGTGTGTGTGGATACATGTGTGAATGTGCCCTATGATTAATAGGTATCCCTTTTACGTTTGGTTTCTGCCTTAAGCTCAGTGTTCTTTGGACAGACACTGGCCACCCATGATCTTGAATTATAGTAAACACTTTCACAAAATGAATGGGATAACTATGGCATGCTAAGAGCAGAACTACTGCAGAACCTTGCTTCAGTGTATTCTGAGCAAAACTGAAATACCTGGCAAGCTGCAGACCACTGTCTTCCCATTAGCATATTAATGCTACAGTGATGCTATCCAACATGGATCAATACTTCCTGTATGGGTTTTTGTTTTAATTTTGTGCCAGTTTGTCACCCTCACAGCTACAAAGTACAATCATTTCCATAAAGGCCTCTGGCAAATAAAATGATATATGTAGCTGCATCACTAAATGTGCTTGTTAGAATTCTCTGTTACAGATTTGTCACCATTTAAAAGCAATCTTTATATTGTTAAAGTGAGTCACTGAAAATTGAGACTGACAATGGAAACAGAAAAAAACTAAATTACAGTAACAACATTTGTAACACTAAGCCCTGAATTTTGGATCTGGCAAAATAGATAACAAGTTGACTAGAATCAAAATGGAAGCAGCTGAGCTCTTCCTTTACCAGCTTTATCCACATTGTCCTTAATAAGATAATTCTATGATACTTTACTTCATTATATAAAGATCTATTATTCTATAGAACATTTACATGTATTCTTTATGTTCAGAAGTTGTGGCAAATGTACCACAAATCTAAATTGAACACAGTGTGTTAGAGAAATAAGTGGAACAATTGGGAATGGCTGTGTCACGGTATCATATTGCATGGAAGATTCTTTTTTATGTTTTATTGTTGATTAGGTAGATTTAGGGGTTTTCTTTTGATTGACCACTTTGTTAATTGAATTCAATTGTGTTGTAATTGTTTTATTGTTTAATTAATTGGGCATTTTTCCCATGTTTGGAAATTGTATTTAATTGGGTGGGAATTGGATTATAGAGGTGCAGTTAACAAAAACAAAAAAGGGGACTCTTTCAGGTAGAGGGAAGATGGAAAGTTGCCAGGTAAACAAGATGGCTACAGGATGTTGTAGAAGAGGTGGGAATGGCTACAGCAGAGCCAGCAATGCAATTTACATTTCCAGAGGGTTGTTACCAAGTGGTCTGTGTGGTAAAACTGGTGTGGTTTTCCTTGTGGAAGCAAGAATCCACTGGTCTAGAAGTTAAGTATTATCAAATCCTGGAGCTGAGCCATGGACAGAGGTAAATTGGTATCTCAGTTGATCAGGTAATGGCTGCTCTGATTCAGCTGTTCTGACACTTCTTTTCTGTTGCAGTTTCTTCCTTGAGAGGAGGACAATTTTCAAGTGCACGCAGGAACAACATAGTAGGTCTGCAGGAATCTCTGGTGGCTGGAGGATCAGGCTGAAGACTGCAAGGATGATTGACTGTTTTTTTGGGACTACACAGTTTTAAGTACAAAAGAAGAAAAGAAGGGAGTTTTTGTTTGATGGTTTTTACTTATTTTAAAGTTTTAAATAAACCTTGTTAAGGGTTTGATCAGCTCACTGCAGTGTTATTGTTTGTGCATGTCTCGGGTCCCAAATTTTAAACCAAAGGGGGAATATTAGGGTGAAGAAAGTTTCTTTTGCTTAGGGGTCCTAGTGTCCACTTGGTAGCATAGTTGGAACGTCTCTATTAGGTGAGAGCTGCACACCGGTGTTTTGTGCTGGTAATTCTTCTGCTCTTGCATAACCAAATGATATGACAGGTGTAATAGTATACAGACCTAGCAAAAGAACCTCTTATACGCTAAGGGTTTTTTCACATTACTGCGCCTAAATACCCAATAACAAAAGGCTATTTTTCTGACGATTTAAAAAAAAAGTCTTTATATAAAAGAATCTTTGTTTTACACTGATATCAAATACATAAAACAACAAATTAGACATTTTAGAAACTGCATTTTACAGTACATAACTAAGACATTTTATGATGCACAGCCATAGAATCAATATTCTTTTGTGCCCCAATCCATCAGCTATCATTGTATCTAGTTTACATCCCATTGCAAAGTTTTACTGTTTAGCACAAGGTGTCCTCATTTTTGCACCTAGTCAGTCTTTCAAAACAATTATTTCAGCTTTTTAGAGAAAAACATATCTAAATACACAAACAACACACACTATATACCGTACACAACATGTAAACAATTTGTAACTATGTACATACTAGCTGAGTAACCCCTTCCTGTAAAAATCCGGGGTCCTAGAAACTTTTGAAATCGTCAGGAAAAAAAATGAAATGTAGAGATGTCAGTTAATTGAAAGGAACTACTCTGGGCATCTCTCTACTAGGAGGATTCATTTTGCTGACATGCTAGCAACGCTTGTGCATTAGCGGCTAAACTACTTTGTCTTTCTTCAGAGGTATTGTTTTGTCGATGTGCTCGCCTTGCTTGTGTATTAGCAGCAGAAGGAAAAGTAAAGAGGATACCGTTTTGCAGGTGTGTTTGCCTCATTTCTGTATTACCGGCAAAGCGTGTGACTCTTTCTTCGGAGGTGGAGCCCTTACCCTAACTCTACCTCTCACTTCCAGGCCGGACAGACCGACACACACACTTCCACATGTAGACGTTTATATATAAGATACTTATATCATCATCCAAATAATTACTTTTAAAAGTATTTTTCATGCCAGTCCTTGAAACACTTTCTATTCACCACTAGACACAGACAATTCTGTGCAACAGTTTGTGTTTTTTTTTTTGCTGTACATCTTCTCCTGCTCTTTAAACATCTGTGGGGACAACTGCAACAATTTTTTTTTTATTTATCTGTTTGTTTGGTTTTTTTTTGTAAATGTTGTTGTTGCTGCTTTTTTCTTGCATTTTAAACTGGAATATACTAAGTACATACATACATTTTCATTACAGCTTCTTTCAGTATTGGAGCCCTAGACAAGGTACACACCTGCACCTAAAGCATTCGCACAGGGGCCACTCAAACTAAACTGCACATTTTTGGCATGCAAGTTGAAAACTGGGGCGGCACAGTGGCGCAGTGGTAGCACTGCTGCCTCGCAGTTAGGAGACCTGGGTTCGCTTCCCGGGTCCTCCCTGCGTGGAGTTTGCATGTTCTCCCCGTGTCTGTGTGGGTTTCCTCTGGGCGCTCCGGTTTCCTACCACAGTCCAAAGACATGCAGTTTTGGTGGATTGGCGATCCTAAATTAGCCCTAGTGCATGCTTGGTGTGTGGGTGTGTTTGTGTGTGTCTTGCGGTGGGTTGGCACCCTGCCCAGGATTGGTTCCGGCCTTGTGCCCTGTGTTGGCTGGGATTGGCTCCAGCAGACCCCCGTGACCCTGTGTTCGGATTCAGCAGTTTGGAAAATGGATGGATGGATAGAAGTTGAAAACTGGAATAGTCAGAAATGGTGGAGTGGAACAGTGACATTTGATTGAAGTGGTGATGGTGGTGGTGGTGGTGGGGGGTTCCCCACATCAGACTGCGAACAGTTGTGTTGCATGGTGTGGCATGGTGCAATTCAAATACATTTAACTGAAGAACTATCCCTCATGGGGGATTGCATGGTTAGTGACAGTCGATCAAAAGTGGGGGTGGGTCTCACTGGAATGTTTCGGCACGTACAGCATAGAAGTTGAAACTTAAAAAGCACTGCCCAGAAAGCTAACATAGAGAGAACATGCAGTCAACTGAACCTATGATGCTTGAACTGCAAAACTGCATGCTGTAAAGCTTCAAAGTTATACTAAACAGTACTCAGAAATCAAGCATAGCATTGAGTCCTTCAGTAAAAATTCTGACTCATGGTCTTCATATTCTGTAACTTTTCTAAAACTTTCTCTACCATATGTTTTCTTGATTTTGGAGAAGACTCTAACGGAAGGTTGTGCATAACGATGTTTAAAGTTTAGCTTACGAAAAAGCAATATAGTTCTGCTTTTTATACACAGCTGTGACATGTAGTATAAAAAGCAATCATAGACAACTATATATCATTAGAAAGGTATGAAACTCAGCTATCAAAATGGTAGCGAGTCTTTCACTGTACAGTATGTGGCTTCATGTAGGTGGGCTCTCTGATAAAAGCAGATTCACTCAGCTGTGACGCACTGCTTGCCTCGGCATATATGTACATGTGCAAATCACATATTCTACTAATGGAAGAGAGCAGACAACATGTAAAATTATGATTTATTTGAAAGATGACCTCCTTTGGTAAATAAAAACAAAACTATTGCTTTTGATTGACATGTGGGTTCATTGTAATATACACAAACAACTTCGAAATGTTTGTGTAGTCCTGAAGGCAGGACGCCTTGTGCGTAAGTAGTGTGAGGGATGGCCGGCCAAATATTCCAGTCTTCACCTCCAGGCCACCAGATGGAGCCCTCCCAACAGCATGGAAGGTCCCCAAATTCCAGCAGGGCATTATGGACATTGTAGTTTTTATAAACAACCCTGCTGGATACCGTGGGGACCACCAGGAGCCGCTGTAGGGAGGCTTACAGAGTGCTACGTGCCCTATAACCCGGAATTGCGTCATGATCACATGACCGGAAGGAACGACGTGCTTCCGGGTTGAAGAAAAGGACTTTTAATCTGACCCGGAAGTGATGAGGACTTATGGATTGTTGGGCTGGAACCACTTCCGGGTCAGTGGATATAAAAGGACTGTGGGAAAGCCCAGACACTGAGCTGAGCTGGGTGGAAGGGTGGCAACGCGTCGGGGAGAGAAGGATTGGTGATTGATTATTGATTTATTGTATGAGTAGTGTGCAGTGGAGGGTGCTTTCTGCACGTTGTTATTATAAAAATAAAAAGTCTTGGACTTTTATCTGGTGTTTGGCGTGGTACCTGAGGGTTCAAGGGAGCACTAGCGCCCCCTACTGTTACAGTAGCTATATAGATCTTCCACTTTTTTCTGATTGCTGATTTTGATGCATATAATTATTTGAGGCATGAAGACAAATTATATCTACTATATAATAAAACACTAAGGTCTGTGTGTGTGTCCAGTTCCACAGAGCAATCTGATTGAGCAGTTTGGCTTTGGTAACACGATCAAAAGAGGAAGTGTTAGTATTAGATGCAAGAGTAGAAATGGCATAGGATGCACGCCGAGAGAGTACAAAACCAGACAGGAGGGAATTTTAAATTATTTCTTTTCCTGTCATCTAAAAGTAGCGTGGCTAATGCATAAATATATGCAAATATTGTCTATTCAGACAGACATCCAGGGTAGAAAGTGTGCTTGAGTATTAATAGGTCTATTAGTATGATAAGAAGAGTTCATTCACTCTTCAAAAGAGATGATGAAATGAATGTTTCACATAGCATTTTTATCTTGATATTTGCCTTTTGAAATTCTACATGTTACACTAAGGGATGCATATAATATAAATAATTGCTTTATTCTTTTTGATTTGTTTTTTACTTTGATACAAACCATTTTTTTCACTTTATACTTTGCTATAGGTTGGGTCCCCAGCAGTTCCATATTTTCTTAAATAGTTCCATATTGCAGCCTTTATCTAGTTGTTATGACTTAGTTTTAGAAAATGTTTCTTTGTCCTAAATATTGCTGCGGGCATTAATTTGAAAAGATATATTGGTAACTGAATATATTGCATCAGTCATACTTCTGATATACAATCTTGAATTTTGTGCCTAATTTTGCATCTGGTAAAGGGGTCTGCTTCCCTTTCTATGGTCTCACTTAGTTTAACACTCATAAGATGTTGTCTACAGTGCACTAATAATGAAGCTTATATGGCTTGAATGGTTAAGTAGAACCACATTTTAATCTCAAGCAGAGGACTGCATGGGAACCTAATTCTGGTCCTTACATTTGTCAAAGGCATTGATCCAGCAGAATTGCCTGTTTGGGGACATCAGTGGAAATTAAGGAGAACTGCGTTTAGGACTGAAGTCAGAAAGCACTTCTTAATGCAAAGAATTGTGGGAAACTACTAAGAAATGCAGCTGAAGCAGGAACCTTCACAACCTTTAAGAAGTATATGAATGAGATACTGGGACAGCTTATCTATTAGCTAAACAAATCTCTAATTCACCAAATGTCTTATGTTCTTCTATTTTCGTGGAGCTGTAAAATGTGCAAGCAATTTTAATGGGGGGTAAACATTTGGGTGGACATTGTAAAAACTGCATTATAGAAGAGCATTTGAGAGAATGAAAAGAAGAATTTAATTTCATGTGTAAATGATTATAGGCAACATAACTAACCACAACCACCTACTCTGGTCCTGTTCCATACTAATTCCAGGTGAACTGGGCAATTTTACCCATGTGCCATGCTAGTGAATACTAGCAGAACATAAGATCATGAGTAGAAAATGAAGACTAGTCAAAAAGCAAAGCTAAGGACATACAGTAACCATGAGAACCAAAAGAATGAAACTTACAAAACCAGAGCATTAAGCAAAAATCAAAGTCAAAAGTACAAAGCAAAGGGTCAAAACTGGGAAGATATTTTAGAAAGCAAATTACAAGTAAAGATTTCCGCTATTCACAATCTAAGATGAGGTAACATTAATTTTCTGACCTTTTAACTCATCACATTGTAATATCAAGGTCGGGAAACTCTAAGAACATACCATGTCAATTGTTTCCTAAAGACAAGTTCACAAATTGGGGTCAAAAAGGATACAAAATAAAATTAGAACATTGTAAATACTTTTCCTCTTGAAAAACTAAAGCCATAATTGGAATTCTTGACACTGAAAACCTTAATTCAGTACAAAACTGCATCAAAATTATAATATTAAGCCTACAAAAATTTATATTAGAATAAAATCATAACACCATGTTCTACATGTCTTGTGATGCTTCAGTGTTTTGCCATATTTTAAAATTCTGCAGTTTTAACCCTGGGAAAAATTGCATTTTACATTAATTGTGTGCAGCTCATCAATGCAGCTAAATGCTATTTACAACTGGAATCATGGTACATCAAACTATGTTTTTATACGGTACTATTTCAATTATATAAAAATTACAGGGTGTCTTTCTGAGATTTTTGTTTCTCTAATTCTGCTGTAGCATCTGAGCTTATAGCTTGTGTATATTTTTGTTTGCTCCTCACAGTTTCCTAAAAGCCACACTGTTGGTTTAATAGTATGCCAAATTCTAAACATTACAATATACCCCGCATTTGAAAATAGCTCTTAGAAGAGGCATCCAAAGGACAAAAGGAAAAATTATCATTCTAGACCTGTTCAGTATTCACAGCCTGAAGAATTAGACCATACTGTGTGCCTGGAAACACTTTTCACATTTCGTTTAAGTTATTTTCTTAAGTATACTGCAATCCATGTGAATACAAAACACACAATGGAATCCAAAATAGAAGTAGCAACATAAGGCACTTTTTTAAACAAACATGAAACACATGCATATATAATTAATTCATACCAACAAGAAAGTCAAAGTTCTTTTCTTTGAATTTTAGAAACTTTCTTCATACTATTACTGAATGTATGCTGAATGCACAGTTTCATTGTGTTTATTGTTAGGTTATGAAACACAGACTGGCACACTGGTTACTGATTTGGTTTTAGGTTTTATTTTTGTCTATTGTGATATAAAAATGTTATGAGCAAAACAATGTTATTATCAAAGCAGATGTATAACATCTTCAAAAATAGAAATAGCCAAATAATTTTGAAGAACAGATTTGGTAGATTTTTTCCCATTGTTAACTTCAAGTTTTATAAGTATACTCCATTTTTGATGGGTATAGTTATAAAAGGAAGGGCCACATATATTTAACCAAAAGAATGAAAAACTTTAAATTTTAATAGTACACCTGGTTTGACAATCACTACCTCATTAATCTGAAGTAGGTGTACTATTGATGAAATTTAATAAATATTTGGAATAGCTGATGAGGAGAGATTCAGAAATCAACCTTGTGTTGTCCTAGCCATCTAAGAAGATATAAATACATTTTTGAAAAATTCAAGTTTTATTATATTAATGTGCATTTGTGTGTATTCTAATGTTTTATAGTGTTTTCATGAGCAAATAAATAACTGCTGCAAAAATAACTAGCTTTAGTACAGTATTGTACATTTATGTAAATATGGACAGATTAGTGGACATTCCACTTGCTTTAGGATAATTACTGCTAGGTCCAGTAGGCCTAATATATAGACCAAAATTACCCATAAATATTACAGAAGGAGGAACAGTCAGAGCATTGTGACCACATGACTGCAAGTGACCACATGACCACATGACTTCCATGCCACTTCTTGTGGAAGAAACTGGGTTCCTCTTTGGAAAAAAATACCCAGACATTTAAAGGTGACTGAAGGCTCTAAAAGGAAACAGACAGGGACACCAAGCATACATATAGGACATTCCACTCCTAGTGGTTCCTGCATTCTTACATTGGCATTAACTTTGCCTCTCCTACTGAATGTCCTGAATGTTTCTTGGAGACTTTGTTCTGGTGAAGTCCTTTTTTCCCGGAACCTCTTTCCCACTGGGTTTTGCTGTAAACATGTGAGGGGAAACAGGTCAGGGCTAAAAGTGGATGTGACAAGACTTATGCATTTTGAATGTCTGGTTTGAAAATAACTGTAAGGGGTAAAAAACAGGAATAGTGGAATTTCCTCACTAAAGATAGACTCAAGAGTCTTAAAGAGTCTTTCAAATATAAACTTAAAAAAAAGCAGTTTAAATGCTGTGTATTGTCATTTACAGCGCATTTAAAAAGTATTCAGACTCCTTCACTTAATGCACACTTTATTGTTCTGTAGATTTAATTTTAAATTTGCCATTTTTGCCCACCAATCTACACTAAATAATCCATAACGACAAGGTGAAAACATTTTTTCTAAAAGATTTGAAAATTTTTTGAAAACCAATAACTGAAATATGTCATTTATAAAATCATTTAAACCCTTTACTATGACTCTCCAAATTGTGGTCAGGTGTGCCCTTTTTAATAACCCTTGAAATGAGTCTAGAACTTGATTGGAGTAGACTTTGGAAAACCACATAGATTGAACATAGTTTAGAAAGGTATCACAATTCACACTGTATAACTGGGCAAAAACAAAGCCATGAAGTGTAAGGAGCTCTTTGTAGACCTCCATGTTGACAAACCATTAAACCATTTCTAAAGCTTTGGGTTTTCTGAATAGCACCATGACACAATAGTTGTGAAATGGTTTGGAACCACCAGAGCTCTTCCTAGAGCTGGTTATCTGGCTAAGCTGAGTAACTAGACAAGAAAGGCCTTGGTCAGGGGGGTGAATAAAAGGCCAATGGTCCCTCTAACAGAACTTCAGAAGTCCTCCTGCTGAAAGGGGAGAGCCTGTCAGAAGATGACCATCTCAGCAGCACTCCATCAATCAGGCGTTTATGGTAGGCAGATGTAAAAGGCATATAGAAGCCTGCTTGGACTCTGAGAGAATGAGAAAGATTTTCTGATCAGTGAGACAAAAATTGAGCTCTGGGCAGAAATCTAAGCTCTATGTCTAGCGAAGGCAAGGCACTCCATATCACTTGCCTAATACCATCCCTAGGGGGTGCTTCTCAGTGGCAGGGACAGGGACCCTAGTCAGACTTGAGGGAAACATGAATGCAGACAAATACAGAAAGGTTCTTGGAGAAAACCTGGTCCAGAATGCACATAACCTAAGGCTGGTGTGGTGGTTCAACTTTTAGCTTGACCATGACCCAAAAGCATACAGCCAAGACAACACTGGAGTGACTTTGGGACAAGTCTCTGACTGTACTTGGCCTGGCCAAAGCCCAAATGTAAAGTCTGTTGAACATCTGTGGAGAGACCTGAAGATGACAGATTACAGATGCTTCTCATCCAATCTAATGGAGCTTGAGAGGATCTCCCAGAAAGAATGGAAATAACTTCCCAACTCTAGGTATCCAAAGCTTGTACAGATTTACCCAAGAAATCTCAAGCTTCCAAATAAGAGTCTGAATACTTACAGGATTAAGAGGCATCAGTTTTTGATTTTTAATTAATCTGCAAACCTTTTCTAAAACATGTTCACCTTGTCATTATTGAATTCAAATTGATTGGCAAAAATTGCAAATATATTCATTTAAAATTAAATCTACAACACAATAAAGTGTGCAGGAAGTGAAGGGGTCTGAATAAGTTCTGAGTCCACTTTATATCCTGTCATTGGGAGCTGATTCAACCTCAAAGTGTTTGAGTATATTCAGAAAAAAGTTATGTATACAAAAATGGCTATATTTACATTTTTATTGTGTACCCTCAAAGCAAACATTAGAAGTACATTTTTCGATGTCCAAGACTATTTAGATTTTGTATATTTTTCTTAACAAACAAATTTGCTATTGTCATTGTCTCTTGAGGTTCATTTAATGGTATAGTTTTAAATTGACAATTAAATGGTAATGATTTGTACTCAACAAAAGCTCTTTAATAAATAGTTTGTTTGTTGGTGCAACTTGAAATAACCTCGACGAGAATAAAACATTCAAGACACACCAATGTAACAGCATAAAGAGAAATACCTGTCTCTAGCCACTTATTAGAATTTGTTCACAAGATGATCTTAAAGTTCTTGACCTGAGGGCAGCTTTTATGACAGTAAACAGGCCTCACTTCAGATGAATAATGCTACAGAAGAATACACAATTCTTAAATGAAACTACATCGATAAGCAAACCACAGGAGGCAGGAGCAATAAGTAATGCATGTATTTAAATTAGGCTCTAATTCAGATTTACATCACATAATTACCATTTACATAAGAAGTTCAACAGTTCAAAGACAAATGATTTCAGAAAGGTTATTTTGCAGCTGAAAGCGAGAGTTCTGAGTGCTGGAAGATTCTTATCTCAAGTATAAGCCAGAGTTCTGCTTTTAGGCTATCTGTAACCAACTGTCGAAGACATATTTACAGAGCACTAGAGGACATGCAATTAAATTGCAAAAAAAAAAAAAACTCTAAAGCTTGAGCATTTATTATTTGCAGACATTAATTGACTAGAAGACTGATGGATCTAACTTGTTTAACCTGATTGTTGATATTGGTTTTCAAGGCTTCATGCAGTGGCTTCTCTCTTGAGGTGCTCTGTAAGGTAGCACTTCAGAATTTGCTTTATTGTATAGATAATGAAGTTTGATATGAATTCAAAAACAGTGGAAGGACAGTACCAGTAACATAAATCGACCAAAATACGAAGTTGTTTTGTGCAATTGAAAGAATATGTGACTTCCAAAATGAAACATTGTAGACATTAAAAAGTAATTTGTCTTAGTTAGCAATACTTTCTTTTTCAAAAGGTTGCCTGTCGTTAGAGCCCAGATACTCTGTTGATTTTTAAAGACATATGATGCTACAGTAAAAGGTTGCATTATGAAAACTATATATGTATTTTTTCCTTATATGAAAAAAAACAATGCTTATTTTACATAGTGTATTTCTATAGTGAAAAGGCAATTTACAAGCACAAGGAAATGGCACAGATATTATTTATTTCTTATTTGAGTACAGTGAAACCAGGTGGGCAACCTTTTTGGCTTAAACAGCTGCTTACAGCACACTGATAAATATTAAGAAATATAGGTTTTAGGTCAAAGTTTTTTTTTTCAGTCACACCAATTTGCAGTCGAAAGTCTGAAATATATCCATTGTACATTCTCAAAAGTATGAAACTGGATCTAATGGAGATATTCAGGAATATACAGCATTTCGTGAGAACTTTTCCCTCAGACTACTTCAGATGATGGTGTAGTGTGTTGCACAGCAGCACATTAGCTTAATGTCCTGAACACCTCAGACATGACTGCTTGATGGAAACCCTGTTCTTTTATTCTATTAACAGACTATCAGGACTGTAGTACAGCTAGCAATAAGCTAAGAAACCTTAACCCATGGGAGCCGCTGTATGGATTATTTATTGTTTCATCTTCAGTTTTTTTTCTTTCCACAGATAAGGTTCATAAACAATAATAACATTTTTGTTTTTTGTGCCAAAGCTAATAATATGGCAGGGATCACAGAAGGCAGACAGTGCTTGAACAATATCCAAAAATTAATGATTTTTTTTTATGTTAAAAAATGTAGATCAAATAACTCAAGAAAAAAATGTTCACCATTAGTGAAAAACAGCGTACAGCTCAAAATATAGGAGTCAGTTGAGAAATTCAAACAAACTATTTGGGTTGGATGACTCACAAAATCTATGCACACAACAATATCAGCACTTTGATTAAGAACATAAGACCATTCATTCCAAGCTTGGTCAAGCTTGTTGGGTCACATATAAGAGCAGGATTGTTGCAGAAACATTTTAAAAATTGTGAGGAGTTCTGCTTCAACCTCCAATGACCCTTTTGGTGAAGTACATTTTGGTTTTCACCTTAAATGAATTTCCCATTAACTATCAACAAGGTTAATAAGTATAGGTTTCATTATTTTACAAGAAGAATGTTGCTGGATCTTTAAGAACAATACATAGCCATCTCTACTCAGGTTCAGGTTTATTGAATGGGATTCTTACTTGCATGTCTGCTCAGGATAGTGAACATAATACAATAACAGTACACACACAGAATAAAGTGTGTGTAAAATGCAACAGATACTATATGCATAGAGTATATCTCTCTATATATAAAATCCAACTTCTGTCTGTATGTCTGTCCACTTTTCACAAGAGAACCACTTAATGGATTTAGATCCTGTTTTTTCTACTGTATAATTTGCTTGAACATTCCAGTTGATTTTGTGACTTCTCTCATTGTGCTATGTATCATAGTTTGCTTGTGGTACCGATTTTTTTGCGTGAATCTGAGAGACATGCAGCAGGCACCAGCTCACTCACGCACCAGCCTAAGGGCGTGCACCTAACCTCTGCTTAGCTAGCAAACGAGAGAACTACTTAATGGATTTAGATCGGGTTTTTTTCTATAATTTTCCTGAACATTCTGGTTGATTTTGCAACTTCTCTCATTGCTCTAAGAATCATAGTTTGCTTGAAGAAGAGATATATTTGAGCTAATCTGAGACAGAAGCTGCGGGCTGAGGGGAGGGGGGTGCATGACATCAAGAGTAGGGAGCCGGGTGGGGCCCTCCTCACTGTTCTGTTTCACGGGGGATGGCCATATATATATATTATGAGGGACCATTCAGGAAAAAAAGATTGATTTGTAAATATATAAATTGGTTCAGATATATATATTGGTTCAGATACATTGGTTTGAATATATATAAATTGGTTTTAATACATCCATTCAGATATATATATATCGGTTCAGATATATACATTGGTTGGGATACATTGGTTTAGATATATACATTGGTTTGAATACATCTGTTCAGATATACAGTATACAATGGTTTGAATACATCCGTTCAGATATATATAAATTGGTTTGCATAGATTCGTTCTGAGATAAATACATTGGTTTAAATAGATTGGTTTAGATATATACATCGGTTCAGATACATCCATTCAGATATACTGTATATATTTTTTTCACCACATAAAACGTTACTTTATAAAAGATAGAAAGCAGGGTGGAGATTTCTATTATTCCTTATTGGCAGCATTTCTTTTAAAGAAGATTCACATCAATAAGGAGAAAGATTTTCTTATTTTGACAGGACAATCTTTTTTTTAGGCATAAGCACTTGCACATGCACATACTGACACAAGAAGAGAATACAGTAATCCCATGCTATATCGCGCTTCGCCTTTCGCGGCTTCACTCTATCGCGGATTTTATATGTAAGCATATTTAAATATATATCGCAGATTTTTTGCTGGTTCGCGGATTTCTGCGGACAATGGGTCTTTTAATTTCTGGTACATGCTTCCTCAGTTGGTTTGCCCAATTGATTTCATATAAGGGATGCTATTGGCAGATGGCTGAGAAGCTACCCAACTTACTTTTCTCTCTCTCTCTCTTGCGCTGACTTTCTCTGATCCTGACGTAGGGGGATTGAGCAGGGGGGCTGTTCGCACACCTAGACGATACGGACGCTCGTCTAAAAATGCTGAAAGATTATCTTCACGTTGCTACCTTCTGTGCAGCTGCTTCGTAAAGCGACATGCTGCACGGTGCTTTGCATACTTAAAAGCTGGAAGGGCACGTATTGATTTTTGATTGTTTGTTTTTCTCTGTCTCTCTCTCTCTCTCTCTCTTTCTCTGCTCCTGACAGAGGGGGTGTGAGCTGCCGCCTTCAACAGCTTTGTGCCACGGTGCTTCGCATACTTAAAAGCCAAACAGCCCTATTGATTTGTTTGCTTTCCTCTCTCTTTCTGACAGTCACTGCTTCTGACGCGCACTCCTTTGAAGAGGAAGATATGTTTGCATTCTTTTAATTGTGATAAAGGAACCGTCATCTCTGTCTTGTCATGGAGCACAGTTTAAACTTTTGAAAAAGAGACAAATGTTTGTTTGCAGTGTTTGAATAACGTTCCTGTCTCTCTACAACCTCCTGTGTTTCTGCGCAAATCTGTGACCCAAGCATGACAATATAAAAATAACCATATAAACATATGGTTTCTACTTCGCGGATTTTCTTATTTCGCGGGTGGCTCTGGAACGCAACCCCCGCGATGGAGGAGGGATTACTGTATATATATAT
Organism: Erpetoichthys calabaricus; assembly: GCF_900747795.2. Classification (NCBI taxonomy): domain Eukaryota; kingdom Metazoa; phylum Chordata; class Cladistia; order Polypteriformes; family Polypteridae; genus Erpetoichthys; species Erpetoichthys calabaricus. The sequence continues at coordinate 154,615,511 of NC_041402.2, read as the reverse complement.
ATATATATATATATATATATATATATATATAAACCAGTGATTTTCAACATTTTTCATTTCATAGCACAAATAAAGTAATAAGTAAAATTCTGCCATACCCCCAAAAATATTTTTTTTCTGATCTGACAAAAAAATAGGCATCATTTTTGACTGACTTACAAAAAAAAGTAATAGTTATTACTTACCCTCTTTGCTTCAAATTGTCCTTTTAAAAAACCTTTTTGATATAATTTATTTATGACAGTGTAAAATAAAAAAGTACTGCTCAAAATTATAATGCGCCATATCAAACAGGAAGAGGTGGTAGTAGGGGCTGACTCACAGTTAAATGATCACTGGTTTGTGCCCGGGGGGCTTTCTTTCTGTTATTTTACTTATTTATTTATTTTTACAAATTGCTTTGAGTAGTAAGAAAGGTGCTATAAGAAACGTAAGGAATTACTATTATTATTATTATATGTGTGAAAGCTCAACAATACCATGTGTTCATTGAAATAATTACATAGCAAGGTGCGCACGCAATACAAACATAATGTGTATAATATTGAAGTAAAGGTTCATATAAATTGATTATATGAAATCAGATTTAGTATACAAATCTTTAACAAGTTGAGACATGTAAACTAGTTAAAATGCACGAAATTATACATGTATTTATTTCTAGTTCACATATAGTGTATATATATTATTAAAATAATGATATAAAATTCATATAAAATGGTATAGAATCTGCGTTGTAGACTTGTTTTGTGTCATATTTCTTCAAAGAAGTCTTCAATTGGCTTGCTTTAAAAAATCTTACGGCACACCTGTTTACTGTTGAAAATCGCTGATCTAAACCAATGAATATATATTTGAACAGATACTCTAAAATATCTGTGCCTCTTAGAACCCAGTGTCCCTTCTCTTAGGTGCACTGAGATGTGATTGCTGCGGAACTCCTCTTGTTCGCGTGCCTTTGCGCGCCACTTGTCTTTTGTTTTAACACATTCTCCGTGCAAAATGCTGTCATATCTCTCAGTAAACATGCATGCGCAGCAATGTCCTGATGTCTGCATTCTAAGGCTACAGGTATATTAAACGCTATTGACGTTTTACCGGGGTGCTCTGTGATTGACGGCAGACAGTAAACTTTGTTAAAAATATACCAGTCTTCAGTTGTATTTTCAGTCGTTTTGGCGTGTTTACTGTTCTGTTACTAAAAAATTCTTCAACGGGGCTCATCAACAAAGAAACATGGATAGTAAAATTTAGTAAAATATTAGTAATAATAATATATTGCTCAACAGCCAGTAACACTTTACAAAGACTGTTTTGTAAAACACAGCTCGTTAAAATAAATGTAGCAATCCATTGTCATGCAATAAGTGATAGCTTACTCTTAAACATTTACACAGGTGGTTGATCCTTGGGATACAAAAGGAAAAAAAAATCCATGGGAAAGACTTTGTTGTTGAACTCAAATTTCACCTCCGCCATATGAGTCATTAAAACTATTGGAATTAAATACTTTATGTACTATATAAATAAATAAATAAATTTCCTATGACAACCACCCTTTCACCTCTTTACATTGGAGAGGGATCTCATTTTCATAGCAGGTGCAATTATCCTATAAAACACATAGGAGTTATGTGTACAGTTTTTCATGGGAGATTAAAACTCATCAAATGTATTTTAAAAACTTGTAGGAAACAGTCTGTGGCATTCCTTATCTGCATTGGTCCCTTACAAAATGAACACCAGGTAGTTAAAATTGTGCAGTTTCTTTAAGAAGCCTATCAGACAGTCTTTTATAGCACTTTCATATCAAGTGTATCTCTTAATCCATTCTAGCAGAGGAGACACTCATGTCCAGAGCTTGGTCTATGATGTAGAAATGTGTGCCCCCTGTCTTCTGCTTGCAAAGTTAATACTGGAATTATAAAACTGTCCACAATTTATTTAAAAAGATTGAAGGAAGTCTTCTATATCACTTTTTTGTCTACTATGTCCTTACTCATCCACTGGTGGGGGGGCCCTCATTTCCTCAGTGGAGCCTGAATACTGCTTACAACATAAACACTAAACAGTTAAAATTGTTGAGCTTGTATTTGAACAATTTTATATCACTTTCATGTCTACTGTGGTGGTCTGTACCTTCCACTGCAGGGGACACTAATTTCTACGGCTGGAGAAGAGCTGTACAAATGTGGGCCCCTGTCTGCTGCTTTTAAAATGAACACTGGAATTGCAAAATTGTTCAAAATCCCTTTTAAAAGTTCACAGGCACCCTTTAGTATCACTTACCTTTCTATTGTGGTCCTCTGTTCTGTCAGCTGGCAGAGATACTCATTTTCATGGCCGGAGCTAATCTTTAGAATTGTATTTCTGTTCTGAAAAATTAGGCTACAATATCAAGCGCTTACACTGTCTTTTTTAACTATGTCTATGAAAATTGCTGTGAGTAGCCAGAAAAATACAATATAAATGTACAATATTATTATTATTATTATTATTATGTCAGTTTTTTTAAATCCAAATAAAGCTGATAGGACTTCTTCCAAGATATGTGCCACTCTAGGGTACCAACAAAGTCAAACTGATTAGGAAATTTTGTGATCTGTTTGTTTAAAGTACATTAAGCAAAAAATAACTTTTTATCATCCTCTCATTTCTAATTTGGCATTTCAGGATACAGTATATACTGCAAATATACCTTTACATTGTAACCACTGACAATTATTTACCCGTGTGCTTGCATTTTCCATGAAACAGCTTCAATGTGTGCACAAAGTAGGTAATAAAACACACAAATTCTGACATTAGCATAACTGTTGAAGGAAAAACGTGTGTTAAAATCTATTCTATGGCGTTTTCATAAAGTAATCATTATATACTTTTTGAGGTTTCTTGATATATTTTGTAATCAGATTTTTAAAATATTAAAAAAAAATTTTTTATTTTTACTGCCACTTCACAGATCAACAATCCCCAATTTGGTCACTGTCAGAATAAGTCTTTTTACTTTTTTCCTGTGTCCATTAATACATTTTCCGGGTTTCACTACCCATCTGAAAGAGTTGGCATCAGGTTGGGTGGCACTTTTAAACTGTAGTAGTGTGAGCAAGTGTCAGTGTGGCAAGCACTAGACTGGCATTGCTTTCAGTCTCATTTTTTGTCTTCTGGCCCAAGCCTGTAAATCTCATTTGCAAACGGGTGGCTTGGATGGAGGACAGATACTAACAATTTTCAAGGCTATTTAAAACAATACTAAAAGATATTTGTGTATGTGTGTTGTACTGCCCCATGTTGTAAGTGTTAGATCCTGTGGCATGCGGCTGGAGGTGGTACCCAGCCGGGACGCCCAGGAGGACTGGAGGAGGGCTTGTGCCTCCTCCAGACCACGAGGGGGTGACCGCCCTGGTTGTGTTGGGGGCCACAGGTACAGAGCTGGGAAGCTCAACCCTGTAGGGGCCCGTGGTCACCGCCAGGGGGTGCCCCGATGCCTTGGGAGCTCTGGACCTCAGCACTTCCGCCACACCCGGAAGTGCTGGGGGGAAGAGGATCAGGGACACCCGGAGGGCTTCCGGGTTCACAGCCGGTGCTTCCGCCACATGGGGGTGTGTCGACGGAGGCTTATCAGGAAGCACCTGGAGCCCATCCAGAGCTGAATAAAAGGGGCCACCTCTCTCCATTCAAGGCTGGAGTCGGGTGGAAGTGGACGGAGCTCAGAGGAGAAGAGTGGAGGTGGTCTGAAGAGTGAAGGCATAGTGTGTATTGGCCAGGACTTGAAGGGGTGATTGGTGCTGGGGCACTGGGATTGTGCTCACTACTGTAAATAATTAGTGTAAATAAACGTGTGTGTGGTGATTAACAACATGTCTACCTGTCTGTGTCCAGGCTGGTTCCCACAATCCATTGAAGAAGTCAACTTAAATAAAGAAAATGTACATTTTGGAGGTTTGTTTGAAGTGTTTTACATTATAACCATATTATTATTTGCTATGTGAATATACTTTTTTCAAGAGGATGACCTTTACTATTGTCAAAAAAGACAAGCAGGGCAACAGGATGAATATGAAAGTTATTTGTTGAGTTTAGGAGACAAAGGATACTTAAGGAAGTTCATGCCAGTGCTATTGGTGTACATTGTGGAATTTATAAAACTGCTGCTATTATTTCACAAAGATGTCACTGGCCTGGTTTTATGTTGTTATTAAAATGTCTGCGTTTTCTGATAATTATAATCATTATTTTAATTAAAAGACTATAATTTTCAGAACATATTCAATAAAATGTTTTAATATCTCAGTTGCTGTTTGTCGGACTCTTTTAATTGATTTGTCATACAAATGTGCATCAGTGGATATTTGATACATCATTTGACAAATAATATTAATGTTTCAAAGTCTCATATATTTCAGATAGATAGATAGATAGATAGATAGATAGATAGATAGATAGATAGATAGATAGATAGATAGATAGATAGATAGATAGATAGATAGATAGATAGATAGATAGATAGATAGATCTTTATTTGTCCTCTAAGGGAAAATGTGCTTCTTTTTTTTAAACAGAGGCTGAATGAATAAATAAATTAATATTAATATATGATGAAAAAAAACACCCAATCCAATAACAATTTTAGCTGTCTAATGTTCATTTTGCAAGCAGCAGTTGGGGCTCACAACTCTGAGGCAAAAGCTCAGCTGTAGAAGTGAGTGTCCCTTTGAGTGGAGAGGACAATGGGACACAGTAGACTTGAAAATGATGTAGAAGATTTTCATCAATCTTTTACCATGGATTTCAGATAATATTACTTATCCAGGGTTCATTTTGAAAGCAGCAAACAGGGTGCACACAAGCCCATGGATCTGCTCCAGCCATGGAAACGAGTGTTCACTGTAGGGGATAGGATGCAGTCGCATAGTGGAGAAGAATATATAGAAGACTATACCTATGATATTTTAAAATCAATTTTTCATAATTTTACTTCTCTGGTGTTCATTTTGTAATCAGCAGTCAGAGGCAACACATTTTATGGCTCTGCAGCAGCCATGGAAATGAGCGTCCCCACCAGTGGATGAGACATGCATTTTCATTGCAATTGTTTTAATGACTGATATGGCGGAGGTGAAATTTGAGTTCAACAACAAAGCCTCTCTGTAATATTAATAACAGTCCTGATTTGAAAATTTCTTTCAATGTATACATATTACTTGTTTTTCCAGCAATTTTCAAAGGAATGTTTTGAAAGATAATTTTTCGAAGGGGCAATAACAAATTGTTTGAAACATGATTCAAGGCAAATAAACACAATGCTTGTTCATATTCTGTAATTCTAAAAGTAAATAAATCTTCTAATCTTCTTGTCTTAAGTACATATATATTGTAAGTATATGCTGTTATATTTATAATAACTTCTGAATAAATAAAATAAATCATGATGATGGTAAATGAACTAGTAAGTGAACTTAAAAGAAAATATACTAAAAATATTTATTCTTCCGCATATATTTAACCAGATTTTAGAATAATCATTCATTCCCAAATGCAGTATTTACTGTCTCATTAAGTGGAAGCAAAAAAATAGGTCAATCTTATGCAAGCATACTTTGTGAATTTTAAGTGTGAGAAAGTAGAAAGTAGGAGTTCTTTAAGTAATAATTGTATGATTACAATATCGGAACAAAAGCTTTTTTTGGACAAGCCAAATAAAAATGGTCTTTTACTGACATTCAATCAGTACTACAGAAAAAGTATTCAAAGACAGCTCTAAAAATGGTAAAATAATATTCACAAAATTTATGAAAGACAGAGGAAGAATCTGGAAAAAACTGCCAATCAGAAACCTTGCCAACTTTTAAAAAGTATTTAGATGAGATATTAGGACAATTTAGCTATTAGCTGAACAAATGAGCTTGATGGACTGAATAGCCTGCCTTCGCATGTCAAATTTCTCATGTTCAGAGGGGTTTTTTATGTAAAAATAGATTTCTTCAAAATAACCAAAAGAAATTTCACTTCCTTCTTTTACTGCCGCATGTACATTACATGTCAGATGCTACATGGACTTTTATTATTTTAATATTATAATATTAAATAATATTTTAATATATTTAGTGCTAATCATCTGCACTTGAAGATTATTGGAATAAACATCATGTACAATTCTAGCACACTACAAGTACATGTCATTCAGCAACTTGTTAACATTTTCTTTCTAACGTGTGTTTGTAGTAAATACATGTTAATCCTTTTGGTTAATACTGAGACATCCGGGAGAAGGTGCTTGGTTATATTTTTCAAGTAGTTAAAATAAAGTAGATACTGTAAAAAATTAGTCACACTGTAAGTATAATGTATTTATGTGCTGTGTAATTTGAAGTGATTGGTGATTGTTGAATATATGTGTAGAGAGCACAGAGAGAAAGAATCTGCCTGCTGGGTCAATCACTCAAGGTATCCTGACTCTCCTTCCTTAGTGTAGAGGTGGGAAACCTGAGCCATAACAATCACAAGCACTCAAGCTTACACAGAGGATTTCAGTTTATCTACTAGGCCACAGGCTCTTTAGCACCGAATTCTCAGTTCTTTTAATGAGGCCCCTAAGCTGGCACCCTTGCTCAGACCTCACAAGAACTATGTGAAACTATTGCCTTAAGCCACATCATTATCACATATGTTTTTTACTTATTAAAATGGTTAACAGTTAAAATATTTAAAATATTTTAGAATTTGCCAAAAAAATACCTTTCTCCCATTACCATATCCCTTAATATATTATTTACACTCTTGCATTTGGCAGCTGAAAAGGCCAGGAAAGTGGTGACTTTGGCATTGACATCATCATAAATATGGTGTGAATGACTCCATGAATTGTTACATTTATAAGATAGAAAATAAAAACAGGTGAATATTTTACAGCTGGTGCACAAAAAAAAACTGTAAATTGTGACTGCCTGTCTGTCTGTCTGTCTGTCTGTCTGTCTGTCTGTCTATCTATCTATCTATCTATCTATCTATCTATCTATCTATCTATCTATCTATCTATCTATCTATCTATCTATCTATACTATACCGTACCATTTTCTAAGTCCGCTTAATCATGTGCAGGGCCATGGGGGCTCAAGTCTATCCCAGTAAGAACAGGGTGCAAGGTAGGAACAATCCCCTGGAAAGTGCAGTAGTCTGTTATTTGTTACCAGATATTCAGATGTGTTGTTGTTTTTGTTGAATTTGAGTTATTGTGTTTCACATCTTTTATGTTATTTTGTTGATTTAATATGTGATTTTGTAATAGTGTAATAGTGTAGTCCTTTTAAATATATTGATGTTCCTTGTTCTTTATGGTTGCAGCCACAGGAGGCAGGGTCACCCTGACATTACTGGTGCTGGACCCTCCCTCTTCATAAGTAGCCTGGAGGAAAAGACGCCAGAAGCAGTGCATTCTACTGCAAAGTAGTTTAAAGTGAGTATTGTTTTTTGTGTGGAGTTCCTGGCATTTTTTATTTTTTCTGTTATGTCTTTAGTATTTTGCTATCTGATTACATATTAGGACTTGTTTGCCTTGGATTGCCTTATGTTTGGAACTCCAAATTATGACATAATGCACTGTTCAAAATGTAAAAACCATGGCACCAAAAGTAGTGCAGTTCAATCTAAACTAAAAATTTTACTGAAATATTTACAGACTGTTACTTATGAGATCTGAGGTTTTCATTCAAAATTTAACCCTGGAATTACCAAAGCCTATGAAAAAACTCGTAAATCTGGGCCACCTTAGATCTCTTCGCACCTCTCCGTCAAGACAAGCAACAAGCAGCCTACTATTCCATCCCCCCACCACCACAGAATGGGCACAAAGTTCTCCCAGTTCCTGCCTTGATTATCTGGGAGTGAAGTTCTGGAGTTTTAGAATGGAAATAGTTCGTTATTTAGAACACATGCATCTCATGTGTGTTCTGTTTCTACAAAAATCTGTGCAAAAACATCATTAAAATAGAAATGTTTTTCCTATTTTAGTAATAAATGACAAAATGTAGATATAAACTACGTATGTAATGTGTGAATCTTGAAGTCCAAAGATCAAATAAACACTTTCACAAAAGGTTCAATGATAATGCAACAGCTTCTGTGGCGCAGTGGTAAGAAATTGCTGACTTGTAATGAAGAGTCCCCTGGTTCGATCCTCACTACCTCGTATATTTACCGTTTTGAGTAGTGAGCTGCTCTTATTCTTAACATTATACAATAAAAACATACATTTAATTTGCATCTGTAACAGCCGGTGTAAATTTATAGTACTTGTAAAAGTTAGCGTTTTTTTTTTTTCACTTTTATTCTCTCAGTCATGATCATAATACATACAAACCCACCAACCCCCCGGGGATCTGACACTGTTAGTTTTTATTTGTAACTGGGAATAACTGTAGATGTGAGTGGTGTTTTGAGACAAATCAAACTGGAAATTCTCTTATTTGGATAAATAAAAGCTGACACACAAACGCCGGTGAATCTGCCTTCTTCCTATCTCATTGTCACTTTTTTATTCAATTTATTGAGTGTTCCTGCTTACGCTGAATTAGTATGTGCCTTATGGTCCGTGATGTCAAAGCCGCACTGACAAAAAACAGAGACATAGGTATATATGATATTTAGAATTATTCATTTTATGACCTGTATAGTACATTTTGGAAAACATTGCAGCACGGATGCAACATTATTCATATTATTCATATTCATTTGCATACCATCTTGCGGTTGTAATCAGTGACCACATGTTTTTTTTTGTCTGATCTTGCCCAGTCTCCACATTTTGGTGCATGGTGCTGTTTCTTTTGTACTCCAGGACAAGCAGAGGAAAGAATAGTACAGAGAGGTCAGTTCCGCGCTATATGCAATCATCAAATTCAAATGTTAACAGTTCCCATACACCCAAGGAATGTCGTTCCTACATTTATAACATGAGAACCTGTTGCAATGTACACACTTCTTTCTCTGCTTTGGTTCCTATTACTGACACTGACTGAGTTTGCTTTCCTGGGTGAAGCAAGCGGCTGTCTTGGAACAGAAGCTTGCTGATGTTGCATCCTCCTCTTCTTTTTCCATCGCCTTTTCTTGTAAGAAGCGATGACGAAGCTTCTCTGCAAGGTGAGCCATGAACACTCTTCTTTTCTCAGTGGACCCCGTACATGCCTTGCACAGCACGTGTGCGTTGATCGCTGCCAGGTCAAGCTTGTTATAGCACAAGCAACCAGCCACCTACGTGTTCCTGCTGACACTGAATAAGCTCACGCCTTCTGATGCATGATGTCAATGCAGCACGGAGAATAAAAGAAAGAGACAAATATATGGGACATTGGGTGTACATTTATGATACTTGAAAAAGTTAGCCTTTTTCACTTTTATTCTCTCAGTCACAATTACATTCTCTCTTCCCCCTCTACTCTTGATCTGACCCTAACTAACAGCGCTAGCATAAATTCACACCCGATATGACGCTATTCATTTTTAAATAATATTGCATTAGTGTGATGATGTTTTCTGATTGGTACTATTCAAGTCATAAAATTATTTCATCAAAATGTCCCATATATTTGTCTCTTTCTTTTTTTCTCTGGTGCTGCGCTGACATCATGCACCAGAAGGCGTGAGCTTATTCAGTGCGAGCAGGAACACGTAGGTGGCTTATTGCTTGTGCTATAACAAGCTTGACCTGGGGGCGATCAACACACATGTAATGAGCAAGGCATGTACAGGGTGTCCACTGAGAAAAGAAGAGTGTTCATGGCTCACCTTGCAGAGGAACTTTGTCATCACTTCTTACAAAAAAAGGCAATGGAAAAAGAAAAGGAGTATGCAACATGAGAAAAGCGCTATATAAATGTAATGAATTATTATTATTATTATTATTAATTATTATTAACATCGGCAAGCTTCTGTTTCAAGACAGCCGCTTGCTTAGCCCAGGAAAGCAAACTCAGTCAATGTCAGTAATAGGAACCACAGCACAGAGAGAAGTGTGTACATTGTAATAGGTTCTCATGTCGTAAATGTAGGAAGGACGTCCTTGGGTGTGTGGGAACTGTTAACATTTGAATTTGATGATTGCATATAGTGCGTAACTGACCTCTCTGTACTATTCTTTCCTCTGTATGTCCTGGAGTACAAAAGAAGCAGCACCATGCACCAAAATGTGGAGATTGGGCAAGATCGTAAAAAAAAAAAAAAACATGCAGTCACTGATTACAACTGCAAGATGGTATGCGAATGAATAAGAATAATGTTGCATCCGTGCCACAATGTTTTCCGAAATGTAATATACAGGTCATAAAATGAATAATTCCAAATATCGTATATACCTATGTCTCTGTTTTTTGTCAGTGCGGCTTTGACATCATGGACCATAAGGTGCATACTAATTCAGCACAAGAAGGAACACTCAATAAAATTGAATAAAAAAGTGACAATGAAATATGAAGGAGGCAGATTCACCGGCGTTTGTGTGTCAGCTTTTATCCATCCAAATCAGAGAATTTCCAGTTCGATTTGTCAAAAAAACACCACTCACATCTACAGTTATTTCCAGTTTCAAATAAAAACTAACAGTGTCAGATCCCTGGGGGTTTAGTATACAGTATATCATGTTCGTGACTGAGAGAATAAAAGTGAAAAAAAATGCTAAATTTTACAAGTATAGTGATCCCTTCTCGATCACGGGGGTTGCATTCCAGAAACCCCCCGCGAAAGGTGAAAATCCATATGTTTATATGGTTTTTTTTATATTGTCATACTTGCGTCACAGATTTGCACAGAAACACAGGAGGCTGTAGAGACAGGAACTTTATTCAAACACTGCAAACAAACATTTGTCTCTTTTTCAAAAGTTTAAACGTGCTCCATGACAAGACAGAGATGACAGTTCCGTCTAACAATTAAAAGAATGCAAACATATCTTCCTCTTCAAAGGAGTGCGCGTCAGGAGCACAGAATGTCAGAGAGAGAGAGAGACAGAAAAGCAAACAATCAAAAATCAATAGGTGCTATTTGGGCTTTTAAGTATGTGAAGCACCGCGCGGGAAGCATATCGCGCGACAAAGCAGCCGCAAGAAAGGGAGAAATGTGAAGGTAGTCTTTTAGCATTTTTTAGAGGAGCGTCCGTATCCTCTAGGGGTGTGAACAGCTCCCCTGCTCACAATATATTTTAAGCCCTTATAAACTCTCCCACACTCTTATAAACATTTCCCGCACAGTTATACAGCATAAACCCTTTATATTCTCTTAGATATTAGGTAAGATTCGTTGAAATTATGTATGTAAACACACTTTATATACTACACACAAACATACGTATCATATATCATTGAGTTTTATTTAATATGTAATACATGCTCTGATTGAGTAGCTTCTCAGCCATCTACCAATAGCGTCCCTTGTATGAAATCAACTGGGCAAACCAACTGAGGAAGCATGTACCAGAAATTAAAAGACCCATTGCCCGCATAAATTCGCGAACAAGCAAAAAATCTGCGAAATATATTTAGATATGCTTACATATAAAATCCACGATAGAGTGAAGCCATGAAGTCGAAACGCGATATAATGAGGGATTACTGTACTATAAATTTACACCAGCTGTTACAGTCGCAAATCAAATGTATGTTTTTATTGTATAATGTTAACAATAAAAGCAGCTCACTACTCAAAACGGTATATATACGAGGCAGTGAGGATCAAACCGGGGACCTCTTGATTACAGGTCAGCAATTCTTACCACTGCGCCACAGAAGCTGTTGCATTATCATTGAACCTTTTGCGAAAGTGTTTATTTGATCTTTGGACTTCAGGCTTCACACATTACATAGTTTATGTCTACATTTTGTCATTTATTACTAAAATATGAAAAAAGTTTCTGTTTTAACTATGTTTTAACACAGATTATTGTAGAAACGGAACACACATGAGCTGCGTGTGTTCTAAATAACAATCTATTTCCTTTCTAAAACTCCAGCACTTCACTCCCAGATAATCAAGGCAGGAAATGGGAGAACTTTGTGCCCGTTCTGCGGTGGTAGGGGGATGGAATAGTAGGCTGCTTGCTGTTTGTCTTGATCGGCACGTTTACAAGACAAAAGACGCCTGATGGAGAGGTGTGAAGAGATTTAAGGTAGGCCAGATTTACAAGTTTTTTCGTAGGCTTTGGTAATTCTAGTGTAAACAATGAAACCCCAGCAGAAGTAATGCATTCTGTAATTTAACAATTACAGGATTTTGACACCAAACTTAAGAAAAAAATCATAATTATTAAACAAAATGAAAGATTTGGAGGATGATGAAGATTATGATTTAGCAGACTACTTACATGTAGTTGCTGTTTTGGTAAAGTCTGCTTTAAAAGACATTTGCCCTGTTTATAATCAGAATTGTAGAAGGAACCCAGTCACAGGGGAAGAACAAACCAGTGTGTTTCTTTGAACCGGTCTCAAGCCCGAATAAATGGGGAAGGTTATGTCAGGAAGGGCATTCAGTGTAAACTTCTGCCAAATCAATACGGACACCAATACAGATTTTCATACCGGATTGGTCGTGGCCTGGGTTAGCAATGGCTGCCACCAGTACAATTAGCCAATATGGTGATGGAAGAGATTGGGCCACTGTTGGCTGACATAGGAGAAGAAGTTGGGGGGGGGCGTGTGTGGAGGAAGGAGGAGAAGAGGAAGTTAAAGAGAGTGGCAGGGGAAAGTGTAGTTAGGCAGCATAAGATGGTGGTCTGTTGGATGACGCTGAAGATAAAGAAGAGAGAGAGTGAGGGCAGAGCCAAGGATCAAATGGTGAAGTTGAAAAAGGAAGATGAGGATGAGTTCAGGGAAGAGGTAAGATGGGCACTGGGTGGCAGTGAAGAGTTGCCAGATAGCTGGGCAACTACAGCAAAAGTAGTAAGGGTGACAGCAAGAATTGTGCATGGCGTGGCTTCTGGACAGAGGAAGGAGGAAAAGGAAACCTGGTGGCAGAATGGGGAAGTACAGGAGAGTATACAGAGGAAGAGGTTGGCGAAGAAGAAGTGGGATAATCAGAGAGATGCAGAAAATAGAATAAGAGTACAAGAAGATAAAGAAAAGGTGTATGATGAGTTGTATGAGAGGTTGGACACTAAGGAGGGAGACAAGGAGAGACAAGTTCATGCATTTTCAATTTTTATTTTCATCTCACTATTTTTTTTTTATCAAACTTTTATTAATAATAAATAAATAATATGTAACACTGAGAAATTTCTATATGTAAGAAATCACCAAATCACCCCTGTAGTCCAGCACCATAATGGCAATGTGAATTCATCACAGCACCTTTCCGAACTAAGAGAGGTTTCATATTACAAATGTTTGTTAAAATATATTACCAAGGAAGCAGCAGAATCCAAGTTTTGAATGGACTCACTGCAGCCTTGGTTAGTTTTTGATGTAAAAAACTCTAGATGAATATATTTATGGAAAGAGGATATCCAGTTCTTCAAATTGATTAACTCAGTGGTCTTCCATCAGGAAGCAAAATGCAATTTAGGAGCTACTGTAACCAAGCATATGAATGTGAAAGGGAAAGAATAATTTACAGTAAAGAAGGAACTTGGATTGACACCATCGAATAAACTGAATGAGAAATTATGGACCAGAAGGCTACAGCAAGAGGACAGAACCATTACTTGTGCATAATGTGCCAGAATACCAAAGGGACAATGACTGTATAAAGCATCGGGGCAAAAACCCATTAACTGTAGTGTGCAAAGGGTGACATAAAGCTTAGACACATAATAGACACATATTTAAATTAAGTAAATTGATCATTAGGATTCCTCAAGGAATATTTAATATTTTTGAAAGTGGTATCCTTACAAAATAAAGGACTAAGTTAGAGCTTAGGACCACTGAGAAAGAAGGAAAGGGGAGGGAAGGATTTAAAGCCAGAGCTGCCAAATTGATCACCCAACATCTTGATGCTAAACTCCATCCAGTTAGACTGAGAACAAGGATGACTACCTATCAGTAATACGTTATTGCTATAATTGATAATAAATGTGAGTGAATGCATATGCCATTTTAATATAGATCTTAATAGTCACTCTGTTCTTTACCAATGTTTGATAGTATATGCTTTAATAAGACAGGCCTGGCTCCAGGAAAACATTTAGCCAGGCTATGTCCCCCAAATATGTCACATATACTGTTACTTAAACCATGCCCCACCTAGTATTTCAGACGCAACCCCTTATCATTTTGGTTTTAAAACCGTCGCTGTAATGGGGTCAAATAAAAGCTAAAGATGTTTAGGTTAAAACTAACACCTGTCATGAATTTGAATGGAGTGCTCCAACCAAGGTCTCTTGCCATTCTAAATAAACCTGGAGAGCAAAGACTGAAACTATAACAAGAGGTATAGGTTAAGGAAACACATTAAGTTGAGTCTGGGAACAACATTCATCCCAACAATAGGTAGGCATGTTTGAGCAGACAAAGGAACACAAAACCATGATATGATGTTGGCAAAGGCATGAAGAAAGTCTGAAGTGACACTCTTTTATACCAAGGAGTATTTTACAATGCGCAGATATTTAAGCCATTCAGTATTCAGGAACGGAAGTTGGAAAAGTAGCAGACTAAACTGGTGGTATGGGAATACTTCAACCAATCAATTTTCAAACCTGACATTTTTTTTTAGGATTCAAAATGTTCTAAAACATGTGCAAGATTATTAGGGACACCAAAGTGTGTTATTAGTATAAAGAGGCATTCTATGGTTTGTATTATGTAGCAAAATACGGGCAAGTGTCTTTGTTGTTGGAATTACTTCAGCTAATCTCTCCTGTGATAAATTAAAGCAAAGAGGGGAGAATGGACAACACTGTCTGAATTCCTTTTTATTTGTTAGGAGTACTGCTGAGGAAGTGGAGTATCATGTTTAAATCATGCCCACAAACCTCACACCTAAATCTGACTTGTCTGAAACTGGGCAAAGTAATGCCTAATTTAGCTGATCCAGTGCCTTTTGAGCATCAAGTAAGAGTAAAGCTGCAGAGTGTATAAAGGAGCAGCCATAATGTCACATATTGTCTGAGGAAAACTGAAGTGAATAAGAATAATTTGATCCAGGTAGAGGAGTTGGAACTTTAGAAAAAATGTTTATCACATGAATTCATTAAGGACAATAATCTGAGGCTGTGTCCACACTGCTACGTTTTCATTTAAAAATGGCATTTTTTAAAAGAAAACGATCACTGTCCATACTAGTGTTTCCACATTGTTTATGAAAGTATCTTTGTCCTCACTAAAATGAATGAAAAAGTAAGAGGAAGTGCCCTCCTTGAAGGCACTGGGATGGCCATGGGATTTATTGCAAAAAAGCATGTACAGAGCCATTCACTGTGTACAAAGTGCTATTTGGATGCATACAGGTAATCAACACAACAAGTGTCATGGAAAGCAACTTCTCTGTGTCTCCTATGATGGAATATGGTTGTCTTCCACGAAGTTCAACCAGTCAAGAAATGAGATGTTGTAATGAGCAGGATCAAATCATGGAAGTTATTTCTGTTATAACTATTGAAAGTGATTTTTGCTGTCCTTTTACTTCTAAGCCATTTGATAAGAGATGTCCATGGATCAACTGCTGTCTAAACTGGGTAGTAGCCTGGTATAGTGGTCAGTAGACATGTGCAAAATCCCCTGCTAGGCCAGAAACACCCTGTGGGTCTACTGTGCATGCAGAGCACTTTTTGTTCTGTGTGTCCAGCATACTCACAGACCCTATGCTTGTTTGTGCTTGCTGTTTGCTTCTAAACCACTAATTGTCTGTTGTGCAATGCTGACAAAATAAGTTTTCTGTCACCTTGAATAATTAACATGTTTAATGTACTTTAAGTTTATAACCAACACTTTAACTTCTAATATAATTTAGTACACATATATGTAAATGCAACGTGATAACAACGTTTCTTTTTGTAAATAAGCGGGTTTTTAATCGACTGTTAATATTCAACAGCATTACTCTGATTATTCTGGACTTTACGTTGTTCTAAGAGGTGAATCTGAATATGTTTTGAGTGTACACAATTGTATTAAAACATAAGAAATTTCCCCTTTTGTATACAAACGCCATCTTGAGCCTGTGTTTGGAAATTGGGTTAACAGTGCCATCTATTGATTGGCTTAAAGAACAGCATTTCAGATTTAAGGAACTGAAATTCTGATGATTGTAAGTACTCTGCCTGGGTAGTCTATAATGTTTAAGTTTTGACATTTTGATTGTTTATGCTTGTATATGGATCCCATTGGTACTTGTGTACTTACTGGTTTTTTTTTCTTTATTTCTGTGCGGATACCACACATATACGCATGTGTAGTATGGTACTCTGGTTGCAGCACTCTGAGAACAGGAAAGTCATCCAGCACATCATCAAAACAGCCCAGAAGATCATTTGCTCACAACTTTCCTCACTGTAAAAAATCTACAGAACCCATTACTGCCTTAAAGCCATGAACATCTGCAGAGACCCGACCAATCCTGGCCATAGCATTTTCATTCTTCAGCCTTCTGGCAAGCGCTACAGAGCCCTACATGCCCACACGACAAGATTGAAGAGCAGTTTCTATCCCAGAGCAGTGATATTTTTGGACACACACACACATAGTGCTTTAACCCCCAATAACAGAACCAATACTGTAACTGAACTGGAGCTCAGGTACATCATACATATTCATATACATGCCAGAGTGTGTGCAATCCATTTATAATGGCACTGAATGTATAATTACTGCAACTGTTATATTATTTATTCAACCTCCCCTTGAAGTGCATCTCAACCACCATGACTGTTCATTTATTACATACCCCTCTCCACTTCTTTAGTGCAATAACTTATTATTTTACACCCCCCCCCCCTCAATCCCCCCCAAAGTCCAGGTGAAACATTCAGTTTTGTATATCCCTCTAACAATGATGTGCTACAGGCTTCTTTTGTTTCCAGTAATGGCATTTTATTCTTCATTTTGGGTGTATATATTTTATCATTGATTTATAATGTACTGTATCTTACTTGTACATATGTTTTATAAATGCTACTATTTTCATAGTTTTTTTTGGGGGGAGGGCATCTGCAGATTTGCTCTAAACTACATTTCATTGTATTCTTACAGTGATAGTAAAGATGGCATATCTCATCTAATTTAATCTTACACATCTATTAAAATGTCTGCTGCAGAGCCTAAAAGGATGTTGAAACTACTCTCTGGTGTGATTGCTCTTCTTTTGAAGCTATCCGGTGTACGATCACCTCAGTAATGTTCAACTGTCCCTCACAAGACAGATTTCAAATTATTTGACAAAAACTGCAGGATGCTGGCCTACCAACCATTAATGGATTCTCAATGGTTGCTTTTATTTTTATATCATGTGTGCATTTTTTTAATATGTTGTTGCAACTGACAGACTCCACTGCGGTACTTCCATTTTGTCCAGTTGCCTGCTTAAATATTTTGCTAGAAGAATGATGAGGAAGATAGTGTCTTGGGATTCAGAGAGATTTCTTCAGTCAAGCTAGCTGTGCAGCTATCATGGGCAGTCAACGTAGCCACATTTTTTCCAACCAGACTGTTGCCATGGTTCAGGGAGTGCTTTGCTATTTAATTTCTTACACTATATTCAGTTAATAATGCAGGGGATATTTTTTGTAAGTGGTGAGTGAACTGTTATGAATGTCTAAGTCTGTTTGACATGAAATAGGCAGTTGTTGCAAATTTTGCTATTTTCAGACCTTTTATTTTTATTACAGTCTGATCACAGGTTACAGATACACAAAAAACTGAATCCCATTACTAGTATTGTACATACAAGAAGCCTGTCTTATTCTGCTAGCCCTTCATTATGTATTTCTACCTATTCCATGGTATCAAAGGGAGGGTTGACACTAATGCACTTCAGAATATTTTAATTGTGCTTTCTTGTTCAAATGTTATGACATAACTGCCATCTTGCATAACAGAATGAATTGTAATCAACAGATTCCATCAAGAGCAGAGAGCATGTTTTGTAATGTTTTCCTATTTAAAATGGTTCTAAACATCAACATGAGTAATAGGTCAAGAAGAGGGAATTGCCAGCTTAATTAAAAATTTGATACAACTAATCTGTGATCAATTCAAACCAACACATTACATTCCCTCTGTCTTTGTTTAGCTATTCCAGAATATTTAAAAAATAAAATTGCACAAATGGACTTTCAGAATATGCTTTAGTGATTAAACACAAGAAAGTATGAAATTAATCACATTTTTTTTTGTTTAAACAGAATATTGGTGTTTGTTTGCTAATGTACAATGACACAGACAAAATCGTTAATAAAAAGTTTTCACAAGAAGGCTTACTTTTTATAACTTTAGGTTTTACAAAGCACAGTAATACTCTGTTGGGTTATGGAAAAAAATAACATAAAACTTCCTTAAGTTCATATTAATTTCAATTTGTATGTAGAATTATGTGCTTCTTACAGAGCAGTGACTGTTGTAAAGTTGGATTTTATTGTGTCTAGAACCTGTCTGGACTTTGCATACTATTTATAACATTATTCATTTTTAACACTTTTGTGTTTATGTTTTGAACAAAATGTTATTTACTGTTTCTGAGCACCACCATTTTTCTCACTCTTTGTTGTTGACGATGGTGCTCCTTTACCATGTAATGAATACAGACAGTTGTGTCATGTGATGCCATCGTACTAACAGTATAAAATAAAGTGACAGTTTCAAAGTTGCTAGTTATTTCTAAAAACAAACTTCATGTGTTAGATATTTCATATCTGTTAGCTAGTTGACATTTTCACATTTTCTGACTTTAATTTTTTGCCATTTGCTTTAAGCTTTGATGATTATTTTTTCTTTGACTTTCCTGGTTTTTGACATCTGTGCTGTTTTTGGTTTTTGAGTTATTTGTCATTTACTGGCCCAGCACTTTTTTGCCATTTCCTTACAGAATTTCTATCAAGGCTAAAAAGCGACTATAATAAAACTCCAACTGCAGCCAAAAAAAGAAATTGAATACTACATCTGCTTATATACAATACAAGAAAAAAAAGCAGCCATCACTGTGAGACTGGCTTTAGAGTAACCTTAAGACTAGTGATCATACATTTGTGAATGTTAATGGTCCAATACTGCTTGCCGAAACAGGGTAGGGAGAAATAGGAACGTACAGGATGGCTAAAGGTGATGGTTAATTTTTTTAAAGGAACAGTAGAAAAGTGATTTAGCAATCTAAAGAAATTACACATAGATTCTGCCAATGATGGAAAAAATCGCAGGCCCACAGGGCAAAAGTAATTAGAGCATTGGAAAAATTGGCCATTCAGCTCAACAAAGTTCACTGATCCTATCCACCTAATGTCACCAAAACAACATCAAGTCAAATTGTGAATGTCTCTAAAGTCCTGCAATTTACTACACAATTTGGTTAATTGTTCTGTGAAATTTACCCGTCAGAAGTTTCCAGCTGTGAACCTGTGTTACCATTGAGCTCATTTTTAAGTAATGGCTAGTATCTACTGTACTAATTCCTTTCATAATTTTAAAATCTTCAACAATATCACCTCATCATATTTGTTTGCTTAAACTAAAATATTTCCATTTTTTTCATCTTTCTTCCTAAATCATACCTTTCAGTTCCACAATCAGCCTAGTCACTCTTCTCTGAACCTTCTCTAGTGCTTCTATGTGTTTTTGTAGACCAAAACTACATGCTGTACTCCAGGTGATGCCTCACCAGTGTATTATAAAACTTACACATTACCCCTTATGACTTGTACTCTACATATTGTGCTATATAACCTAACATCTGGGTATCCTTCATAATGATTTCTGTACAACTGTCTGTATGTTGATAGTGATGAGTCCATCAGCCACAAATCTACACAAACCTCTATTCTGCCCAAGTCCCTCTTTAATGATTAAGCTGATTTTAGATAATCTGACACTTATATTCCTATCCAGATCATGTATTTATAGTAAAACTGGCAGCGGCACCAGCACTGACCGAGACCACTTTTAACATCCCCTAATTCTGAAAAGGTACATTGCACTATAAACTTTTGCTTTTTATGTTTTAAACAAGTTTGCACCCATCAACACACTACACCTTGAACTCCCACTTCTCTTAATTTCATTGATAGCCTCTCATGTGACACATTGTGAAATACCTTCTGAAAACTGAGATAAATAATATCATGTGTGACTGTATTCTTCTCTTGCTTCTTCATAGAGTTCCAGTATATCAATAAAACATGACCTCCCTGTCTATTGCCGTGTTGACTGTTCCCTAAAACTCCTCTCCTATTCTTGCCATGTGCTCATCAATCTTTCGCTTAGTGTTATAATTCCTTCAATTAATTTGCCTGTGATACATGTTAAGCTTACTGGCCTATAGTTACTTGAATCTTCATGATCAACCTTTTTATGCAAGAAAATATTTGCTATTTTCCAGTCCTTAAGAATTTCCTCAGTGTGCAGTGACTTTCAAAAAATATGTGTCAAGGTTTTACATATGCACTCACTTACCTCCTTAAGAACACTACGGTAAATGCTATCTGGTTATTGTGGACTAGAAGATGAAACATAGTCCATAACAATGCAAGAATCAAATGGAAAGAGAAAAACAGTTATTGTGCATCAGGTCCAAATACTATGTCAAATCTTAGTCAAAAAACTTTGCAGTTCACAATAATAAATAGTGACTCTGTTACTGTGACTCAATATTGATAGCAATTGTGCTGCCCCCAAACAGTCTGTATGTTCACATCACTAAATTATTACATTTATTTAAAATTTAGAAAACTGAAATACCTTGTGAGAATGACATTTGTCACATCAAAATTAAAATCTCAAGGTGTGACTTAAAAGTATCTCTGTACTCTTCATTTTAATGTAACAAGAATAATTTAATTAGAATGCAAAACTTGATGCATGGTTTTTCTATCGGTGTACTGAGAAAAAATATGATTAAAGCAGCAATGTCATTGGCACATGTGAGAATAGGAAGATCTCCAGAGATAAATTACTAAACTCCACCAAGAACAAGAGGAGTACGAACAATTCACCTTTCATTTCAACTTGTGAAAGTGTATTTGATTTTAATTTTTGGTATCGATTTTTCTCCAAGGAGCCTTTCTACAGAGTTTAGTATGATTGTGATGTTTTAAGGTAAAAAGAGAAAAGTTTGTTATTGTTCAAAGTGCAATATTTCCACATTTTCAGAAATCCTTACTTAACTGACTTTTATATTTCTCTTCTCACACCATAATGCATAAAAGGCATTGGTGAATGCTCACTGTCAAATGCAAATAATAAAAATGACATTTCAACCATGGATTGTCTCTTTAGAGTAACAGAAAAGAATGAAAATGGACATTAGTGTTGAATATTCATTCCATATCATCTTTGTTATTTATCAAACATTTTGGAATGTGTGGCTTTTCTAAGTATCTTTGTGGATAGTCTTGTGTTGCTTTTTAGATAGATAGATAGATAGATAGATAGATAGATAGATAGATAGATAGATAGATAGATAGATAGATAGATAGATAGATAGATAGATAGATAGATAGATAGATAGATAGATAGATTTGGCTTTTAATGAATCTCTCTAAATAGGTAAATAAATATATATACATGCACACTATGGTCTGAACACATACCAGAATGACTAAAAAGAAAGAAAATTAAAAGAAAGAAAAACCTCTGACTTGGCAGCTACAGTCACAGTGAGGAATTATGCAGAAGTATTGCTGTTGGTATAAAGGAGCCCCAGTAGTGTTTCTAGACACACTTCTGCTGAATGATTTGTTAGTTTGTCACTGATAGGATGTGCAGCATTGTTAATAATGGCACTCCTTTGCTACTACCACCAGTGGATCCAGAGTGAGTCCCATAACTCTGCTTGCCCTTTTAATGACCCTGTACATTTGGTGGGCCTCTCCTTAAATGAAATTACCAGTCCAGTACACCATAGCATAGAAAATCACATAGAAGATGTGTTGGATGTCACTACCCACATTAGTTATGCAGTTCCTTAAGTTAAAAGAGCCTGCTTTGCTCTTTCTTATATAGTTCTTCTGTGTTCTGAGATCAGTCCAATCTGTCATTGATGTGGACCCCTAAGTACATGTAGAAGAAGACAACCTCTACAACCACTCCTTGAACAGTGATCAGACACAGAGGCTCTTTAGTGTGACGATAGTCAATAATGGTTTGCTGATGTTAAGACAATTCTCTTTTCAATGAGAGAAAAAGTTCTCCACCTGACTCCTATACTCATCCCCCTTGTCAATACACTCCATAACTGCAAAATTATCTGAGAATTTCTGGAAGTGACATGAACCTGGATTTATATTTATAGTCTGAGGTGTACAGAGTAAAGAGAAAAGGAGATAGGACTGTTCTTTGTAATGCTCCAGTGTTGCTCACATCCGAATCAGAAACACAGTCCTTGAGTCTCACAAACTATAGTCTTACCAGAAGATAATCCATTATCCAGGACACCATGGGCTCATCCACCTATTTATAATAATAATGGTCTATAAATAGCTAATAAAGATGTAACAAATTAGGTGTGTGATGTGGCCCGTCATGTATGGACACTATATAAGGAAGTCTGAGTACTCACTCCTCACTTACATTTTATTGTCATTTTATTGTAAACCATTCAGAATTCTACACTTTAAAAGTTGCTATATATATTTGAAAAACTTGAGGGAAAAGCTTAAAGATTAAACACTATAATTAAAGATTAGTACTGACAGTTTTAAACTTACTTCATGTACACAAAATTACAGAAATATGATAGGGCAATTAAAAATTGATACTATATACAGTGATAAAAGAGTTCATACAAAAAACAAAAAGACAATAAAAAAAAACTGAGTCCCCAACTAGGAGAATGCCATTTAGTGCATTACTACATTGAAAAAAACAAAAAAAAAAAAAGAAAGAAAAACTACAATAGCAATTCCCAATAGGGATAAATGGAGTAATTGCTGGCATAAGTTGTCTGCTGCAGCTCTTCTGGTCAAATGTCTGTTTTATCCTGGCCAGGCAAAAGAGGTGGAGGTTAAGGAGGAGGGGATGTCAGGCGTCTTCTGGTGGCTATTTTTCCATTTTAGGGAGGAAAACAGAGACTAAGTAAATACACATTCTATATAATATCTTACATTTTCTTATATTTTTCCTGAGGCTTTGAGATCATTCCTAGTGGATAGGAAGTTAAAAGAAAGGAAGAGAACAGAAACCTCTGTTTAACAAAGCTACTATTAGAAACCCTTTCTTGTAATGTACATGTCTGTGTTTCTAGGCAGTGACAGCACTACAGTATTACTTGTTATTGTTTGTCTAACCCAGAAAGCTGCTAGCCTCGCTTCACCCACAAAATTAACCCTTATAAAAGGCTTTAGATTTAAAATAAGTCATGAAGTATTAAATAAAGACTGCATAATGATTTGCCAGCATTTCAAACCTTTTGCTAGAATTTGTTAATCAAATGCTTTCCAATCTGTGAAAAGACACAGTAGGAACGAGCCAGGTTTATAAACAGGGGGCTGGTGCAATGGATAAATCCATAAGGTTCAGTCAAAGGCGTGAAATTAACAACAAAATTGAAAATATTCTTCAACATTCTTCAATATTGGTGTTTATTGGTGCAGATATGAGCCAGGAGTCTGGTAACAATGAAAAAAATGATGTTAATGCTAATTTAATGTAAATTGACAATGTGTAGGCAGTTTGCTTCATCTAACCTGTCAGTTCAACAGCCACAGACCATCAACCATCATGTCCTAACAATCTCAGCAAGATGAAAGGAAACTGGTCCCCTATGGCCCAATCTAGCAAAAGGTTTGCAACATCATGAACACATTTGTGGAAAATCACAACACCAGAAGAATTCTTCAGTATAAGATGTTCAATAAAGAATACTCCCAATTAAATGTCTAACTAATTGAAAACAAAATATGTTTAATTTCTATAATAATTTTCCATTTCATTGTGTGATGTAGACTTAATTAAGATAAACACAAACAATATTATATCCTAAAGCTCCTGCTTCCTCGTGTGTTTTGTTGCCTCACTTAATCCATATCTTACAAATTTTCCAAGGGCCACCCCTGTTCACCTGGAAGAAACTGTTTTTCACCAAAAAGGAAAATGCAGTCGAGTTAGTTCAAAAGCTAGATTAAAAAAAACAAAAGCAATCTTCAATACAATACAATAAATTTGCTAGGAGGATGCCATAGTAGTGCCCCACAAGTTATGAGTAAAATTACAATATTTTGAAGCGTTAAGGAGCTGGAGCCTCCATGAAAATGAGGCATGATGGTGTAGTTCATTAGTACTGTATTTTAAAAGCAGAAATTGTCAAAGGATGAGATTATGCCACCTTATGTTGTTCATATCAAAGGAGAGAATAATGTCACATAAAAAAACTTGAGGAAACAAGTCTTACTCTAGTGAATACACTCTTACTACACTATACAGTTAAAACTTTGTACTCATTCATTTAAATGTACTGCTTGCATAATCTATCTTCAACAAGTCTTCACTATTATTAAGTGAAGATAATCTTAGTGCAAATACTTCTTCCTCATGTGCCAAATCAGTTTTCTGGCATAAATAATGGCAGGCAATAATCACATACAAATGCTTAATTGAGATAAAGCAATTTTTAAAAACAATTCAGCCGTGGCAATCAGAGAGATAAAGATGCTATTGAATGATTGTGTGTATGTGTGTGTGTGTGTGTGTGTGTGTGTGTGTGTGTATGTCTGATGCCAGCCAACAGTTGAGGCAAAATGACAAAAGTAGAGCAAAGCCATTTGGTAGAGGATCATATTTCATTTTTCAGATTAATTTCTAATGATTAAGTTAAATTGTGTATAAATATAAAATGATTCATAAATAACATATCATGGCATTGCTTTCTGTATCTTTGTACAATAGCAGTGATGATAATAGACTTCATCATTTACAAATGTAAAGCTTACTTGACATTATTAAAAATGCATGAAAGGCACACATTTGAAGTGCTGTAAATCACAGATTCCATTGGGCTCATTATGAAGAATTGTTCACACAGTTTTATTTTAACAGCAGTTGTTTTCCTACAGATTAAACCTTGTTATACTATAATGCAATTTTGGAATACTTAAACAAGAACAAATAAATTCTGAAGTTTGGTAGCTAGCAAACTCAGAAGTCCTGTTTAGTTGGTAGACATTTATGGGAAAATAAAACAGTCTTCATATCTTTCCCTTAAAATATTTCATATTTATTGAAGAAAATGTGAGAATGGTCAGAAGTCATGGTGACGCAGTGCTTAGTGCTACTCAAACAGAGCTGCAAGGTCTGCTACTCAATCTAACATCAATGGTGAATAGGGTAAGCTAAAAACAAACTAAACTAAATTA
Source organism: Erpetoichthys calabaricus (assembly GCF_900747795.2). NCBI lineage: Eukaryota > Metazoa > Chordata > Cladistia > Polypteriformes > Polypteridae > Erpetoichthys > Erpetoichthys calabaricus. Next base: position 154,590,037 of record NC_041402.2, on the reverse strand, counting down.
AAAACTGTTTTAGGGTTATTTTAAAAGAAATAACAACTTCTAAAAGGTCTTTGTTTTTTTTTTTCTTTTTATAATCTATTTTTCTAAAAATTACTTTTGTTTATCTTTTTTAAGTCTAAAACTTCATTTAGTTATTTATTTAATTATTTATTATTTACTATTTATTTGTCTTTTTGGGGATTTAGGGGTAGGTTTAGCTAGAGAAAGATTACATGAATCACTAAACCAAGCTTTATCTTCCTCAAAATCTCTTATTAGTTCTTCTTTATCATCTTCTAAGTCATCTGATTCTAACTGTTCTAATCCCCTTACAAAAACCTCTTTAGGGAATATGACCAGACAAACAACTTTGAAGGGGGACAAAAAGTTACAACAACAAGCGTCGGGTGAAAGATCCGCATTGGATTACCTGCAGAATACTTCTTCATTTTCAAATACTCAGCAACAGGATAAAGTAGGTAAAACAAACACAGATAACACACAACAACAGTTAATCGAAAACAGACTTTGGATTGGGATGTGATATACTTTCTTCTTCTTCTTCTTCCTCTTCTTTTGCTTCTTTACCTTTGCTTTCTGAAACGATTCAAAATTTCATAGCTGATCAGGAACAGACAGAATCCTCATTAAAAAATGTAAACAAACAAAAGGATATACGTACCTGTCATAAGAATTGTGACAATGAGTCATCCTCATCATCATCTTCTTCTACTCATAATGATAAACTTAATTCTAATCTTTAGCCAAAAGTTCATATTATTTCTTCTTCTTCTCCATCTCACTTACCTGGATCTAAACTTAATTCTAATCTTTCTTCAAAAGTTCATATTGTTCCTTCTTTTTCTCCGTCTCACTTATCTGGATCTAAATTTACTGTGGAGATTGTTCGGATCCCGTGCAGACTCCTCTTTTTACTACTTCTTCTTCAATTTCTTGTTTCTCTTTCTGGATTAACAAGTCCTTCACTTCTCGACTTTGCTTCAAATCCTGTAAAAAACAAAAAATACAATTTAAAATCTTTTACAGATGACCAATTGAATAAAGATATAGTATCATTGTCATCTGAGGTTTCTGATACTGGCCCTGATCAGATCAATGAAAATATCAAACAGATAAAAACTTTGGTTCCAGTGGTTGAAAAAATGAAAATACCGCTTTCTTCTCTTTCTTCTCTAAAAACTTCTTATTCTATTTCTACTCCAAATTTAAAATTATCAGCTGGTAATTAAAAATCTCCATATTTTTCTCCTAGTTCGAAAACTCCTGTATCCCAATCAAAGTCTGGGTCTTTATGTCAGCAAGAAACAACCATTCAGAGTGTGAGTTCACAACACAACTTATTTACCCCTATCATGGCAGTTTCAAACCAATCACCTGGGTTAGTAAAAGAAGTTTTTCGAAACCCACTTATTGATGCAGTGGATGGGATAGGACAATCTGATCCTATGTCTATTTCTTCTATTTCAGGTTTGACTGCTCCCTCCAGTAACAACATTTTACGAGATACAGTTAGTCCCAATCATCAAATTAGTTCTCAGCAGAGTAGGGGGGAGAGATGAAGGAGGACTTTCAGAATCCATGGAATTACAGTCCTTTTCTGATCCTCCCTCAACACATACACAAACAATAGAACCAGAAACCAATATTAATACTATAATAGTAGTAAATAAAGCCACTAAATATCGTAGACCATGGGTGGGAATTCAGTCCAACAAAACAATTCTGATTATTGGGGATTCTAATGTAGCCAGGATTCCCCATGTTTACTCAGAATCTGTGGAATTTCATAGCTATCCAGGGGCCACGATCCCAGATTTGATAAAGATATTAAAGGGAACACAACCGCATGATCAGGTTCATTTTGTCATCTTTACAATAGGAATAAATAATTGTGGGAAGGGACATAAAGAAAAAACAATAAAACAATATTGTGGGGACCTGAATAGGAATGCCAGGAAAGTATCCCCCAAAGCCAGGATGTGTATAGCTAAAATTCCTTATACTGATAATGCATTACATAGAGAACAAATTGTTAGATTTAATAGCATTATTTTTCCAGATGCATTAGAATTTCCACAGGATATCAAATTAAATCAGGATCGGATTCATTGGACAGAACCAATGGCGTATCAGATTCAAGACTACTGGAGGGAGCAGTTAAACTATTTGATGGGCCAAACAGAACATGTCTGGCCCGAGAAGTAAACATTTACAATTTATCTAATATCTTTAAATTATTGGAGGCGGAGATTTCTCTGCTGCAGAGGGGCCTAACCTTTATCCCGACTCCTACAGAACGTCAGCTTTCAAATAGGGAACATTATCTACCACTTAAATATTCATTACAGGATAAAACTAAAACTCAAATTAAAACCATCATTAACAATGTTTTTCGACTAGGTTTCATTGATTACAAACAAAAAACTTATTTATTAGGACCAGCTACACCTAGTATTCGTAAATTTTATTTACTTCCAAAAATACATAAACCACCAAAAACATGGCCTATTCCATTTCAAATTCCAGCAGGTAGGCCAATTGTCTCAGATTACAACTCCGAATCATATAGAATAGCAGAATATATAGACTACTTTTTAAATCCATTATCTCAATTACATAATAGTTATATTAAGGCCACATCATTTTTTTACAGATTATTAAAACCTTAAGAGTTCCTTCTTATTCCTTCATGTTCACCATGGACGTTGAGTCCATGGTATATGAACATCAATACTACCATGGGATTGGAGGCAGTGGCCCATCTATTTGCAGAGAACCTGTCTCCAGATAGACCGGATCAGGCTGTCCTTGACTTTCTTAGCATCAGTTTATTAAATAATGATTTCATTTTTAATGAGAAAATATATCTCCAGGTACATGGAACTACCATGGGTAAAAAATTTGCTCCCACCTATGCCAATATTTATATGGCTCAGTGGGAGCAAACAGCCTTCCGTATAGGTATTTTAGATACTTGGATGATATTTTTGGCATTTGGACTTTCTCAACAAAAGATTTTGAGCAGTTTGTAAGAATTCTCAACTCACACCACAGATCAATAAGATTAATTCCAACAGTCAGCCACACAGCTCTAAACTTTTTAGATACAGAGATCTATTTTAATTGGACATCACCAACAAAAAAAACTTTAAATTCCCAGATTTATTTCAAACCCACAGACACACATGCCCTTATGTATAAAATCAGTTTCCATCCCAAACATACGTTTAAAGTACTATCAAATCTCAACTTATAAGGTTTTACAGGATCAACACAAATCAGATGGATGCGGAAAAAGCTACACACTTACTTTTTCAGACATTAAGGAAAAGAGGTTATACCCATCGATTCCTATGAGAAGTTCAAACAGAAGTTAAATCAGATAGCTTCAGGTATCTAATGACGACTACAAGGTTAACTAATATTAAAACTGGGATTCCACAGCTTCCACCTTTACAGGATTGTAGTATTTCATGTATAGCAGAGGCATTTTCTATTTATTCAGATCCTTCCTCAGACTTTGCAGATTCATTTTCTATTTATTCAGATCCTTATTCAGACTTTGCATACAGCCATGATAGTACATCTAAAATAGATAGGACACAACCGTTCAATCATCAAACAATAGACTTCCTTCACCAAACACAGAAAAAAGATTTACTTACCCTTTCTTACTTACCTTCTTGTCTTCCAAGATCTTTGGATTCTTCTGCTACGTCATCCTCTTTTTTCTTTCTGTCTTCTTACTTCAGTTCTGATGTGGGATATACGATGGTCATCCTGTACAAAACAACAGATAAAAGAAAATAATTTTATTATGACAATAACAAATCAATGATTATACATTGGCCTTTACAGTAGAAACTTCTGGTTAACATCCTCTAACAGGAATAAATTGATCTTTTTTTGTAAGGTTAATTCATATCTTTATTCCCCCTTAGAACTTCCTCAATAATACAATATTAATACTAATGATAATTTAATTCCCACGATCGTGTTTGATTATAATCTAGAAAACATGGAGAAACAAACCCATCCCTTATCTTAACAATCAAGGGGAGGGGGACCCTGATGTTAAAATTCAACAACCTCCAAGTAATTTCAGGATCCACATAAAATCGAATTTGGGATTCTTTTACCAGGACAAGTGCACCCACAACAACCCCAACATAATAAATGTACCCCTGGTTAACCCCAAGCTTACGACTCCAACCCCTACTTTAAAACAGATTAACAATGGGCCAACCCTACCCAATTCCAAACCTAAAAACCTAGGGGATGGAAGCCCTTATGTAAAGATGCTTACCCCTAATCTTACGTCATTTACTGACGAACTAACCCTACCCAATTCTGAACGTAAAAACCTAGGGGAGGGGAGCCCTTATGCTAAGACAGTAACCCCCAATCTTACATCAGTTATTGACAAACTAACCCTACCCAATTCTAAATTTAAAAACCTAGGGGATGGGAGCCCTTATGTTAAGATACCAACTCCCAATGTTACGTCATCTACTGACAAATCAACCCTACCCGACCCTAACCCTAAAAATTTACATGGGAACCCTGATGTTAAAACCCTAACACTATATGAAGGATTGGACAGAATTGGATTCTTTGGAAAAAGTAATTTGAAATACGGTGTAATCCTAGCAGATACTTACCTTGGCAACCTAGTAACAGAGAGCCCTAAACCTAAAAACTTGATCCAATTAAAGGAACAATTATGGGGAGTGGAAAATTAGAATAGGATTAGGGGATAGAATATAGGGGGAGTCCAAATAAGGAGGGGGGAGGATTATACAACCTCAGGATCATATACAGGACCAACTACAACACCAGAATTTACAACAGACAGAAGGTCGGGAGATGAATAGGGGTGGGGTTCTGGACCAGGGAACGGTACTGGGGGAGTGTGATCAATCTCCGACTAGGCTCCAACTGGTGGAGAACTTAAATTCTATCAATCAGAAACAAAAACTTCCGGTGGTGATTACTTACTCATTTCATGCTAGGAACGTCATGGGGATCCTGCGCTCACAATTTATGGGGGCACAGGAAATTCACGCACCATTCCAAAAATACCAGCTTATCACCGCCTCCAGGAGAAACAAAAATCTAAAAGATATGCTGGTTCATGCTAAATGCCTATCAAAACGACAAAAGAATAAAACCACTTGGAAAATTCCCTTTGTATGTAAAAAGAGCATTTATAATAAACTGACAAAGGGGGACAGACCCATTTATCAAAATTTTCAGATTTATTAAAAAATTTGCATTTATGGTATTCAGTGCTCCACCTGTGGGATGACCTATGTGGGAGAAACAAAGAATACTCTTAGGGACTGGTTCGTTCAGCATCTGAGATTCATCAACAACCAAAAAAAACCAGACAACACTTTATCAACATTTCAGTATTAGTGGTCACAAACCAGTTATGTTTGGCCTGGAGCAGCAGGCACAGTGGAATAAAACCAGGAGACTGAAAGCAGAGCACAGATGGATAACGGCTTTAAATACCTGGTTCCCATTGGGGTTAAATGAGCGATAATAGCAATTTAAAATAAAAAAAAAATTCTATTTTAATATTGATCTATCTATCTATTTATTATCTAGTTAAGGATTTATGGGAGGGATTTTTATTGATTAAATTTTAGTGGGGTTTTATTAGTTGATGGAGGGTTGGTGTTTTATATTTTTTATGGAATTATTCATTTTATTAATATTGATTTTATTGATATTGATATTATTAATTTATCCATTTATTTATTTATTTATTTATTTAATCAAGTATTGTAGCTTAAGGAATTGTATTCAATTAAAAATCTATTTATATAATTTTACTGGGGGGTAGAATAAAACAGGAGAAAACTAAACTTTTAGGCTGGGGGTTAGTTGTACTAGTGCTTGCCAATAATGGCTACATCCCCTATCCTAATCCTAACCCTTAATTAGCCCTAACTGACTATTCCTACGGGTGAACTGGTGTCCTGTCCATATTTTGTTTCATGGTAGGCACCAGCTCTGAAACCTTCAAAAAATTGCAGCTTGTAACAACGATAATTGGATTAAAGTTTGCAGAAAAATATATTTGTTATTTTAAAATGGCCATGTGAATCAAGTAAATTCATACAATATTCATGAAGTTTAAAAACAAAATACCGAAAACATTTTCAATTACAATTTCCTGATGCTTATCTTGGCAGTAGTTAGGAATAAGTCAGGAACAAACTCTAAATAGAACATGAGTCCATACCAGGACACATACGCCCACAGTAACTCAAGCTGGCCAGTTTTGAGTCACAAATTAATCTGACACACACATCTTTAGGATCAGGAAGGAAACTTAAACTACTTGAGAAAAAAAAACACTTTTATCACAGGGAGATGTCCTACAGCTCAGCAAACCTGCATGATCTTTCCAACTCATCATTATATTTTCACTACATATGTTCTATCAACATGGATCAGGTTAGGGTGAACTAGCATTAAGTACTTAAGTGACACTACCAGATTCCACCCTTATTGCACTCACTTCTAACTCTTTAATTTTGTACATTAAAAGCAGAACATAATTTCCATAATCCATTTCAAGAAAATTAAAAACATGCATGTATATATACGTTAAAAATAAAATACTCTTCAAATCTATTTATTCGTTTTCAAGCTGAATTGAGTACAGGCAGTGCCCGGGTTACGTACGAGATAGGGACTGTAGGTTTGTACTTAAGTTGAATTTGAATGTAAGTCGGAACAGATACATTATTTTAGTAAATGCTATTGTTGACCAACTGTAACCAAGTGCTCTGCCAATGATTGATGGAGTTTCACCTCTCTCTGACCTTTTTATTATTTCTACTTTATTTTCAATGGTGATGGTTTTTCTCTTCTTTACTGTGTCACCAGCACTTGCATCCGATTTGTGTTTCAGAGACATTCTTAAAGGGTGAAGACAAAAGGTTAAGATGAGCTCTTCTGCACAGCACTGTACACGCTATCACAGCAGGATGGCACCCGTCGTCAACACGTCTGATGTACTGACAAGAGACAACTTCCTGCTATGTGCGTAACAGTACAAACAGGCTTGCTATTGAGAATGAATGGGGGCGGCGAGGAGTGGTTCATCACCAGCCCACCTCACAGTCACCTTCACTACAGTATGCTACCTGCAGGCTCCGCCCACCGAGAACGAACACAGTGTGGCCAAAGGCGGGTAGTGAATCGCCCAACCACAATTCAACAGGCAGCCATCCGAGGCACACTACAATGTTACCCCCACTGCCCCGTTCAGCCACCACAGGGTCACCGCTTGCAGCATTGCCAGCCGTGTGTGCTAGGCAGGCAGTGAAATGCCCCCCTCCGCTCCATCCAGCCTGCGTCCAGTCAGGTGCAGTAGCTGTGGCGGCGTAGTGGGCGGGCAGTGAACCATCGTCCTGCACACGAGCGATAGCTGTTTCCCTGGTGACTATGGACCACGGGTCACCACTTGCTGGCGGGAGCCGCCCAAGGGACACTACACTGAGCGAGCAGCGAAATCGCCCCCCTCCAGCCACCGCTTGCAGCATCCCCAGGCTGAAGATAACGGAGCGGCAGTTACTGAGGTGCATGCGTTGCAGCTGCGTCCTCGTTAGTAAGTCGTAGGTCCGATGTCCGTAACCTGGGGACTACCTGTAATTAGCTTTTTTGGTCCATTCATATATAATCTGAAAAGCACCTAATGTGATAAAAATTATCTGTCTATCTGTCTGTCTGCGTGAAACAACTTGAGTCCCAGTGGACTGATTTATTGAAATTTGGCATATGTACTCTTCAAGGAAATTTTCCAGTTTTTGTTGAGATAACCTACAGTAAGTATAATGCACTGCACACATTTTTGAAGTTACAAAATCTGACATTAAAAAGCATTGGGAAATTTGCAAACTCATCAACTACTTATATGATTACCTTGCAGATTATTTATATATATATATATATATATATATATATATATATATATATATATATATATATAGTAGTTTGGTGTTTTTTTTTACTCAATCGACAGCTGCTCCTGAATGCAAAACAGTAAAACGCCTGCAGTTGTTTATGCCGAAGGAAGTAGTCCACACTGCAGCACATGGAATCAAATAAAGTCAGATGTAGGCAAGGTTGGATGGCCAAATGTTACCATATAGGAAAGGTATGACTTTAGATGTGCATTTATCTATTCAATTTTATAAAAATAATATTCTTTCTTTATTTAATATGGTTGTGATAATGTTGTTTATTCATTCATCATTGAACAAGTAATTGTTGCTAACACTCTGGCTTCTGCTGTACCAGAATGCATGGGTAGGTCCCATTATATGCTAAGACTCTGACTTTGGCTTCTGCCCCATCCCACATTCCTCTCCGAAGCTGTGCATCATCTTGTCCAAACCTCAGTCACAACAATTCAATTCTCCTTCTCCTTGAAATCGAAGCAAGTACGTGACATGATATTCCGTAAAGTAAAAGATAAAAGCAACTTATGTAGATATGTATGAAAGATGGCTCAATGACACTTCCTGCTACAGTGACTACACATATACTCAAAAGTTCCATTGCACTAAAAACATCTTCACAGCTGCATCATCTAAATATTATAATCATTCAATATTTGCCTGACGCTATAATTTATTGACAAGTGCCACAATAGCCAGGTTTCCATCCAAGGAGTTTTTGCGAAAAAATATTTAGCGCTTCAAATTTTTTTACCGATATAGCTGATGGAAATGCTAATTATCGATAAAATGTTGTACATGTCGACATAATATTTTTCCGTTTAACTTTAGCGCATAAATTCCATGTCGATACTTCAGATGTCGCAAAAACTACATTGGAAACAGTTTTTGTCGGAAAAAAGGGCTTTAACGCAAATAAATGTGTCACATTTTCATCACGTGCAATCAAAACGAGAATGGCGGAGCGGCTCGCATGGTCTGATGAAGAGAGTTTTTTTTTTTGATTAAACGTCGTTATTTTGTATTAATTCAAATTTCAGTTTTAATTAAAAACCTTAAGGGAAGCAGGTTAATTCAGTTGTTATCGCACTGAGAAGGGATGTTGAAAGGTAGGCTCACCTGTACAGATCCGATGCTGCAAACACAGCTGCATCATGGGCACTTCCAGGAGTGCCAACGCAAATGTCTCGTATCATGCACCTGTCATCAACAAGGGCCTGGAGAACAATAGATGGCCACCCTTTGTGATTAATGTAATCGCGGTAGCCTTCCGTCGGGGGAAGAATAGGCACATGCGTGCCATCCAGCGCACCGTAAATCTGTGGCACAAGATGCACCAAGGAATTGCGGTATGCGATTTCATTGGCCTCCGCTACAGTCGGAAGTCTGATATAACGGCGCATTAATTTTTCTTTAATAGCGGTGCACACAGCATATACACATCGATGGACGGTAGTTTTACTAACCCCGAAAGTTTCTCCAACTATCTATACTCGGCGCAGGTTGCCAGCTTGTAAAGGGCGATGGCAATCCGCTTTTGGGTTGGAACCGGTGGTCGTTGGCAACCTGTGATGGGCGCAACATCAGGACTGATGAATCCACACAACATCTCAAACGTCGGCCGTGTCATTATAAAATGTTGCAGCCAGAGATTTTCTGTTAAGTGTCTCTCCACCACCTCCTCCCAGAAGGTCTTATTCCGTCATCTCTCCCATACCCGTGGGTTTCGTCGCACTGGGGTATTTTCTTCGAGCTCTAGGGCTATCAGACAAGCAACTGCTTCATTCTGCTGTCGTCTTCGGATATTATGTACAATTCCAATTATTTGTGAAACTGAAATAACAGTAAGCTGGCAAATTTCAAAAAACTGTCTGAATAATCTCTCCATTTCTTTGTTTCTTTGTTTAGTGGAGGGGGTGTAACGTAGAAAACAAAAGGTAGATAATTTGCGACATACACAAAATTATGTATGGAAACGGCTCAAGGGCAGATTTTTTTCGCGATACAACAAAAGTTATGCAACAGTTCGTTTTGGGGGGGGGGGGGGGGTGACGTCATCACGCACACCATTTTATCGATAAAAAGCCAGTTTGATGGAAACAGGCTGGAGACAGCAAATTTCGCACATTTTTTTTACGTATATTCTGTTTGTCGATAACAAAACGTCGCAAAAAACTGGATGGAAACTTAGCTAATGATTCACTAAATACCATGTTCAATTGCAGCCAACAATTATAGTTTGAGACTTAAAATTTCTATTGTGTACTTTTTTGAAAAATTCTACACTTAAGACATTTGAACTCCAATTAGTCATAGACCCTCCACATCCAAAAACCAACAACAGCACATAAATCTTTTCATCATTTGAGTTTGAATCTGCTATGAAAGCAATTTTCTAAAATGATATTAAAAAACATTTTATGTACATTACTAATAGATATAATAACATTTTATTATGAATTATTTTTTAATATTACTTTATAAAAATATGTAATAAACAATTTTTTGATCTAACAAATGCTTTGATGAAGTGACTGTAAAATTTTAAAATGCTTAAACTTTAAAACCAATCAACCAAGATTCCAAACGTACCCAAATGTTACAGCATGTGTACATTTTAACTGTTTAATTTTGGCAAAATGATCTTACATAAAGCACAACCTTATCTTTACTTTCCAGTTTATTTTAATGCATCCAATTTTGCCAGTTTGTTACTATTACTTGTTGTTGTTGTTTCTTTGATCCAGCTGCTAAAACATAGAGTTTTCACATAAATTCTGAGTGGTGTTTAATCCTCTGTTTTGATGTTATATGAACTTATCATCTCTTCCTGTTTTGATGTTTATATGAATTTCTTATCTCTTCCTTTTTAATGTTTATTATATAATTTGTCAATCTTTTTGTAAACACTGTCTCATGATGATACAAGACAACATTGATAATCAGACATTTTTTGTCAGACCAAGGAGGCCCATTATGATTTGTAGCCTGTAAATAACCTTACTGAGAGCAGATAACTATCTATAATAATATCAAGACAGATTGAGAAAAGCTATTAATTGCATGCTTGAGTCTAAGAAGTGTAAAAATCTAATACTCTTGTCCAATAGAAGAAAAACGTATTGCTCTGAAGAGAACATATTTATGAGTAGCAGAGGTGAAGCAAAACACAAGACAATTTTGTACCTGTGGGTGACAAGGTTCATAAATAAATATCAATCAAGTATTTAAAAGTCAAGGCAAGAAACAGGATAAGTCAAGGATAAGCATAATTCAAGTTCATAAAATTCTTAAGGTTTTTAGTAATACTGTTTCTTCCAAGTAGTCTAAGGTAAAGTTTAGATGAGTAACAACAGCACCCTTACTGTCCTATATACAACATGGTTACCTGACAACTAGCATATATCAGTTCATATACACCTACACCAGGTAACAGTGGCTGCCTGCCACACAACCAGAGTAACACATCTGGTGGTATTGGGAAGATGCCACAAATGTGAAGAAATAATGTAAATAATTTAAAAAATCACAAACATCATCTGACATATCAGCAGGTAGGAGAAAGTTGGTCAAATTACAGCTCATCAATTAATGGTCTTCATGGTCCTCATCATGACTCAGCTGGCATGAGAAAAGTAATCCTTCTGAAGGCACTAAATGTACAGGTGAATCTGAAAGGGTGTTATAACCACATGGAGACTTATAAGGATGTAGATGGACCTAAGCTTACCAGAAAGAAAAGATTTAAATGGCAGCTCTAAGAATAACCCGCAAGGGTTTATATCACTCATCCGACTCTACACAGTCAAAACGATCATGAGAGGCCTACATGTAAAACACCATGAAACACCATAAATAACAAGAAAAAATATGAGGCAACAGTACAGAATGGGGAAGAACTTCCAAAAAAATGCGCTCAACATAAAAACTATAAAATATCTAACATACTGTATAGCAAGGGAAATGTCATAGAGACAGCATATAAATCCCAATATAAGATCAGAAAAGCAGAGTCTTTTTCATGCATTCTTTATTTGAAAACAGCAGCCTTAAAAACACATGTCAGCTAGGCAATAGCTTGTCTGTGCTACATGATTCACATTCACATGCTCCGATGTCTCAAAGGTGTGATCATAATATAAACATATAAAAGATCAAGTTGGAAAACAAAAGTGATTAAGACCAATACATTTTACTTAAAGCAACACAAAATGTTTTCGGCCGGTAGTGGAAACTAATAGCTTTAATATTTCTAATCTTTTGTTACAAACGTTTAGTATTACTTGTTAAAGTAATTTCCTTCAGCCTTTGGACAAAAGAAACATTCAAAGTGTCTGAATTACAGTATCAAATTCTGGTATAAGACAGTGTCATCCCTGGTGGACTTCAGGCATGGCATATTTAAGACCTGACTGATATTTCACCTGAATTAAAACTATTTATGTTCTGTTTGATTAAATGTAGAAACTTGAAGCTAGAGTGATTATATGATGTTCTTTATTATGCATTGCTCTGTTTTCAGCCCATTCATACACAGTATGGGATGCTAGTATTGAATTTTAAGATTTCTGAGACCAGGTCTGGTAAAGAGGTATGAGACCAGAACCAGATTAAGGTGGATCACCTGTGAATCCTAGCTTGTTTGCTGATATTAATAAACAAAGGAGCCCATTTAGTTCATCTCACTTGATTAATTATGTTTCATGGCCGAGTAGTTTACTTGTTTTGTGTATTGCTCCTTTATGTCATTTATTGCCAGGATAAATTGTGGATGGACAGTTGTACCAAATGAAATGGCCTTTGTAAATGAATAGACTGCTAAAATGGGGTCAAGACAGATGATCACACTGTTATGATGAAAAATACTACATTAAATATGGATATTTGGGCTGTAGCTTCGTCTTTTCTTTTTACTCAAAGCCACAGATATGATCAATGTCTTTATTTTATCATATTTTTTACCTTATTACAGTAGATAAGAAGCATTTAATAAGCGCAGAAAATTATGACACATAGGTAATTTCATGAAAGCAAGTTTTCCAAAGCCCATTGTGCCTTTCTAATGAGCCAATTAGCTGAATCCCTAAAGGCATTTACAGGGCTTATACAAATACATGGAAGAAGAAACGTATCTGATTTATCACGCAGCTGTGGTTCATTTTTTGGAGAGGCCTAACATATTTTGAAGTGGAGAAACAACAGATTGATTAATGAGACCAAATAAAGACTATCTAAATGGGCTTATCTGATTCAAGCAAGATGCCGAGATCATGAGTTGGCCTCACCTTACTGAAAGTCTGATCTGATAAAGTCTGATAAAGAAAAAAAGAAAAATCTCTGTCCTTAATTGCCAGAAAAGACACAAAACATTTCATTTGGTAATAAACTAAAATATAATATTACCAAGCTCTGTAACATAGTTATTAAAAAAGAATATGAGGACAGCATTTTCATAGGAAGATTGTGTCCTTCAAGACTTTTTACTAAAGCATTCCTTTCTTAAACCCGTAAATTCTAAAAGGATACCTTGTAAAAACTATATTATGCTTTTTAGTAACTGATAAATGATAGTTTAGTTTACCTTTATTGTCCACAAGTGAAACTTTTCTTTAATCTAATCAGCAACATATAAGAACACATTCCTATATACAAGGCATGCAATAAAAACAAATTAATTACATATTTATAAACAATATATGTACAAAAGCAGAATTCTAGAAAAATTGCCTATTTCAAAGAAATTGAGCCGATTTAAAATGTTTAATCCTGTCAATATAAAACTATTTCTTCTTCTTTTTGTTTCAATTTTTGCTGGCAGAATGCCTCCCCAAAGGTAAAATTTGGAAACAATTATTTAAACAGTGTGTCAGGTCCTTTACAAAGCTTATCTGCTTTTCTTTTTGCTCTTTTGTTTTACAATTCTTGAAGCCCTAATTACGATTGCCCAAAGAGAGTAGACCAGGGTTGGATTATTTTGCTAAGTTCATTTATATCACAAACAGTCCTCCCAGGACAGGAATGAAAAGGTCAGTACACTCTCAATATGACATGTATTGTATAGTACAGTAATTCTGTAGCATGCTAGCTAAAAAGTTGATTTTCCTAAGGCTTTTTAAATAAATAGCTACACTTAGCATTTTTTTGTAGATACTATATATTGCGCATTTTCATTACAGCTCACGCTATTATCCAGTATGGTTCCCAGGTGCTTAAAACTGCTAACTCTCTCAACTTGTTCTCCATTGAGGACCAGTGGCTGTCCTGGTTCATTATTCTTCCTAAAATCTAATGAGAAGCTCTTTTGTCTTTCTCACAGTAAGGTGGAGGTTCTGCTTCTGGTACCACATCTGCATCCTCTTGACCTCTTTCTTAAAATGTGCCACATTCCTAGAGGTGTCAGTTAAAGTTGTATCGTCTGCAAACTTGTCAACTAATCTATCTCTGTCAGATCCTCTCAAGCTATTAGTATAGACAGAACATTAGAACCATCTAGACAAGAACAGTCCATTCAGCCCAACAAAACTTGTCAGGCCTATCTACTGTATCCATTTAGTCGAGTTTTGAAAGTCCCTAAACTCTTAATGTTTACCACGCTACTTGGTAGCTTATTGTTAGTGTCCATGGTTCTCTGTATAAAGATTAAGTTCCTACTGTTTGTGTGAAATTTACCCTTAACAAGTTTCCAACTGTGCCCCCGTGTTCTTAATGAACTCATTTTAAAATGACAGTCTCTATCCACTGTACTAATTTCCTTCATAATTTTAAACATTTCAATCATGTCACCTCTTAATCTTTTATTGCTTAAACTGAAAAGGCCCAGCTCTTTTAATCTTACCTCAATAATTCATCACCTGTAGCCATGAAGTCAGCCTAGTCACTCTTCTCTTGACTTCTTCCAGTGCTGCTATGTCCTTTTTGTAGCCTGGAGACCAAAACAGAAGAAAAGAGTTTAGGGGTAATCACTCTGCCTTGTGGAGCTCCTTTCAATGTATAGTATAATGGACTGCAGAAATATAATTATCAACCTTAACATACTGTTCCCTGTAAATGAGAATGTTCAAAATTCAAAGGGTGAAATAGGAGTCCACCTATTGTAAAGCTGAAACATCCTATAGCTTTACCTGGAAAATTGTAAAATTTGATTGTAGATGTAAAACTGAATGTAGAAAACAAATGTTAACAAAACAAAACCTGTTTCCTTTTTGTTTTATGGAAAAACTCCCAATCTGAACGCTGTTTTATGTGTGCAGTTTTCATGATCTCCCTGTACTTGAGTGTGGTATTTTCTGAGAAACTCCAGTTTTAACTTACTTACTTTTATAAGATATTTATAATAGGTTAACTGGTTATAATAAATTGGTCTGCTCTCTTCTAATACTGAATGTTTGTGTTTGCCCCTTTATACAATGCTGATGGGACAGATCTGGCCTCTTGTGACACCCAACTTTATTAACCTGTTTGATAATGAATAGACAAAAACAACTTTTAACACATAATCAATCTAATCTTTCAGAATATTTTTGGAAATTCTGAAGCCAAAAATAAGGTACATTTATTTAGTGATAACCAATGACTGAATAAACCAACTGTATAATACAAACCTTACCAAATAAAAGTGATCAATCCACCCTTATATTTTCATAACCACTTCATCCATTTGAAGGCGATAAGGATGGCAGAGGGTATCTAGGCTTCACTGGGTAGTTGGCTGAACACCTTAGCACTAACCCAGTCACATAAAGACTTGAAGTAGTTTAGAGACAGTAATTGACCTGACAACATGTCTTGGGACTGTCTGTGGAAGCTGGAGCTCTTAGGAAAAGCTCCCATGAACATACACTGAAAATGTAAATGCCAAAAGAATGCATCCCTAATGGAAACTGCACACTACCTACAATCCTTCCATACTCCCTTTAAATGAAATTGTAAGTGTAAATATCAGCAATAACACAATATCCTGGTAAAATGTGCTTTGTGAATACAGCAACATTTTTTAGGCTTGAAACAAATAGTGCAGTTAAGGATAAAAGAGTTCTAGATCTGCAGTGTCAATCCATGTTGGTCTGTAGTCATGAACGTCTGTCACTTTTCTGATCAAAGTGGAAGGACTTCATTATTTCCCTGAATCTGTCTCTTGTCATACATTCTTTGGAAAAAGGCAAGCATGTTTGCTGTCATTACTACAAACAAAAATGCAGTAAAGATATCCAATTCACTCAAACACAGTTGTTTGTTTGGTAGAAAGCTTCAACCTGTTAGTCTGGAAGTTGAATATCCTTGAGTTATTTCTTCATTAATCTTGGGAGAGAAGCACTAAGTACTCTATTATTTACTCTATACTGCGGGCTGATAGATGGTCTTACTTGGATTGGCTTGGGGGGGAGAAAGAGTTTAAGGACATCCTATTTTAGTTTAAATTTGTGGTTAGTGATTATTTAGTCTTCTTTGTTTGAGTGTCTTTATTTTCCTGAGTATACGTATGTCATTTGTGTTTTGTTTAAGTGCTGAGGTACTGCAGGAAGTGTTAAGATGGAAGCTGTTTCCCACATGGCAACTAGCAATGCTCAGAAGCTGAGATAGGACAGGTCAGTGAGAAAATGCTTTCCTTTTATAAAGGTGGCAATTACCAGAGAACAGGGTCGATTAATCTACAGTGTACAGCAAGGGTGCTTCACGTGAGCAGAGCCAGGCAACTAAAGAACAGTGTGGTGGCTCAGCAACTGGCTGCCTTACAGGAAATGAAAGTTCACTCTTTTGTGACATTTTATTCAATCTCTACAGATCACTTCATTCACTTGTATTCAAAGTAATGCTCGGCGCAAGGCAAATTCAAGTTTTCCTTTTTGGAACATTATGTATTATTATTTTTTTAATATTTTCAACCCGTGGTTGGTTGAATCTGTGGATGGAGGGGGCTAACTGTATGTATATATTTTTAATACTCTGTAGGTTATTCCTGATTTTCATGATCTATTGTGTGTATAAGTGCCTCCTATCTTTCATTTTAAATTCACTTGGCCTTAATTTCTTGAGTTTATAATTTACTAATTAAGTTAAAATTTTATGCTGGGCCAAAATTATAAATACCTTTGGGAATTCTGAAAATTCAAATTAGGTCTCCACACAGCATTCTTAATTCAAATCTAAGAGATTTAATTCCCAGAGGCAGTTTGAGTAGGACATGTCCTTTAGGTGAGGGATTCACTTGTTGTTCGGAACATTTACTAACTGATAAGAATGCTTGGTCATTGTAATTTGGTCCTGAAGAACAAATTGTTCATCTTGTGTTTATAATTAATATTTCTTTCACCTGTCTAAAGACACAATGTCTTCCCTAAATTAAACAGCATTTTCCAAGTCTTTGCCTAGTTTTACAGTTTGTTAAGGTCTTTTTGATTTTTTGGTTGTTAGCCTAGTATCTGCTGAGCTTCCAATTTTGGTTTCATTAGTTACTTATAATTAATTACACTGGTCTGTAAAAAAATATATGTTTTGATCCCATCAAATATTAGGTGTTTTTTTATAGATCTGAGGGTGCTGATTCTAAATCTGGCAACAAAAGTGCTGTACCACATCCAGTTTTTTAGACCTCTGTAGGTTCCAGGTATCACCTCATGCTACCAGTAGTGACACTGACTGTAGCCAAATGCAAAACTAGTGAAAAAACAGTTAGAAAAGATGAGGAGGGAAGAATGTCAGTGGCCTCCACCTGTTAAACCATTCCTGTTTTGGGGGTCATCTCATTGTTGCCCCTCTAGTGCACCTGTTTTTAATATCATTAACACCAAAGCAGCTGAAACTGATTAACACCCCCTGCTGCTGCTACTTGACTGACCAGATCAATATCCCGGAAGATTCATTGACTTGATGCTATACTCTGATTAAAAAGTGCTCCTTTAATTTTTTGAGCAGTTTATTTTCTAGTGGTGTGGGGCATAGAAAAGTTTGGGAACCACTGCTCTACACAGACAGTGAATGGCTGTGGGATTCAAACCAAGGCCACTGGACTCTTGAAGCAGCACCATTAACCACTGTGCCGATGTGCTGCCCATGTTGCCCTTATGTTTGTGTTATTTTCTTACATTCATGCCAGTTCTCCCCATACCCCAAAGGTATACTGTCATGTTGGATGTTGTTACTAAAAGGTTTTTAGTTTGAGTGTCTTCCTGCCTTATACTTTTTCCTAATAGTTAAATCTCTGACTCCCTTGATGCAGGAAAAGTAGAGAAAAGAAATTTTATAAAAATACAATTGACATTAGTTCTTTAATCATATCAAGCTATTTCACTGATGCATACAGTATATCTTTCAAATGTAAAATGATGAGGAAAAGAGCAAAAATGTATAATTTTGTCTTTAATCCGTAATTTATCATTTGATGTACTTTGTACACACATAACATTATTATGCTGAATTTATAAAGATGATTATGACACACTGGAAGATGAAATGTGCCGCTATATTTTTTACCTTGGCAGTTATACATTTCTTAATGTGGCTTCATGCTGGTTTTGCCCAGTCTGTTTAAAAGAATACTTATCATTGTAGAAAAAATGGTATACTTAGTGGCAGGATTTTATTTTTTCTGCCAAAGTAATTTTCATTTTTTCTTCTTGCAAGACTTGAAAACATTGCATTAGATGGCTCGAACTGCATATACATTAAACTGCATTATAATTAAATGCTATTCTTTGGTCTACAAGTTATGTTCTTAAACCATCACTAGTGCCATTAGATTAGCCATAATGACCATTTTTTCAGTGTGTTATTAGAGGAGCAGACAGTCGGCTGATTTATGCCTTGTAATCAGCAAAAATAATTGGCCTTTTGTAGCAATCAAAGGATAAAATGCATATCCAGAAAAATACTATTCATGGGCATCAGGAAAAAGGAGGGGTTTATGAGTGTATGATATAGAGGGTTATATTGAACTTATGAAATTAAATTGTGTTTTTAACCCTCTCTAGAAGTATCGTACTAGATGCCCTGGTTTAAAAGAGATACAAAATGTGAAAAGCACATGTACTTTCTCACTCAGCCAGCTGTCAGTGTGATATTTTAGTGGATGTTGCCCGCTATAATACATGCATATGCATATAATAATGTTTAGTCCAACATCAGTGGAGAAACAGTTAATTGACATGTGGCTACCTATTTATCATAATTTGACATCATATGCTACAGGCAAGGCACAATCCATAAAAACAGGCAAAGGTTCAAAGACTATAAGATCAAAATACACAAAACATAGAGCACATGTATACAATAACTGACTGCCTGATAATTAAGGCTGTTAAGCTATCACAACTAAGGTGAATTCAAGGACATTGGGGACATCATAAACTGTTGGCTGCATGAAGGCAAGTTGGGTCTAGACGTGAAATCAAGGGATACACCTGATAGAACAACTCAAAAATCCATTTGATAAGTATAGTTGAATTGCGACTATAAGCCCCTGTTCTCTCCTTCCCTGATGATCCTCCCGTCCTATAAACTATTTTGAAGTGAAGTTTTTAAACTTAACCACTACTGCTTGACCTGAAATATCCACAACTGAACCCTTATACTTAATACAGTGGAACCTCGGTTCACGACCATAATTCGTTCCAAAACTCTGGTCGTAAACCGAGTTGGTCGTGAACCGAAGCAATTTCTCCCATAGGATTGTATGTAAATACAATTAATCCGTTCCAGACCGTACGAACTGTATGTAAATATATATATATTTTTAGTTTTTAAGCACAAATATAGTTAATTATACCATAGAGTGCACAGGGTAATGGTAAACTAAATGTAAAAACATTGAATAACACTGAGAAAACCTTGAACAACAGAGAAAACTAACACTGCAATAGTTCGCGCTATAGTGCTAGGAACCGCTCATTAAAAACACTTTTTTTTAATGAGTTTTAAGCACAGGGGAAAAAATGAACATTTGAAAAATCTGTAATTTAATAAACCACCAAGAAAAGTAACATTGCAACAATGCAGGCTACAAACTGATCACTGTAAATAGAACTGAAAACAAAAACAAGCCTTCTCTACCTTATGCATCCCTCGCTCGCTCTCTCTCTCTCGCTCTCTCTCTCGTGCCTGTGTGTGTGTGTGCGTGCATCTCTCTTTTGCGAGCCTGGAGCGCCTGTGTGTGCGTCTCTCTAGTGCGCTGCTGTGTGTGTGCGTGCCTCTCTCTCCTGCGCATGTGTGTGTGTGCGTGCGTCTCTCTTTTGCGAGCCTGGAGCGCCTGTGTGTGTGTCTCTCTAGCGCTCCTGTGTGTGTGCGCGCCTCTCACTCCCGCGCCTGTGTGTGTGTGCGTCTCTCTTTTGCGAGCCTGGAGCACCTGTGTGTGTGTCTCTCTAGAGCGCTCCTGTGTGTGTGCGCACCTCTCTCGCGCATGCTCCTGTGTGTGTGCGCGGCTCTCTCTGTCTCGCGCTGCCTGTGTGTGTGCCTCTGTCTCTCGCGCTGCCTCTGTGTGTGTGTGTGTGTGTGTGTGTGTGTGTGTGTACGTGTGTGTGTTGTAAAAGAATCAGACATACTCTGATAAAGGTTTGGGGCAGCCACCCGTATAATCTCGAAATCCTTGGCTGCAAAGCTGAAGTGAATAATAATAGCACTGAAGTGCATACAAACGAGTCCAAAACCAGACTGAGGAATTAGGAAAGAGGGCAGGGTTTTAAAGGGGAAGACAGGAAGTGAGGTCATAAGGATCAGGGATGTGTTCGTTCTCCATTGGACTGAGCCCGGACATGACGTCAGGGGGGTCGGAGCCATTCAGGTCCCCTTCCATTGGCTCGGTCCCGGAAATGATGTCACGAGAGCCAGGTGGAATCTCCCAGGAACGGTCTGCAGGCAAGAGAGAAAAAGAGTCAGTGCACTCTGCCACCTCCCGGTATGTCTCAGAACTACCGTCCCTCAAGCCCTTTAGCTGCCTCCCATGCGCACGTGTGTGACAAGGCCCCCCCCTTAGCCCAGACCCGTCGGGTCGGGCGACCCTAACCGAGAGGTCGTGAACACGGGAAAGAGCATCAGCGTTGGCATGGAGAGAGCCACGACGATGAATGAGCGAAAACTTGTACGGCTGTAGGTCAAGAAACCACCTGGTGACCCGCGGATTCGACTCCTTGTGCAGGGCCATCCACTGTAGGGGTGCATGGTCCGTGACAAGGGTGAACTCCCGGCCCAACAGGTAGTACCTCAGCTGAGTTATCGCCCACTTAATCGCCAAGGCTTCCCTTTCCACCGCTGCATACCTGGTCTCCCGGTCCAACAGTTTCCGGCTCAGGTACATGATGGGGTGTTCCACACCATCGACGCTTTGGCTCAGCACTGCTCCCAAGCCTGTGTCCGAAGCGTCCGTCTGGAGAATGAAAGGCAAGGAAAAGTTGGGTGCCATCAAGATAGGTGCAGACGTAAGGGCCTGTTTCAAGTCACTAAATGCAGCGCCTGTTTTCTCAGTCCATACCACAATGTTCGGGGCCCTCTTCCTTGTTAAATCAGTCAAGGGCGCCGCTCTCTCTGAGAACCGAGGTACAAACCGGCGGTAGTACCCCGCTAACCCGAGAAAGGCTTGGACCTGCCGCTTGGTTCGCGGACGGGGCCATTTCAAAATGGCGTCTACTTTGGAGCACTGTGGCCTCACGGTACCCCGACCGACCAGGTAGCCTAAATACTTGGCTTCGGTTAATCTGAAGAAACATTTCTTGGGATTAATCCTGAGCCCGGCCTCACCGAGTGTCCGCAATACCGCTTGGACCTGCTGTAGGTGTTCCTTCCATGTGCCGGAATAGATGACCACGTCATCCAGGTAGGCAGCACTGTATGAGTTATGAGGTCGGAGCACTTTGTCCACCAGACGCTGGAAGGTTGCAGGGGCCCCGTGTAACCCAAATGGAAGGACACGATACTGCCAGTGTCCGCTAGGGGTACTAAACGCCGTTTTTTCCTTCGCGGAGGCCGTTAAAGGAACCTGCCAGTACCATTTCGTCATGTCAAGCGTGGTCAAATATCGAGCCTGCCCAAGTCTCTCGAGGAGATCATCCACTCGTGGCATTGGATAGGCATCAAATTGGGAGACTTGATTAAGCCGGCGGAAGTCATTGCAAAACCTCCAACTCCCGTCCGGCTTACCGACGAGCACAATGGGACTGGACCAGGGACTATAACTTTCCTCAATTACTCCTAGTTCCAGCATGCGCTTGATTTCAAGCTCCACTTCAGCCCTTTTTGCCTCGGGAAGACGATACGGGCGTTCTCGGACAACAACCCCGGGCTCTGTCACAATATTATGCTCAACCAGAGAGGTCCGTCCGGGGTGTTCACTGACTACCTCCTGAACAGCCCGGATAACTGCATCCAGCTCCAGCCGTTGTCGGGGACTCAAGTCCACCCCGAAGTTAAGGCTGGGGCTGTGAGCGAAGAGCGAGCGGGGCTGGCCGGAGGAGGGATCGGGATCCCTGTCCTTCCACGGTTTCAGCAGATTCACATGATAAACCCGCTCCTTTGGCCGACGATTCGGCTGACTCACCAAATAGTCGACCAGTCCCTTCCTCTCCTTAACTTCATAGGGGCCTTGCCAATGGGCGAGCAACTTCGAGTGAGAGGTAGGCACTAGGACCATGACTCGATCCCCCGGGCGGAACTCCCGGAGTGACGTGCCGCGGTTATAATAACGGGCCTGTGCTGTCTGAGCCTCTTCCACGTGACTTTTAAGGAGGGGCCGTATCTTTCCAAATCTATCGCGTAACTGCGCGATATACTCTAATATGTTTGTCGAGGGAAGAGCCTCTTCTTCCCATCCTTCTTTTAAAATATCCAATATGCCCCGGGGTTGTCGCCCATACAGTAATTCAAAAGGGGAGAACCCCGTGGAGGCTTGAGGGACTTCCCGATAGGCAAAAAGGACGAGGGGGGAGGAGCTGATCCCAGTTCCGTCCATCCTTGCTGACCACCTTACGTAGCATCTGTTTGAGAGTCTGATTAAACCTCTCGACTAAACCGTCGGTTTGAGGATGGTACACCGCGGTCTTTAAATGCTTTATTCTCAGTAACTTGGCAGTCTCCTTGAACGTCTCCGAGGTGAAAGGTGTCCCCTGGTCTGTCAAGACTTCCTTGGGGATACCTACGCGCGAAAAGACCCCTAGTAACTCCCGTGCGATTGCTTTAGAAGTAGCTGAGCGCAAGGGAACAGCTTTGGGGTATTTCGTAGCATAGTCCACGAGGACTAGGATGTACTTGTGTCCTCGGGCTGAGGGCTCTAGAGGTCCGACTATATCGACCCCAATTCTCTGGAAGGGAACATCAATCAGGGGAATGGGAATGAGAGGAGCACGGTCCCTTCTTGGAATTTGTCGCAGTTGACACTCCGGACAGGAAGTGCAAAAGCGACGAACCTCCTCATTGACTCCCGGCCAGTAAAAACGGAGCTTAATCCGCTCCAGGGTTTTTTCGGTGCCCAAGTGGCCACCTAGGAGATGGGCGTGTGCTAACTCACAGACCTGCCGCCGGTAGGTCCGTGGGATTAGCAGTTGCTTTCTCTCCTGCCCATCATGCAATGCTACCCGATATATAAGGTCATTTTCCAACACAAAGTGAGGACCCTGTGGCATGGACTGGTTGGTGCGTTGGCCGTTAACAAGGACTACTGCATTTTTTGCATGTTTCAGGGAGTCGTCACTCCACTGCTCCCTTTTAAAGGAAGCCGGCGTCTCTCTAAATTGAAACCTTAAAAGGGAGAGAGGGTCGGTGCCGACCTCAAGGGGCGTGGTGTCCTCCCGCTCCGCCGCGGCCCTGGTGGATGACGTATTGGCACGCGACGGCCCGGGAGTAGCCACGTCACTCAGGCCGACTGCTTCATCTCTCTCTGCCGGCTGATTACACGCCGTGGATTCAGCTTGAGACGGCTCATCCCCGTCTATAACTAGGCCCAAGTTATCCCCAGGAGTGGTATGTGACTCACCGCTGTTTATTTCAGACCAGTCCCGCCCTAGTATCACCGGGTGGGGAGGCCCAGGATGGACAGCCATGGTTAACTTACGAACTGAACCTCCGTAGCTGATGACACAAATGGCGGTCCTGTACCAGCGGATGTCTCCGTGGACACAGGTTATACCAGTCTTATGTTTTACCCACTGTTGCGGTAGCACAAAACGGCGGGCAACAATGGATATGTTGCTGCCGGTATCTAACAACACAGATGTTTTATACCCATTAACGATCAGCCTGTCTGTATGCGGGACCGTCAACGGGTTTGACAGAGCACACCAACCCCTCCTCCCCCTCCACCTGCATCCCACCTTATTCCCAAACAGTTTGTGCGCCCGCGGCGCCGGGGACATCGGTGCAAGCTCTGGGTTGTACAGAGGGAGGCTAGGGTTTGGGACGTACTCCGGTCGAGGTCGGCCCAGGGGCGGCTCAGCTCTCCCAGGTCGGGAGGCCCCCCTTTGTTGTTCTACGAGCTCAATGAGCTCCGCCATATTTATGAAATCTTTACCCCAAACCGGCTGGGTGAAGCGCTGGGGTAGTGAATTTAACAACAGGTAGCAAGCCACCTGTTCAAGCATGTGGTAGGGTAGGGCATACTTTCATGTGGCCGTAGCCACAGCCCTACCTTCGTCCATAGGCTCAAGGCCTGTTGAGGGGTTGGCCTCTCTGGGTCAAACCGCCAGGCTTTCACTCTACTCACCTGCCGGTCTGGGGCACCCCCAGGTGGAATTCGGGGCTCTGGCTTTACAAGGAGACGGGCACTCTCCCCCGAGAGAGCACAAACAGCCCTCCCGGCCTCCCGCTTCCGAAGCAGCCCAATTCTGTGAGCCCCTCCCGCATACTCCCCGGCCCTCCTAGGTCGCCTAATAGAGTCTGCCGGAGGCAGAGCCTGCACCGGGTCACCCCGAACCACGGGACACCCTCCCCGCCTGGAAACTCGGTCCCGGTACGCTCCCACCTGGATATGTTGCAGGTCCTGTCCCCTTCTCGTCCAGGACGTCTTCCTCCTGCCGACTACGCCAGATGTAAAAGAATCAGACATACTCTGATAAAGGTTTGGGGCAGCCACCCGTATAATCTCGAAATCCTTGGCTGCAAAGCTGAAGTGAATAATAATAGCACTGAAGTGCATACAAACGAGTCCAAAACCAGACTGAGGAATTAGGAAAGAGGGCAGGGTTTTAAAGGGGAAGACAGGAAGTGAGGTCATAAGGATCAGGGATGTGTTCGTTCTCCATTGGACTGAGCCCGGACATGACGTCAGGGGGGTCGGAGCCATTCAGGTCCCCTTCCATTGGCTCGGTCCCGGAAATGATGTCACGAGAGCCAGGTGGAATCTCCCGGGAACGGTCTGCAGGCAAGAGAGAAAAAGAGTCAGTGCACTCTGCCACCTCCCGGTATGTCTCAGAACTGCCGTCCCTCAAGCCCTTTAGCTGCCTCCCATGCGCACGTGTGTGACAGTGTGTATGTCCCGCTCTCTCGCTCTCTCTCTTGCTCGCTGCACAGGAAATGCACAGGGAGAGACTGAACATGTACAAACCGAAAGGGAACCTGGCTTGTTCGTATACCGAGTGCGTGGTCGTGAACCGAGGCAAAAGTTTGGCAAACTTTTTGGTCGTAAACCGAATTGTATGTGTACCAAGATGTTTGTGAACCAAGGTTCCACTGTAGTATGAATGTTACAGGTCAATGCATTTATGCCAATTTAAGAAAGATAAATGCACATCATCACCAACCTAGATGCTCTTTTATTTGTCTCCCATGAGAGGCTATCTGTCATAAACATTAAAGAAAAAAAAAAAAAAAACAAGTAACAACATAAATAATAATAATTCAATTTCACCACATTCAATTGCCTACCATTAACGTTTACTGCTCGAGTCCAGAGATTCTACACAGGAATTGAAGGATTCAGCTGTAGTGGACAGAACTGTTGGAACAGCATTTTAGTGGTATCTACATCTTCCATACTTATGAAACAACTTAATTCTCTTATATTTTTTAGCTGGAAAAAGCAGGTTTTAGGTAGTTTTTCATTTGGGGCAGGCACAGAGGTAAAGTGAGTAGTGGTTTTTTATTAAAGCTCCAAAAACCTATGTTAGATCCTGGCTGATCTACTGTTTTTCCTGCTTTAGATAGATAGATAGATAGATAGATAGATAGATAGATAGATAGATAGATAGATAGATAGATAGATAGATAGATAGATAGATAGATAGATAGATAGATAGATAAGAGTTAAAAAGACAAGAAGAGAGAAAATAATAACAAACCGAATAGTAATAAAAGTACTTTACAAAATATACAAATTGCACTTGTAATATATATAAATTGCACTGGTTAAATGTACAAATTGCACTGGTTGAGTTAAGGTCTATATTGCACATTGCTTTAGCTTTGCTTTGAAGCTCCTAACACATACTAAAGAAATGCATGTTGGGTTAATGGTCAAGTCTAATTTGACTTAGTGTAGGCGACGAAAGAGTACAGACAAAGAAAAGATGTATTACTATTTTTAATCTCTCATGTCATGTTAACTTCTGTCTGCATTTTAAGGTGAGGACACCAGTGACAGTGATCTCCCTAAAATCAGTGACAATTTCCAGGTCATTTTTGGGAATTCCAAGGTATAAGCTATCCAGCATGCCCTCTGACCTGATGTCTCATTCCAGATATACTGAATCTCTCAAGGGTGCTGGATAATGTGCCTCCTCACAGCATATTTGAACCACACCATCTGGCTCATATGGATCTAGGGAAGAAGCCATTCTCTTCCAAAATTCTCAAATAACATTGGACTCGTCACAGAATGTAAGCTTAGCAAGCCACCAAAGGTTATTTTTAGTGCCCTAAAATAAAAAGTGTAAACAGAAAAGCTGTATTAAAAATAAATCTGTAATTTTTCATAATCAGCTATCAAAAGAGAACTTGATATTTACTTTTTATTTATACTGTTCTGTATTAGGGAATAAAGGCAAAGTAAGGCTCTCATTTTAATGTACGTGAACTACAATATTCATGAATCCTAGAATGGTGTTTGCTGGTAAAGCTGCTGAGTTCAAAACTCTAATACCTTCTTATTGATTACACAGAGGCATGCACTGTTCTAATTTATCTTATTAAACCTATTCTAAGGAGTGAAGAAAATGAAATATCCTCAGTGTTGAATGTATGGGAATTCAATTCGATATCAGAGCATCTAAGAGGTTCGTGTATGGAAATCTTCACACATTGAATGGACATGATTGGAAAGAAAATGAGGATATTTCTACTATAAATGAAAATTTGGGTGTTTCATTTTTATTAAGGTTTTGTCTTCTGCTGTTGCACTTGAGGAACAGTGTACTTTAAACAAGTATTAAAAAAGAAAAATTAAATTTTAAAGTTTATAAATTCAACCAACAGTTAAAAGCATATTTTCAAAACCAAATGTAAAACACTTAGTATAGAACATATGGGGACATTGTAAGGTTGAAAACATATTCATGCCATATTGTATGTATACAATCTGTGACAAAAAATGAATACTGGCATGGGAGATCAGAATTTCCAGATCTGGAGATAATAAGATTTGCATTATACTCATGATATATTTTACCATTGGAAGACCAGTGGCCCTTATGTTTCACAACATATAGACCTTTGAGAGCCTAGACCTGAATTATATGAGTCCTCTTGTGAAAGACCACTTAGAACAGTTTGCCTATTAGACAAAGATTGGAGTGGAGGATGCAATTACCTATCAGCTCCAGAAAGCTTATTCATATCTGGGCAAAACTGGTAGCACTGTGAGGATTATGTTTTTGATTTATGTTGTACCTTCAGTACCACCCAGCCATCTCTGATGCAGGGGGACCTCTATGATATGCAGGTGGATGAGCCAAATGTGTCCTGGATAATGGACTATCTGTCCAGCAAACCACAGACTGTGAGGTTCAAGGACTGTGTCTCTGATACAGGTGTGGGAAACACTGCAGCACCACAAGGGACAGTCTTGTGTCCTTTTCTATTCACTCTGTATACTTCAGCTACTTTAAATATAACATCAGGTCATGTCACTTGCAGAAATTCTCAGACAATTCTGCACTAATGAGGTGCATGTACAAGGGAAGTGAGACAAAGTATACAGTATGATTCAGATGAAACATTTTGTTTCTTGGTGCAACAGGAATTGTCTGCAACTCAACATCAGCCAAAGCAAGGAACTGGTTATTGACTTTCATTACACCAAACAGCCTCTGAGCCTGGCCACTATTCATTTAGTGAATATGAAGGTAGTGCACTACTGCAAGTACTTAGGGGTCCAAATCAATGACATGTTGGACTGATCTCATAATGCAGAAGAACTATATAAGAAAGGGCAGAGCAGGCACTTTTTTTCTTAAGAGACTGTGTTCCTTTGATATGAGTAGTAACATTCATTCTGTATTATATAACTGTGATGACCAGTGCAATTTTCTGCACTGTGCTGGGCTGGTATCAACACTTCAAGAGAGGCTACCTAAAGTAACATACTACTTAAAATGGCAGGCTCATTTAGGGGAGGCATACTTGACTTGCTGGAGGAAGTAGCAAATTAGAGAATGAAGACCAAACTAAGTAGCATTATCCTCTGTCTATGACACACTAGCACTGAGAACTTTTAGAAAACAAATTATTCAGCAGAAGTGTGTCTGGGGTTCCTTTATACCAGCATAATATGCCTTTATAATTCTTCACTGTAATTGTGACTGTTCTTTTTATCTTTAGCCAATTCAGAATCTTTGGTCAATTTATTTAGAGTTATTTATGGTGTGTATTTGATGGGATCACTGTTGTTTGTTATAATAAGTATGTAAAAAAAATCTAAACTTCTCCTCTAGGATAAAGCAGTAATATCTGTCTATCTATTGTAATAAGACAACATAAGATCACTGTTAACTTAAGATATTGTTACTATCACTACAGCATACCAGTAATGGCTTGATAATGTGTTCATCAGTTTTATGAACAGGGGAATTAGCTTGATGAGTGCTACATAATTGGTTTTCACACTGACATGTTGAGCCCTATTTTTGCCACATAGATGTGGCAGTAAAATGATACTGGTGCTGATGGCTTTAGGAAGACTAACATCATCTATGAAAGATCTTAAAATCCAGGGATAGCATTGTTGAAGGGTCAATGAAATACTCAATATGTCAGTTTCATGTATGGCATTGATTACAACATCTGCTATTGGATGCTCCAGCTGCTTCTAGGCTGATGCAAGAGTTGTGTCATCTTCAGGCATCAGATTTTAATTCTTCTTCAGGAAGAGAGTATAGGAGTATGAAAATAACTTAAATTTAAGGTATTTTGGGAAGAATCGGTCAAAATAAATAGAGGAATTCAATATTTTTGTAAATTACAGATCTTGGAGAAATATTTTCTTTACAAGATAAAAGTTACAGATGTTCATTGGCTCTAACTGAGCCCCTACTCTTTTGATTGACATTTTTTAAAATCCTGCAGTTCCAGCCAGTACTTGGATGGCAGTCCATCTAAGAAAAGTTTAGGTTGCTGCTGAAATAGGTGCTGGTGAGGCCAGCAGGGGGGGACTTACCTGCAGTCTGTTTGTGGATTCCAATGCCCCAGTGCAGTGACTGGGACACTGTGCTTCAAAAATGACACATACCTTTGGATGAGGTAGTGGAAGTGACTTTACTCTCGCTATTTAGCACTAGAATCCCTGAAACCTACAAAACTATTCATAATGCAGGGCCATCCTTAAATTCCCTCACACCTCCTCACCTGCGTCTTTGTTTTGCAAATGTGTCAATCTGCACAAGCAGCAAGCAGCTTGCTCTGCCATCCCCCACCACAGTAGCTGAAGTCAAGTCAGATGCTAAATTTTTCTCTTTATTTGGGAGTTAGGTGTCTGGAGTTGGATAGGATAAATGATATATCATTATTTGTAATACATATATTTAATTTGTGTTCCGTGTCTACAACGATCTTTGTAAATGTAGGATGACAGGACATGCAAGGGAAGATATGCTGAACACATAACTAAAACATAAACTTTTTTCATGTTATAGTAATAATGAGAAAATGGTGATGTGAAGTGCATAATGTGTGAAGACTGAACTCCAAATATCAAATAAACACTTTCTCAGGAGGTATAACAAAACAAGTGCACTTTCATTCAAGAATATAACCAAAGAAAAAGAAATTACTTGATTTACATGTGGCTGTCAATGTGTAAAAACCAAAGCCCAAATGTCAATCGACCTAAAATAGACATGTCCACTTGGGTGGTGCAGAGGTCAGAACTGTTGCCATGTAAACAAGAGGTTGCGGGTTCAATCCCAGATTCTCCTCACATTTACCATTTTGAGTAGTCAGCTGCTATTATTATTACTATTATATAATAAAAACATACATTTGATTTGAGTCTATAATACCCGGTGTAAACCTTAACATTTTATAGCAAGCACACACTTCAAATCTGGTATAATGCTATTTTTTTTGGACCAAAAACAAAAAAAAAACAACAACAACAAAAAACTGGCCCATTTGTCAATTAATTATTCAGGTTTTCTCTGTGGTGGGAAAACAAGTGCCTGAGGCTACAAGATTTCAAGATCTAAGATGCCTTACCTTCAAAGTATGCTAATAGCAAGCTTTTACTGGATATAACATCTTACATATTATATTACAAGGGTGTCTGAGACAAAATTATAAATAAAAATAAAGGAAAGTAAGCTAACCATTTTTATCTATTTCAGGAAAAGAATATTTTATTTTCCAATGCCAGACTATGAACAGTCATCAGAATTAAAATACTGGAAAACAAGATTCACAGCTGTATGATAAAAAAGTTAAAACAGCTACGATGTAAATACATTTTAATGTAAACTAAAAATAAAATTATATAACAATAGTAACTGTTAATGGATGAAAGCTTTCATGTACTGAAAAGTTTTCATTTAAATAGTAACAAGAAATTATTAGGTTATTGTGCTAAAATACATTCTTTGAGATTTACCTCACCTAATGGAGTTCTGCAGATTTAAGCAATAATACTGTTAATGCTGTGAGAACAGCTAGATAAATGTTACTCACCCATAGAAACTGTATCTTAAGGGTACATATTTGGAATTGTCATGTTTTTATGCTTTATGTTCAAGCTAAATATGTAGTTCAGATATGGGTAAAAGAAATGCAGCAATGACCATGTATTGTTCTTTTTTGTAACCTTTTTTCTTTATTGTTCTCTATGAATCTAAAGCATAAATTTAGCTGCTGATATAAGTGCTGTCTCCATCTATTTCACCACCAGGATCACTCACAAAGAATTTCCAAGGTGTTGACTCTCTGTGACAGTTTTTGAAAAGAGTAGGGTTTATGCCGATGTCCTGGCGTAATTGCCTATCAAGGCCCCATGCTTTCTGCCCCTCAATCATCCAATCTCTAATTGACTAACTCACTCTTTCCCCTTCAGCACCTAATAGGTAATGTGTGGTGAGCATACTGGTGCAATAATTAACACCATTGCATCATCTTGGTGGGTGCTACATATTGATGGTGGTTGAAGTGGTTCACTTTTGTGTAAGCACTTTGAGTAATGTGTGGACTAAACAAATGTAATTTAATTAATTATTACTGTAGATTCAAAATGAGTGAAAAAGTTTAACAGGAAGTGAAGAAACTTTTTCTAGCCTTTATACATTATAAGTTAATTCTGAAACAATTATTATATAAAGTTTATAGAGAGCCAGATATTAAAGGACTTAAGACTGTCTTATATAAATTGCATGTTCAAAGAAACTGTCTACTATGGTGTTATATATGATTTTGTGAATAGTTTTTTAAAGGATTTTCAGGATATACATTCTGTGCATACACCTGTGCCATCACCTTGAGATGCAATACTATTAAAATATTAAGGTAAAAATATAAGCTAATAACATATTGGATTAACAGAATTCAACTTGCCACCTCGATTTAGAAGTTGAGGGTGTGTCATGCTTGTAACATTTATTCTCTTATGCAGGGGCAAATGCAGAATGGTAGTTAACTTTAACTTTGATTCTTCTATTCAGTGTAATCTCTAAAACTGTATAAAGTTCTAAATTGATATTCTGGTACTCGGTTGGTCAAACTCATTCTTTATGATAAATGTGCAAAGGCACAAAGTAGGTCAATGTGCTTAAATAACACTGGTCTGATAAAAAAAAGGAAATACTTATGCTTCCGTCACAAATTTTAGGTGCTGTTTATAGATCTGTGGGTGCAGAATACAAATATGACAACAGAGTTGTGCTATCTATCCATTTTTTGAGAGATTAATTTTTTTTTAGAGATGGAGGTGGCCCTCTGTTGAAGTGAGGTTACCAGCCTAGCACACTACAGCATACAAAATCGCACTGGCCATCAGAATTTTATAAGATGTGATTCACTTCCCACATTAAAGAACTGCAGTCTTCTAAGAAAAAAGATCATTGGATCTGCCCTCTCTTATACAGTTCCTTAGTGTTATGAGACCTGTCCAGACTGTCATTAATGTGGACCTCCAAGTACTCATAAAAGAAAATAATAATAATAATTATAATAATAATGCATTTTGTAAGAGTGCACCACCTCTACATCCACTCCTTGAATAGTGATGGGACATAAAGGCTCTTTAGAGGAAGGCCTAAGAGGAGGTTTATGGATGTGGTGAGAGAGGACATGCAGGTGATCAGTGTAACAGAGCAAGATGGAGAGGACTGATATGGAAAATGATGATCCGCTGTGGCAACCCCTAACGGGAGCAGCCGAAAGAAGAAGAAGAAGTGCGGCAAAAGACAATAACATCTTTAACATTTTAATACACCAGGTACAGCTTGTTATTTCCTTGAGTGGAACAAGACACAGAAATTTCTAATCATTTCTTTCAAAGTTAAATGGTTGAAATCACCACATATTATAACCACAGAGTCAGAATGTGTCAACATTAAAGTGTTGTTGACAAAGTGAATCATTTCCATTGCTGAGTTCTCATTTACAGAGGGAGGAATATAAATATTAATAGGGATGATGTAATTTATCTCCCTGGGCAAATAACACGGATGCATTTTGAAAGCCAGAATTTCAATGTCTTAATTACACACTGTAGTTTTAACTGTAATCTGCTCTCTTTTATACCATTCCTTATTTACATAGATGAGCAGCCCCCTTCCTGTCTTTTTTTCCACACTGTACTGGGTCTCTGTCAGCACAAATAACATGAAATCTGTCCAGCGTTCGAACAGTGTCAGGTAAATCAGGTTTAAGCCAGTTCTCCGCTAAAAAAAAACAAAAAAACATAAAATGCCACTGTACTTGTATGCACCATGACCTGCCATAAGAGCAGATAGTTCATCCATCTTATTTGACAGTGGTTGAATATTGCCCATTAGAATGAATGCCAGACCAGTTCTAAAAACTTTTTTAAAGTTACACATATAATTTTTTTAAAGTAGCAACTTGGCAGTATCTTTCCTCTTATTTTCCTTTGAAGGTTTTTCATAATGGAATGGCAAATAAATGTCTGCTAACATAAGCTCACTCCACTCTCCACTGTAATGTCTCTCCATTTGACGGATGTCCTAGTGGGACCACTCCCTTGTTCTTGGGGGAAAAATTCAAATGAGAATGTAGGAAATGGGTTTTTAAAACCATGTTGCACCCAAGTGTTAGGTAGGAAGAGAGAAGCTTCTTCGGAGTTTTCTGCCTTTGTATTCCCATGAAAATTGTGGCACGCATTTTTTTTTCCAAGAAAGGAAGGCTGTGTTTTTTTTTACCATTTACTTACAGTTACCTGGTCAAGACAATGGATGGATCAAACCAACCTTTTCTATTTCTGAAAACTAATATTAAAATCAATGACTTCCTCTCATTTGTAAAACAAAGAGGCATTTTTCTCACCTTCTGAATATAACTTCCTGCCTATTTTGAAGTAATATGAAGAGAGACAAAAATATTGATTGAGAGCAAAAAAATATATAGCAAATACTTGGCTTTGGTATCTTTCCACTTCAGCTAACATTTAAAAGAAAGACGACTCCGATTTTCTAGCCAAAAATATACTTTGAATAATATTTTGAGCATGAAAAATACTTATGCCATAAAAAAAAAAAAGCTTATTTTTCAAACCTCTTACCATTTTTTATTCAAAATGTCATTTTTTCACTGGATCCAATATCTTGTTGAAATAGATTCAGCACACCAAAATTTATAATGTACAATAATTTTTTTCTTTTTTTGCATGGAGGATTTTGGTACAAACCAATGTGACAGGCCAGTCATGGTTTCAGAAGTAATTAACATGTGAGTATTTGCTTAGAGTACTTTGGACATGGTTGTGTCATTGCAAACACACGATATATGAAGGTCTGGAAAATGGGACCTATGCACAACAAAGTCAAATAAAATAGCTGCTTCTGATCATTATTGAGATTTTAATGTAAACAAAACTTACTGTTATATACTGAATTATTGTAAAAAATTAGGATGATATTCTGAAACCAGTTCAATCCTATGCTGGGTCACAGAAGGCCTGGAGGTCATCCAAGCAGCCCTGGTCAGGGTAGCAGTCCATCACACACACTAACACCTAGACAAATCCAATTTGGAATCACTAATTATTTAATGTGCATGTTTTTAGGGATGTGGGAGAACACCTGAGCACCCACAGGAAAAACCTATGCGGAAATGGAGTGATTGTGCTTTGTGCACAAGGATAATGACCAGGTGTGATATACCGTATATACTCGAGTATAAGCTGACCCAAATATAAGCTGATGTACCTAATTTTATCTACAAAAACTGGAAAAACCTATTGACTCAAGTATAAGCCTAGGGTGAGAAATGCAGCAGCTACTGGTAAGTTTCAATAATCAAAATAAATACCAATAAAATTACCGTATATTAATTGAGGCATCAGTTAACATTCTGAAACAATATAAGAAAAGAGAAAAAGATTTTAACATAGGAAAGTGGTAGAGCTGCCTCACCTGACTCTTGGGAGCAAAAATTCTTGTTAAAATGATTCAGTGGAGCTATCCTACAATCTTTAAATCCTATTTGTTCCTTATATGATATGATTAAATCATCCAGAATGTATTCTTATTAATAAAAAATATTTTTTATGTAGTTTTGACCTCATTCTTAGTGTTTATATATAATCTGGAGCAGCACTCAAGTGTGAATATTAACAAAACATGTAGAAAGACATTAGATGAACTTAACACATACTCTATTTCACCAATTAACTAAAAAGAAAAATGATATACATTTTAAACATGCTTAATTCATTCATTCATTCATCATGCTTTTATTTTCCAAACCCACCTATTCGAATATGGGGCTCAGATAATATAAACCATTGATGGGAGACAATGCATTAATTTCTGCTCTAATGAAGAAAAAATACAGACTTGTTAACTAAACTTGAACACATCTTTGGAAAGCAGGAGGACATCAAAGCACCAAGAATCATTATTTGAAGGCAGACTTTTGGAGGTGTGAAGCAGTGGCACAAATCTTTATGCCTCATGCTATCTCAAACATATTTTTTTTTGTCTCTTTTTGGCTGTCATCAATAAATATATGCATGTAATATAAGTGTACCAAATGTCAAATATATATTCACACATAAAAGCACACTTAAGGTTTTCTTGGTATAGTGATTGTTATTTCAGTTAGGCTGTAATTAGTTTGGGCATTCTGGTACTTCATCTTGTTGTCATAGCATGACGGTAAATCTGTGAAAAGAATTAACTTCTTTGTATTGTGATTTTTTTTTGCACTTTGTCAATAAGAAATATCCACATAATTACAAACTATCTACAGTAGAAATAGTACAACATGTTGATACCTGAATGCAACAGAATGTACCTACCTAACATAAAAAAGTGCTTTCAAGAGTTAATGTTTGACAAGACCACTTCACATGTTACCTGAATGTCTCTTCAACCATTATTATTAGATACCTAACACGGTTCACAAGATCAATACATTTCAAACTGCCGAGATCTTGGACCTTGAAATAAGGCAAGGTAATACAGATCAACTTCAGTCATCTGGAACCTCTCTTATATTAATAGTCTGATGGAAAAGGCAATTCAATCATTGAGATGCTTAATTTTTTTAAGCTTTTAAACAGACAGAACTTTTTGTATTCTTGGTAAATGAATAATGCTGAACTTTTGCTTTAAAGTAAACACAAGCAGAGATTTTTTCTTTTTCGTGTATGGGAAGTGCAATAAAAAGCTTGGCTGTTCACACATCAAAAGTTCCAAACATCTCCACAAAATTCCTTAACAATACAAGTTTTGAAATTCTGGAGCCTTTATTTTTTGGGGATTTATGACTTTATATTCCTCCATATTTTAAAGATTCTAGGTATTATAAGGTCAGTTATTATTTTCAACATAATTGATGAGTGTCATTTTTAAATTACTTTTTATTTTAAAATACTTTAGTTTTTTTTTTAAATGTTCATTATTTATTGTTTATTTGCTATTATGACCAATTTTACTTGTGTGTAATATTCAAATCATGTATTGGATTTGATCCTTCACTTACTAGGTTAGCTTATATATCATCAGAAACAGATTAAACTGATTGAAACAGCTTGGATATATTTATTTTGTTTTATTTATTGTTGGGGTACCACCTTGGTGACATCATGGAAGTAACATCAAAGGTGGAGTGGGTGTCAAGCTTCTGTTCTCCAGAGAGACGAGAAGAGAAGGCTTTAGAATACAGTGTCAACCCCTGGTGCATCAGTTATTTAACATCACCAAAGCCCTTAAGCTCTTTCTCATGCGCATGTCCGTGTCTATATATATATTCCTCACCAACCCCCCCCAAGCCTGCGCTACACGCCAGCCACTTTGTGTCTCTGCTCATGTTGTGAAGAGGGGGGCTGAACGCACCCCAAGGAGATGCAGTCACTCCTCTTAAACAGTGATACAGTGGGTAACAAATACAGTTTTTATTTTTACCTCCTCTCTGCTCGATCAGCTGCTGGCTTGATCTGCATCTTGCATGGTGCATTGAACATTTAAAAGCGTGTACAGCAGCTATCCTACTCTTTGTCTTTTATTTCCAGCCCTGGGAGTGGTTAAATCTCTTGGCACAAAGTCTCGTTTTGCGGGACGTGAGTTCTTAATATTTTTTAGTTTATAATTTAAAAATGGAGTAAGAATCTGAAAATCTAACAACATCACATTAAAGTTCGATAAAATCTGAAAAGAATGATACCAAATATATATACAGTATGTAGGTTTTAAAATAATCCCGACTTAAAACGTGACGAAAAATGTGACATAAAATTGTTGCACTTTTAGGCTTAGGATTTTATACATATAGAGTAGATATATGTATATATACTGTATATATATATATATAGTGACAGATAGGGGGCGCTATCGCTCAGACACCAGATAAAATACGTCAGACACCAGATAAAAGTCCAAGAACTATTTATTTTATAATAATAATGTGCACAAAGCACCCTCCTCTCCACAATACTCATATAAATCACCAATACTAAATAATACACAATCCTCCACTCTCCCAGACGTGTTGCCACCCTTCCACCCAGCTCAGCTCATCCATCTGGGATTTCCCACAGTCCTTTATAGTCCGTGACCTGGAAGTGCTTCTGAACCCTCAGTCCATGTGACTTCCTAGCACTTCCGGATCAGATCAAAACTCTTCTTTTTCATCCCGGAAGTACGTCATTTCCTCTGTCGCTGTGACTAAGACGTACTTCCGGGTTATAGGGGAAATATACGTCCTTGGGCCTCCCTGCAGCGACTCCTGGCGGCCTCCATGGTAGCCAGCAAGGCTGTGCATAAAAACTCCGTTGTCCATAATTCCCTGCTGGCATTCGGGGCACCTCCATGCTGCAAGGAGGGCTCCATCTGGCGGCCTGGGGGTATTGGCTGGGATTAATGGCCGGCCATATCTCACAATATATATATATATGTATATATATACACGCACACACACACAGAGTTTTTTTTTTGATCGTTGAAACTATCAACACACGCAAGACTCTGATTGCATATTCACAGCATAGAAATAGAAAGAACTTCTTAAAGGAGCTATAGACATTGCCACACTAATGCGCTGATTAGAGCTGAAAATAAGTCTTCAGAACTGGCAACGGTAGTCTTGTC
Source organism: Erpetoichthys calabaricus (assembly GCF_900747795.2). Classification (NCBI taxonomy): domain Eukaryota; kingdom Metazoa; phylum Chordata; class Cladistia; order Polypteriformes; family Polypteridae; genus Erpetoichthys; species Erpetoichthys calabaricus. Next base: position 154,551,903 of record NC_041402.2, on the reverse strand, counting down.
ATAAAATAAAAACACAGCAAATATTAAAGCTACACAAAAAAAAGTGATCAGCTCTATGTTTATTCATGAGAGAATTGAATATAAACAGTTCACAGCTATCAGAGCGTGCCTTGTACGAAACATCCTTTGTAAAACTCAACAGAGAAAAAAAAATGTGTCCATATCTTTACTTTACTGTATTGTGCTTCAATGTTTCTGTCCTGTATTCTTATGAGCTCGGCCACATTCTACACCTATCCACTTCGTTAGGCATCTTGTTTTTAATTTTGCTGTGCAAAGCGCCACTCATTACAGAATGGATCAGGTTTAAGCAATAAGCATTGAAAAAAGGCTGTCAACTGAGTTACAGTATTTACAATCTGATTTTCACAGGCCTCTCAATTTTTCACTATCACTGTAACATCCCTGGTCATGGGATTTATAAGAAAACAGTGTACATTTCTTGCCTTTTGTGCATATATGGAGCATTCAAGCTGTACAAAATGCAATATAGGTTTATACAAGTGAGCAACTCAACAGGTGCCATGGAAAGCAACTCTTCCATACCTGCTATGTTGGAATATGGTTTTCTTCTGTGAAGAAGGGCTTTGATATGTAGTAATGAGCAGGATCCAATCACAGAAGGGATACATAATAAGTACAACAAATTAGAGTGTGATTAGTGTCTACATTTCAACAATGGGTCTGTATTTTCAGAAGTATATGGATCTTAAGGATGTTTACAGAGGTCTCCATTTTCGGGGGTATTCTGGACAAAAGGCAAAAACAGAGTCTAAAATCTGCATTTTTAAATAAAAATATAGCAGCATGAACAGGATCACAGAAACATGAGAGTTGTTAACAGTGTATTTATTAGCTGCCTGAACTTCTGGCATCTCCATCTGAACTCCTCTGCAGTACTACTGTATGTGCAATATTTATGAATATCAATTATAGGGTCACAATCCCAGCCTTGCCTGTCTGAATATTGTGGAGGGCTATGACAATTGCTTGCCACTACAGGGGATGCCAGTAGTGCCCAAAGAAAGGTAAAGTAGCTCTCCTTCAAATAGGTGACTTATGCGAAGGTTATTTGCTAACCCAGGAGCTGAATAGTTGACTATTCTTTGGAGACTATATGTTTTTTTTTTTTTGAAGACTTCTATCCTGCTGATCTAATTTTAATAATTGTATAAACTCTAAGCATCTGATTGTTATTGTACAAATCAGCTTTGCACAATCTTCATTTCAGAACACCAGAAAGCAAAAGATCAATGCAGATTGTGCTACTAAGGCTTTGGATTCCATTTCACAATTTAAAGAAATAAATGAAAACTGTTGAATATTACAGTTGCATGTTTGATTCCAGAGCTTCAAAGTTTTTTACTCCAAAACTTTTTTTCATGTCTTTTCAAAGCTTAAGTCCTTCTGCCCCAGTTCTCTTTCCTTTTTTCTTTTCTCTTTTTTTTGTAATCATATGCAGCTGAGAGAAACACATTGTTCTCTACAATTAAGTTTTTTTCTGGTCAACTAGGTTCTTACAATTGTCATTTCTTCTGTAGAAATTTTACATCTAAGGCTTGATTGCCAGTTAAAATGTGAAAACATTCAATCTACTTAATGTTTTTTGACACCTATTGTATTTTAACTAGAATTTTTTATTATGTATTAGAAAATGATTTCTTACCATAAGTAACAAAATACTGTAGATTCTGAAAATAGGAAGCAGCGACGTTAATTTTCCATATTTTTGTTAACATTATATAACGTTCTTAAACCAACTAATTCAATTCATGGTTGTGTAGGGCCACAGCCTATTTATATAAAACAGATCTTTGCAGATTAAACGCCAGATTACATGTGCCAACCAAATGAACATGTGCTTCAATAGCCAAAAAAGAAGGTTTGTGGAACTGTGGATTTTGTGGAATTGCAGTTCAAGAAGAGTATCGCTGAGAAGACAGTAAAAGGGATGGTAAATGTAGTATTTCAAAAAGATTAAGAAAAGATAATGAAAGAGAGTTTAAATCAGATCAGCACTTACTGTTCAAAAAGAGTTTGATTGTGAATGATTCAATGTCTGTAGCGTAAAGTGGTACATGGTACAACAAGTGCCCGCTCCAGATTACTCCTCTAGGCCGTGGAACGTGATGCTGAGCTTTTTTGCCGCCATCACTGGCGAGACAGCTGCAGGTCTTTGTATGAATATATTAGAGTGGCCAGCAGCAGCATGTGCTCTACTATATTGTACGATGTCTAGGAAGAAAGTGGGTAAACTGTTGGCCTAGATCACTCACATTTTGCCTTTACGGTGCAGAAGAGGTTTTTGATAAGGTACCACAAGAAAGATAAGTGATCAGACTAAAGAATGCAAAGCACTGTCTGTAGATGGGTACAATATTGGCTCAAACACAGGAAGAAAAGGGGAAACTTAGTTGATGTTAAAAGTGGTGCCCCTCAGAAGTCAGTGCTGGGGCTGTTTCTCTTTTTATATACATAAACAATCTAGACAAGACTATAATCAATAAACTGGTTATGTTTGTAGATGATACCAAACAAGGTGGAAGGACAGACAATGTAGAATCAGTTACATTTTAACAGAGGACTCATGCAGAATTGAACAGATTTGTTGCAGATGCGGACGGCACGGTGGCGCAGTGGGTAGCGCTGCTGCCTCGCAGTTAGGAGACCTGGGTTCGCTTCCCAGGTCCTCCCTGCGTGGAGTTTGGATGTTCTCCCTGTGTCTGCGTGGGTTTCCTCCAGGTGCTCCGGTTTCCTCCCACAGTCCAAAGACATGCAGGTTAGGTGGATTGGCGATTCTAAATTGTCCCTAGTGTGTGTGGGTGTGTTTGTGTGTGTCATGCGGTGGGTTGGCACCCTGCCTGGGATTGGTTCCTGCCTTGTGTCCTGTGTTGGCTGGGATTGGCTCCAGCAGACCCCCGTGACCCTGTGTTCGGATTCAGCGGGTTGGAAAATGGATGGATGGATGTTACAGATGCAAGTTAATGTAAGTAAATGTTATTTAAAGTATTTAATGTAGGAATAAACATGTCAGAGTTCAAATACAAAATGAGAGGTTTGAAACTCTAAAGTACATGTAATGTGAACAACCTAGGTGTCAAAGTGAACTCATCACTAACTATCTACATCCATACAGTATACTGAAGCAATCAAGAAGGTTAATAGGAAGTTAAATTATTTATCACGAATTGCGGCGTACATGTCAAGGGAGGTTATGCTTACATTATATAATGCACTATATAATGAGGCCTTACCTGAAATATTGTGTACAGTTTGGGTCTCCATATTACAAAAATGACACACCAGAGCTACAGAAAAAAGAAAAAGAGCAGCTAGGCTGATTCCAGGCTTAAGAGATATGAGCTATGAGGACAGACAGATGGAGTTGAACATTTTCAGTTTAAAAAAATGAAGATTAAGAAGGGACATGATTTGTTTAAAATTGTAAAAGAAATGAGTGCAACAAAAACACGGGACATGGTTGGGAATATGTTAAGGGAGATTTCACACAAAAATCAGAAAGTTTGTTTTCACACAAAGAACCACAGACACATGGAGTAAATTACCAAGTAGTGTGGTAAAAGGCAAAACTTTAGGGAACTTTTAATTTCATTTTGCACAATCATGGTGAATAAGATGGATGAGCATGTTGGACTGAATGGCCTATTGTCATCACATTTTTTCTAATATTCTCTACAGGTGTATTTTTAATTTTGCTCTTCTCCCCTGTGACATGACCAGATCTTCACTTAGCTTGATTTCTTCTTTATTGCTTAAATTTTTTATGAAAATTCCTGCCACCTTGACTTAAATAAAAATAATAATAATAATTCATTACATTTATATAGCGCTTTTCTCAGTACTCAAAGCACTATCTACACAGGGTGGAACTGGGAAGCGAACCCACAATCTTCCACAGTCTCCTTAATGCAAAGTAGCAGCAGCACTACCACTGCGCCACCTTAAACTAAGTAAACTTTACAAATGGGTTGGATGAGTAAATTTACTAACCTGAAGTTTCCTAAATGAGAGGAGTGGATACTACTTTTTATTTATTTATTTATTTATTTACTAGTCATTTAGCCCGTTACAATAACGGGCGCTAGAACAGTAGTGCATAAGCATTAGTAGAAACAGTCTATATTAAATGGCAAGGGACTTTGACCTCATTCTTTTTGTTGGTCGTATTTTTCTTTCTTTCAGCCTTTCTTTTGTTGATGTTTACTTGCTGAGCTGACCGTTCTTCGTGGGCTGCCGCCGTGTATTGTGTGTCTTTAATTTTCTGTGACAGTAATACTGTCTTGTACGGCTCTATTCAATAAAGGCGCGTAGATAATTTAGTTCAAATGGCTCTGGAATATGTGAAGAGCAACAGGTGCAGATCTTTATTTATGCGCGCCTTTATTCGCTGTGCCCAATTGAGGTCGTCCTTTTGAGGCTCGCCTTTTTGTGCGCGCCCTTATTGAAGGATGCCTGTGTGCGCCCTTATTGAAGGATACCGTCTTGTACGTCCGCTGGCTTGTACTTCCGTAATATACCTTTAATTTTCTCTGGCAGTAATACAGGCGTGCGCGTCGGTAATATGCCTTTAATCTCCTCTGACAGTAATACTGGCTTGTATGTGGCTGTAATATGCGTCACTGTATTGTGTACCTTTAATTTCCTCTCACAGTAATACTGGTTTGTATTTCCGTAAAACGCCTATAACTTTCTCTGACAGTAATATCGCGCATAGCACCGTGCCCCGCGCATGCGCACTTCACCAGAAGACACCCACACACAGACATCTGGACGCACATAGGGATTTTATATACTGTATATAGATTGTGAGTATTTTAATACATAGATATAGGAGCTTACATGTATGCAAATATTCAATTATTTTGTATTATTATGTTATGTATATAAATGTTCCATGACTCTGTGTGATTCTTTTACTTCTTTATGTATTTTATTTGGTTCTAAACCTGTGACTTGAGAGGAGAGCATTATCTTTTTAAATTGACTAAAGAAGCGCTGTCCTTCTTTTGAACATTAACTGTGTTATTTTAAGGAACATGCATAAAATTTTAGCAAATTGTATTTTTGATCCCTTAAGTATCAAAATGATGTTCTCAAAGAGATGTTTGCTCAACATTACTCAAATAAGGATGAGCAGTACTCAGAAAATGAAAGCCTTCAGTTGTGCAATTCTTGCTATGAAGATCTTAATATATGCATACATTAGGCAGACGTCCTGTGATTTGTGAAAATTGGAATATGTATACATGCATACAGTACATATAATCATTGGGTATTTGCTGTAGCAGGATTATAATAACGTGAAAGAAACTTAAAAATACAAATACTACACCTCATGTATGACAATGAAAACTGTGGAATTTTACCATATATACTGTATATTACAATGGAAAATGCAAGAGAACAGAGTCTTTTTTTGCGTGATAGCAGAGGATATGACTTTTATTTCTCATTCTTTGCTTTCCTCTCATTTCTTTAAGCCCACCCATTTATAATGGGAACATATTATTCTTTGTTATTGTCAGTCATAATTTATTTTCTTAGTTGGTTTTGTTGACTGCATGGAAATTTAACTACATTGGAATTGTTACTTTACTTACTTTATTTTAAACTGATGATGTAATAAAAATGGCAGCAGTTCACCTTTGACCACAACAATGACACAAAGCTTACAGCCAAGACAATCCTGGAGTGGCTTCTGGACAAGTCTCTGAGTAGCCCACCAAAGCCCAGACTTAAACACCATACAAAATCTGTGGAAAATCCTGAAGATGGCAAGTTACAGATACTTCTAATTTAGTGTAATGGAGCTAGAGAGTATCTTTCAGGAACAAATGGGATAAACAGCTTAAATCCAGATGTGCACAAAGCTTGTAGAGGCTTACCCAAGAAGAACCAAAGCTGTAATTGCTGCCAAAGTAGCTTCTACAAAGTACTGAATTAAGGGTCTGAATGAGGGATTTCCGTTTATGAGTTTTTTAATAAATTTGTAAACATGTTTTCACTTTGTTGTTATGGGTTACGGAGTTTGGATTGGTTGGCAAAAACTGCAAATGTATTCATTTAAAGTCTACAACACTGTAAAATTTGATGTTGTCTGAATATTTTCCAAATCCACTGTATACAGAGATATAATAAAAAATAATAATAACTACTATTCTGCTGAATGAAAAAAAGTGTATTTTGGTGTGTGATGTTAGTGTATTTTATTTTTCTGTACTTTTTGAAAATCTTGCTTTGATTAAAAGTGAATGCAGATATTGCTATCTATTCACTATTCCCAATAAATATACAGGCAGTGCAGTGAAAAGTTTTGTCTGTGCGGATGATCACACTCTGTTTTGTGCTTGTGAATTTTGAGAAGCCATGTGTCCATCTTGAGCAGTGGTACTAATCCTATTCCTATTTTCATAACATACATCTATAGCAGTATATGGTATATAGAAATGTACATACAAAGATAACTAGACACACCCTGGTACAAAAAAATTAAAAAGATTGATAGTGTAGTGTGGTGTGAGGATCATGTTTTTAAAGCATGTAATATTATGATTATAAACCTCTTGTCTTTAAACCAATTACATTAATCAAAATGACATTTTCAAATGTCAAGTGTTCTGATTAAAGGATAATGTATACTGTATATACAGATATAATGTATGAGCTATAAGTAAATGTTTTTAAGACATGCCTGACAACTGGCCCCAATGTTTTTAACTAAACTTCACATCAGATATCAGACTTTATTTCTTATAACAACATTATTTCCGAGTTATGTTTTAAAACTATAATGAATGGTTTGGTTGCAAATTTCTCAATCTGATTCTGTTTATGGTTGAAAGCCTTGACTGTGCTCAGGGAACTGATCATTTTGTGCTCCAATAAATTCAAAATTTTAATACCACAATACAGATTATGTACGCTTCTACTTAGAAAATAATTATAGATAGCTCAACATGGTATTATCAATTGTTCTGCATGCCTGGTTGAAAATGGAAATTGTGGATTCTAGTTGACGGTTGCTGTGATAATTCTGTGCAGGAATTAATGTAGTTTCCTTAAGACATTCTTAAAGTGTCATCAAAAGAAAAAGGAAAAGGCTTTGTAATGTTGTTTGCATTAAACTACAATGTAAAATCTCCTAAAGAGTTAATATAAGATTTATTTGAATAAGAAGACAATCTACTCTCTTTTCATTCCACTTTCTTTTTCTACCTGTTAAGGGAAACGACTTTTCATTGTATTACAAATAGCAATTATCACAATACAAGCCAATGCTTAGGCTGGAGGACTCAATACGTAAGGAATTACTGCGGATTATGGATGAATCTTCAAAAAGGAACTTTTTTAATCACACTTTTATTTAATCCCTAGATGGCGCAGGTTTTAACCCTTCAACTAGCTCGATGGTTAATTGAAATTTTGAGTTCACTTCAATGTAAACCTTCACAGAAATTACATTGTAAATGTGGTAGAATACAGTACAGGAAACATAAAATTGTTTTTAAGTCAAAAGTAATTACTGCATAGTTAATGTAAAAGCATTTTCTATAGTAAAAATAGTCAAAAGTAGTCACCTGAAAGGACAGATATTTAAGTTAATAAATAATATCTATTGTGTGTGTGTGTGGTTTTTTTTGTAAGGTTAATCCACCTTTGCCACTAATGATCATCAATAAACTGAAACAAAAACACAATACATCAACTCAAAATGTATTTTATTTACACCAGAAAGGGGAAAATAACCCAGAAAACAGTTAATGCATACTGGATTACACTGGTCTGTCATATCAGTTGCAGTAATGCTAACTTCTTCATGTGTAGCTGGGTGATTTAGTGTATTGGTTTCTGAAATAAATGGACTTCAAATACATATGCCAAGTATATTTTTATGTTCTTTACACCATCTGGTGGTGTTTTTTCATTTTACTTATGTCTTTCACCGAGTTTTATGTCTATGATTTCATTAATATGTCCAACATGTGTTTACTACTCTACATATGTTCTTACTACAGTGTGCACGCATTTGTACATGTATGAATTTACATGCACCATCTTTTCAAAAGCTGGTATGGAAACAAAAATTACTGATGCTTCAATTAAAGAAAATTTAAAAATTGTTTTTGGTTTTTATGAGTCAAAGATATTTGTTTACTTTCATAAAAAAATGACAGCTTTTTTTTTTTTTTTTTTTGAAGCCACTCATTAATGACAAAAAGTCTCTTGGGGTCAGATGTGATTCTCAAACAAGAATACAAGTCTGGAGTCAACCTGTTAAAAGTGTGTAGTGAATAGCCATGAAATCCTGCACTGGAAAGGCTTCACCAACCGGGCTTCTTCCTAAACCACCCGTCCCCGATTTCTCCTGTCTTTGTGTTTTTAAACTGCCGCCAGGGTTTCAGGGAGACGGCAAAAGATACTGAACAAAAGACATGACGCTGAGAAAAAATAAAGATCTAAAACTGCTGTTATCCATTCAGGAGCTCAGTAGCACAAGGCAACTGAAGCTTAATAATTAATTTGCACGTAATGAGCACTGCAACAATGGAGACAGACAGACACACACACTCAAACATAAACTATCGCAGTTACTTGGCTCCATATGTCTGGAACAGCCACTTTAACTATTGTATCACTATATGACATAACAACAGCAAACAGAGTTTAAATAAGAAATTTGATCTATAGATGTACAACATGTTAAAGTGCTGTGGCTATTTTGTCATGGCATGTTTGCTTTTCCAATTAGTAATGTGAAATTTCTTTAGTTATTCGTTTAGACGTGCAATTAGAAGGTGGATGTTGTGTAGCCTCATCTGTGGATCTACTGGTTAGGTAGATTTGTTGATGCAGAGTGTTTTGAGTACTGTAACATGCATCTCCAGTGCCTCTTTGTTATCGGCTCTCTTAACAGTAGTCCCTTTGAAGGAGTGTGGCACACCTTTTACTTCAAATGCATATTTTGCAGACCATATTTTCTTATAATATATCATATTTTCAACTCTTACACTATCCTTGTAAAGCTAAGCAACAAAGAGCACACACAGCACCTGTAACATGTCATTCACATATGCAATTCATCCGTTGTTGCCATTGAATGCCAATCAGATGCTACAGAAAGATTTTTCCCTTGCATCAGGTTATGTTTATTTTTAAAATATGCAATGTGCTCTCCGCACATGCAACATTCATCTTTATGTCTAATAGGGATTTTTTAGGAGACTTTTCAACTGTAGATGGTTCATTGTAAACAGAAGATTACTTTCTGTCAGACCAGGTTATCAGGAGCACCTCTGATCTTTGCAGTTCAAAATCCCCACCCCTACTTTGAGCGCTACCTTCATGAAGCATTTGATTGGTTTATAAATGTGACACTCAGTAAGGTGACTAATTGTTCTGACCTAGCTGTAAGCACAATTCACTTATGGTTGTCTTCTGACATGTATGTTATATGTCTGGTTTCAGTGAGACTAAGTGATAAGTTATTGTTTTACGCCTGCCCAGGTATGCAACTTCTAAAGTCCTGGTTAATACATCCCATTATCAGTACTCTTTTCTTCATTTTTCCCCAGTGACACGGTCACCCCTAGACCATCAACAGCTGCTAATTCCAGTGCATATGTGTGTGTGTGCAATGCTAGCCAATCAATATCCCCTTCAGTTGTAAACTATTGATCCACTGTTTCTTTTTCACTCTGTTCAGCTGGCAATCTCCCAGCAATCTCCCAACTGCCTTGCCTTGTTTGTCTGCAGAGATGACCTACTTATCCAAGCTTGTGTCTTTCCTGTCCCCTTACTTTTCCTAATAGTTGATGGCTGCTGAAACGCCTTACTCTTTCCAATGCTGTCTGGACCACCATTCAGTCCACTGCTCTTTATGAATACCCGATTCTGATGTAGTGATTTACATTTTTTGTATAATTAGTATAGCATCAGTGATTCAGAGGGTTTTTAAATAAACTGTTGTTCTTTTTTTTCTTTTTTGTTCACTGTATCAGGACATACACAGTAGGCAACAATCCCTTCAGGTCAACATTAATTTAATAACAATAAGATGGTCTTCCATCTAGGCATTATATATACTGTAAGTTCACTTTAATCTTTTAATAGGATGTTTAATTTTTAATAGGCGGTACTGATTTAGAAGACTCTGAGCACAAACTCAAGTACAGTGCAGTCTCAAGTTTTCCTCCTTCTTTAAAATTACTCTGACCAGCAAAGGGTATAGATCTCAGTAGGCTATACATTAGTGAGAAAGATGAATGAACAAATTTGTGTAAAACAATCTTTTCTGTAACCAGCTACAGTATGACTTGGGATAGAAACAGGTTACTAGCTAGGACAATAATGTTCATTTATGAGTTTGTTTTTAAATCTGGCAATGGAAGTACTTTTGCATATTTAAAGTATTGGGATCTAGCATAACCTGTTTTAAAAGAACAAAAATATATTTATTAAGATGGAAATCAAAAGTTGTACAATTTTCCACTACTCTGTTCATTCTCATAAAACTTGTCCATGCCAATAAAATATACTGCCACCTTTTGATGTGTCCAAAACTAATTTGCTGATGACTTGAATACAATTTTTTTTCCAACATTTGAAATTATTAATCTTTAAAACCACTGTCCACCTGAAAGTACTGTTAATTTGCAGATCATTTCATGCAAATATAATTTTGTGAACGTTAGCAAAATCAGACATAATAACATACAAGGGACAGCATGTCTAATGTATGTTAACTTGACACATGTTAACTGCAACTGAGGAAGAACAAGTGATCTATTATTTTATAGGTTCTAACATATCCCAGTAAAAATTTGTATTGTATATTATAAAGCTTAATGTAAAAACACATACTGCCAGTACCAAAACCTTTTAAACTAGGTTGTGCTGTCATCATGTTTTTGTAACATGAACTGCAGCTTCAGAGTTAGAATCTCTAATGAACGACACATGACAGAGTCACAGTAGTCTTTAAAATTAAACTAAACAAGTAGACTGATGGCTAACTAAGCTGCTAAGGCAGTTACTTAGAAACTAGTAAATTGTAACCATATATTTGACTTCTTTCTACATTGGTGGAGTGTGATATTTGAAGTGTATTCTTGTAAGATGAAAATACACTGATCAGCTACAACATTAAAACCACTGACAGGTGAAGTGAATAACATTGACAATGGTACCTATCAAGTGATGGGATATATTAGGCAGCAAGTGAATAATAAGTTCTTTAAGGTGATATGTTGGAAGCAGGAAAAATGGGCAAGCGTAAGGATCCTAGCAAGTTTGACAAAAGGCCAAATTGTGATGGGTAGACGACTGGGTCAGAGCATCTCCAGAATGGCAGAATGTCTCAGATGTTCCCAGCATGCAGTGGTTAATGCCTACCAAAACTGGCCCAAGAAAGGACAACCAGCATCCTTGCCATACAACAAAAATTGTTCAGGAATGGTTTCAGGAACATAACAAAGAGTTCAAGATGTTGAATTGGCCTCCAAATTCCCTAGATATTAGTCTGAATGAGCATCCGTGGAAAGTGCTAGAAAAATAAGTCTGATCCATCAGGGCTCCATTTTGCAACTTACAGAATGTAAAGAATTTGCTGCTGACATTTTGGTGCATTATACTACTGACAACCTTAAGAGGTCTTCTGGGGTCCATGCCTCGAGAAGTCAGAGCTGATTTGGTGGCATAAGTGTAATTCTCAATGGCAATAGGCAGTTTTTAGCTGTTTGTAAATGTAAATTGTGTAAATATCAGCCTTTAATATTGAAACAAAGACCTATGAATTATTATTATTATTATTTTTACTCCATTTCTACAATCAACATTTTAATCTCTGGTAAATTAAAAGAAAAAGACTTTTATCTTTACCCCTTCAGATACAGAATTTTGTAATATAAATAAAGAGATCTTGGCTCTACTTCTTTGTCTTTAATCATCACATGCATAATTACTAGTTTTGAAATTGTAATATAGTAATAATGCAAGAGGTAAAAAGCATTTTCTTTCTCCAGCTTTCTATAATGGCTAAGCCTTACGTATAAATATGCTTTACTTGTACATTGTGAGGTTTTCATTAGATAAAGTAGATATAATTTTTATGTTGTCAAACTTTAATAAATAAATTTTTCTTTGAATTAATTAATTTCAAAAATCCAGTATTTTTGCAGAGGTTTGGAACATTGGAGAATTAAAATTTGCCAATTTTTATTGTATCTTTCATTGCATTGTCATTATGTTTTATTTATTCCCATGTTGCCATTTTATTTTTAATTGTTGCTACCATTTTTTCATAAATTGGTCCATTTCAATGGGGAAGTTTCGAGATATCTGGCATCATCACACCATCAAAATCTGGTGCTGTGTTCTAACTGGTATGCAAAACTGTGAATAATTCGAAAAAATGGCAGTCTATTACAATTAATTTAATCTGCTTATTTAGCAGTGTTAAATTAGGGCTCCTTGCTGACTAAGATTTTTGGTTAACATTTTGGTTTTGATACTTCTGATAAATTTAGATTTAACAGCTTTTCGCCCTTCTTATGTTCACCTTCTAATTCAAATACCTTGCCCACATAACATGCCATTTCATCTTCTTTCTTTCTTTCTTTCTTTCTTTCTTTCTTTCTTTCTTTCTTTCTTTCTTTCTTTCTTTCTCACTCAGACACTCAAGAATTTTTTTCTATTTTGCTGTACATACATAATTTTAGATATTTAATTACTGAAAAAGCAAACTTCCTTTTGTACCTAAACATTTACCTTGATGTGTCTTAAGAAGGTTTGTATGATTAACATGATTGTTCCTTCATTCCAGATTCCTTGCTTCAAAACCCAGTCTGTACACTGTCTGTGTGTAGTTTACATTTCCTCTCCATATAAGTGACTGTGAAGGTTATCTCTGGGTTGATTGTTTTTGTCGTGTATACTGAACATTTGCAGATTAACTTATGTCAGGAAGTGTGCACATATACATACGTGTGCCCTGGTGTGACCTGGTGTTATGTTAGGGTAGGTTTCTGCTCCAAATGATTGACCACTGACGATGAACCATAAATGTTTCTGGAAAATTAATGAATGGATGTATTCATCTAGGTTTGGAAGTGTGTCGTAACTTTGTTTATTTTTAAATGTCTAATTCATTAATCTATATATTTTCCATCCTGTCTACTCATTCCCAGAGTCAGTTGAACTGGAGTCCATTACAACAACAGCTGAAGCAATGCAAGACCAGGTTCCTGTGTAAAATGGCAGACCATTGCTGGGCACACTGACACACAATTTTTTTTTTAAATATCTATATAGTTTAAGTAACCATGTGGTGCAAGTTTAGAAAATAAACTAATTTTCATTTTTCGCAACTCAGTTGTAAGAAAAGATAAAGCCTTTCAAGGATGAAAAGTGCGACCAAAAAGAACATCTTTCCATGGAAAGAACATATTGTTATTGCTTTCCTAACTCACAAGGAGTTACCTGAAGATGGTGTTCAGACAGATTGAAATACACAACCCTGGAAAGACTGAATGTTTTGGAAACACTGAATAAAGATTAACTCATAAAAGGTTATCGATTTGACAACGTTGGAATAACGTTTGTAACAAGTCTTGTACATGACATAACCACTCCAGCTACGTGAAGAAGCCATGCACTGTCATCCGAAATTAACATATTTTTGGTCTCATTGAAAATAGAGCTTTGCAATAACAATGATTTAAGTATGTCACAGCCAACCATTTACAAATTTTGCACCAAACTTTTAACGCTCTAACAGCACACCATTATAATACACAGATTAACATACAATCTCATCACTCCAAGTGAGGTAATGTTAAAGCAAGCTATCTTCATGGAAATTGCTGGTGTTTCTGGAGTTGTTGGTATGATTGAAATCAGGTGCCTGAAGATCATTTCCCCAAGTGTTGATGAGTTTGCATATGTAAATCACCAGCGGTATCACAGCATAGCACACATTTGGAAATGGATGCAAACTTCATTGTATAGCCAGCATATTATATACCCTAAAGGTACTGGATGGGTGATGACAGAAAAATGTAAAATATGTACGCTGAGGTATGCATTCCACGAACTCGTGAAATATTCATGTTACACTTTTCAAGGATGTGAAGGTAGAGACAGCAAGAAGAAAACCCCTGGAGCATTAGATCAATAGATCCTTGCAGATGACAAAGGGGAATAATAGAGAGGGACACGGTACACTTCTCTAGAAGACGATCAGAAACAGTGGAAAAGTAAACATAACTTCAGAAAAGCCTTAGCCATGGCTAGCGTTAGTAATGTTCAGTTTATAAGCCTTCTCCCGTGGCCATAACAGAAGAAAAGTGATTCTTCTGAAAGAAAAGGTGTAGATCATTAATTGTTAAATAAATGTGCCCATTATTGAGTTTTATACTAATTCAATGTGTGTGTCTTGGTCTTTCCACCTTGGTTCTTGTTACAGTATTATATTTGAAGTTGTTGCAAAGTGGAAAAAACTATAAGCAGCTTAGCTCAATATCCTACATAATTGTGTTTTCCTTTTTCTCCTACTAGTTTGATGATGATGATGATTATTATTTTAGTTGTGAAGCCGTAGCGTTAGTATCAGAAACTGCAAAGCATCATACTTTCCAAAGGAACTGCAAAATGCCTTAATGAATGCCAGCTTGAAGGCCAGGTTGATGTAAAATGGTGATGTCATTCATTCTCAAAGGTGAAGAAGCCCTGCTTCCAGCCAGGAGTGGGTGTAGGATGCTTCATAACTACTTCTTATGACCTACTTTGAGGTAGGACAAATTCTTATCCTAGTCAGACCCATTGCCTTTAGTAATTCTGAGATGCTTGGTAAATATGGGTACAGTTCTTACATTTCATATTCATAATGAATTTGAAAATATTGCTTTAATGTAAAACAAGGAAGAATACCTACACCAAAAGTCTGTATTATTATTTCTTTGTAAAAAAGTGTATCTACACCGAAAATTGCACCAATCAGGTTTTAATGAATTAAGTGTTGCAGAGCATAATTACTTGAGTATCAGTCCTTGATAAAAATGTAATAGTTTCCTTTGTTCTCGTATTTATTTTTTAAACATTCTCTGCTTACCTGATCTGATGTGATAATCTGCTGATTTTTTTTTATTTTCTTGAATATTTGAAGTAGAGTGAACCAGAATAGTTCAAGTGAAAAGTTTCAGTTTGGTTACCTATTGCACTGAAGTCAATATCAAGACAAAACTAAAGTTCTGATTCCTTTTTTTCTTTGCTGCGTTTTGATTTCGTATTCCACTTGAATAACATCAAAGGTAGATCTGAAGACTTCAATGTATAGTTTTAAATATCACTCTCTAATACCTATCTTTGATCAACTTTTGTGTTGAACTCAAGTAAAGGATACCAAAAGACCTTAAACTCCACTAGCAGGAGACTTCACAGAATTGCTGTCACTCTGTCAAATCAGCTAGGGAATACTTTCAAACAGCATTAGGGAAGAAGCAATACAAACATACAGAATAAAAAAAAAAACTGTCAAAGCTATTTTTACTTCTTTTATTAATAGGATGAATGCATGTGAAAGAAGATCATCACTGAGATAATATAACAAAGAAATATTAGATTTTTTTTTAAATTGAAAAATGTATTTCTTCATTAGTAATAAATGAAAACTCCAATACAAGATAATCAGTTTTGTTCTACTTAATACGTGCTCTTTCAGAAAAAATAGAAATACAGGCAAGATAACTGCTGATAAAATAATATAACTTCAAATTTAGGTAAAATAAAAAATGTATACAGTAAAACACTGAGTTGATTTTTATTTATGCGGTAAGGAACATATAACATGATTCTCCTCAAAACGTCCTTGTCTCATTTTATTTCATTGATGTACAAGAAACAACAAGGCAAGGTCTGAGCATGATATTTCAGATATTTGGTATTAATTTTTATTAGCCTGTACATTACTATAAAAGGAACCTAATTGTGTAGAAAAAAACACACTTATAAGAATCTAATACAAACTTATACAGTTGGTACAGGATTTTAATATTATGGGATTTTTTTGGCAAAGACAAGATTGTTCTTCTGCTCAGGGTTTGCTGTTAAAGAAACTATGAGAATGTGAACTCAGAAACAAAGTCATAAAAGTTTAAACTGGGGTAAACACTTTTTAATGGGTAACTTGGAATCCAAACATTTTAATAAAAATGCTATCACTTTTTATGCAGGAGATATCTGTTTATGTGCTTGCTTACATATGTCCTAGCATCTTCCAAGGAATTGATTTCTCAGTTACCTTTTAAAAAAACCACATTGGGTCCTTATGAGGTCATATTATGCAATTAAATTCAACATACAGTAGCGCGATAGCGCCTATTCACCTAAAATTTCCAGAGATGGATTAAGTGGATATTGGAAGTTCCTCAAGGTGCTACTTCTCTTATTACTGAAGTACCATTTGGCATTTAACTTAATTATTTTCTTCAGAATTTTAAAGTTTTATATTTTATCTTCCAGGTACTTCTGTTATATTCGTTCATCTCAAAGACATTAGGTAAATTATCAACTTTGCACTGGCTAAGTATGCGTGAGTATAGTGCTATGAGAGACTGTGGAGAGCAACGAACTACTTCCACCTCTGGCCACCATAGATATCAATTATTGTTCTTCTTTATGCCTTCCTGAAAATTCAGGTCTTTCAATCCTCATTTATAACTCATGCTGCAATCCTGGAATAATTCTGGTAGCTGTTTTATTAACTTTCTCCGGTTCTTTCAAGTCATTTTTGTAATCTGGTTGTGAGAAGTAATGAGTCCATTTTTTTAATACATTTTTTAATCTATAATTATAAATAATAATTCAAAAATAACAGAAGCTCCAATACTAGGCTTTATGGAATCTCACTTAAGACACAAAAAGATCTTACACTTTATTCGGTTAACTGTGATGAAGACAATTTGCATTTTTGTAGGAAGATAACAATCTTCTTTTAGGATATTTTATTAAAGCTGTAGTAAATGACGCTGTTCATTCCAGCGAAACCTAATAAACTGGTCTGCACCAAAATTCTCACAGGCTATGGAAGTCTGTTAGGGCAGAGGTACTTAAACTTTTTAACCTGGGGGCTCAAAAAATAAAATCAGTACAATACAGGAACCCAAGAAGAGGATTGTTATCGTAATGATGGTGTAGCCATTAATAGGCAAATAACAATGGCCATGTAATAAAATAATAAACATTTTTGTTTCCTTACAAGCACTTATTTCACATTCATATTACTAAAAGAGAACAGTGGAATGCAAACATATTGGTAATAAAATAATAAATCCTGGACTAGATTCCTGTGGTGTGTTACAAGTGCAAGCTTTAGTAAGGCTAAAAGAAATAAACTCTTAGGGAGCAATGTCAGGATGTGATGATTTTCAACAGGGTACCATGAATAATCACTTAATTTGGACAGTTATCTTATGGCACATGGTAAGGAATAAAACAGTCATAAAAATGATAAATGGAGTTTATTTCCATATCTTATATACTATTCTTAATAATGCTATTCAAATGAGCTCCACCTTTAATATAACAATATGTTTTCCTAAATAGGTTTGCTAATACTTCAACATATCCTGTTTTTCACTTAACAAATGAATCTTTTTCTTCTTCTTCTAATAATAATAATTCATTTAATTTATATAGGCCAATTTAACAAACTGAGTAAAAAATGAATGCTGTGGTTTCTATTACATTGAAAGGGCACTTGACACTGACTCAGTTTACTTTCCTGGGAAAGCGGCTGTCATGGAATAGAAGCTTGTCGATGTTGCATCCTCCTTTTTTTTTCTATCGCCTTTTCTAGTAAGATGCGACGACGAAGATTCCTCTGCAAGGTGAGCCATGAACACTCTTCTTTTCTCAGTGGCCCCCATGCATGCCTTGCGCAGCACGGAGTAAAAAAAAGAGAGAAATATATGGGACATTGGTTATAAATTTATGGTACTTGTAAAAGTTAGCTTTTTTCAGTTTTTTCAGGTGATGTCTTTTTTTGCACTTTAGTGGGTCTTGGCCTAGACTTTGTCTATAATTAAAGATGTAATTATTAGATAAAGTAAAGGTGAAGGGCTAAAGTTTAACATCTAACTTTAGCCATCAGCAGTTTATGGTTTAGTGTTACTGACAGGAAAATGGGACAATCACAAGCAATGAAAAATGCAATGGGTAAAGTGAAGACAGAGAAAGGAATATTATCACGAGGGATTAAAAATATATTTATGACAATTGAAATTGTCTGTTTATTCAGATTTCTTTATACACAAGCATACTTACTTATGACTGTTTGATACGCTTGTTGCAAATCTGTTTGTGGAAAAAGTCACACTTCTGCCAGCCAAATTCAACAAGTATCAAATTGATAAAGAACAGTTTCAAAGATGATGACAGAGTGCCATTCATAATACCAGTGGTAGTTCTCTGATGCCTACATCTTGGTAGTTTGTCTTGACAGCTCAGGGAATAGGAAGGATGAGCACACTGTACTACACTCAGCTAAATATGAAATCAGGATATTTGACTATTAACATTCAAAGAGTTTGGAATCACCATGAGTGACCTGTGTGTGTGAGAGAGTGACCAGCTGTCAATGGAAGAATTAACCAGGCTGCTTAAGACAAGGACAAGGTTTGTGAAAAAATGTTGATTAGTTGAGGTAATGTCTTTTTTGCATTTTAGTTGTCATGCTGTCTATTTTTATTATCAACAGAAATGGTTCAAAGTATTGTGATGCCTTCTCTGTGGACTACCAAAACACAATCATGTGCATGATGTGCAGGAAAATGGAGTGTTAGCCATGAGGGGCAAGAGTGACATCATCATGGATAACTCCACTGCACATGGAAAGTAAGCTCTACATGAATCACCCTGAAGCATGCAGTGCTCACTGTAATTCACGCAGACCAGTAAGAGGGTTTGATGGGTGCTACTAGACGCAAAATGTCTGCTGTCCTCCTACACTGGAAAGATCGGTGTGGTAAAAGATAGTAGTTCTTGTTATAGTAGTAGTGAAATTGTACTTAAACATGTGGCTCCATGTTATTTAATAGAAAGTACAAATCATCATACCTGCTGTACTCCATACCTCTCTTTTCCATACATGTTCAGTACCACTATTCAACCCATTTATTTGGGGTTCCTGATGTGATATAAAGTCATGTGATTTGTTTTTTGGCATCTATAAAGTGCCCTGTTATGTACAAGTGTTTACTGTGATGGACAGTTGTAACTTCCAAGACAGATTTCTGCTTTGTGTAAAGTCCTTCCAAGATAGCCATATCATATTCTGGTACTGTGCACAGTTACAGTATTCAAACGCTCTACACTATAACATCATGAAGAGATAAATAAACAAAATCAGAAGTAATTTTTTCAGTGACTGAAAACTCTATATTTAATAAGTATACACTTTTGGGAAGGTTTAATATTAAATAAAGAACCAGTTGTTCTGGAGAATAATACTTTATACAACAATAAAAAAAATTAATTCAAATCAACTAAACATATTACATTAATGTAATTGGAAAATTAATTTGGTCATATCTATGTAAAAGGTTGTTTTCTTGCAGAAGTATGCTTTAATATAAATAATGAATAAACTGTTCAAGTCATTAAAGCATCCCTTAATTTATACAGTAGTTCTCAACACTGTTTAGCGGACAGGTTTCTGCTAAAGTAACTCTCAAACTGTAGAAGGTTTGGGAGAAGGGAAGACTTCATTAATTTTATTACAGAGAATAAAAACACCAATGATTTATATTTAAATATGCATTGCTTCATATAATGCAGTATATAATGCAGTATATACTACAGGGAGATTCTAATGGGAGGGGCCCCAAGTTATGATGTGTTACTGACATCATAATGAAGCAACAGAAATAAAATTAATACAGTGGATACCTTGATAGATATGCAAACGATCCAATCACATTCGGTGTTGGAAATGGTCACCTTCTATTTGCAAACATAGATCGACATGGCGCTCCATGTTAGCAAACGCATCTGCAAGCATTGTAGGGGTGATTGCAGCAATTTCCATTTTTCACTGTAATTGTTCCAGTGTACGAGGCTTGTTCTTGTACACTTTTCCTTACAGCACTCCCCAAAGGAAGAAATCCGGAAGTGACAGGTCCGGGGAACAAGGTGGCCATAGTTCCTTTGAAATGACCCGATTGCCAAAAAACAAATCAATTTGTACCATGCTGCAAACTGATGTCTTACAAATTGCCCCATCTTACTGGCAATAACTTTCACTGATCTCACGGTCATCCAGTTCATTCACAAATAAGTCAAAAAGAGCGCCATGCGTCATTCGTTTGTACATTGATCTTACAGTGTTTGTACAATGATCTTTATTTGGTTTGGATTGCTTCATTATTAAGACAGTAATACATCATAACTTGGGGCCCCACCCATTAGAATCATCCTGTATTTATTACATGCTATAGGTTAGTATTGTGTATTATACTTATTTATTTCTTGTACCTTCTTTTTCCTCAGTTGTGTTGGGGAGTGTAATGATCTAATATTATGCAACATACAACTGATGATAGTTTTACAGTCTCATCTCCATATAAGAAAACAAACCTTTTTTGAGTGGTGCTTTCCAATTATTTGAATACAGTCTTCTAATTATTTGAATACAGTCTATGTGTTAATATATTTGCAGAGCATTCAGAAAGTATTCAGACTCCTTTACTTTTTGCACTCTTTATTGTACTGTAAATTTCATTTTAAATGATTACATTTGCCATTTTTGCCTATCAATCTGCACTCAATATAATGCCAAAGTGAAAACATTTATTGAAATGTTTGCAAATTTATTAAAAATCAAGATCTGAAATTTCTCATTTTTGTGCTTATGCAGACCCTTTCCTATGGCACTCTAAACTGTGGTCAGGTGCGTCCTGTTTGCTTTATTTTTTCTTGAGATGTGGCTAGAACTTGATTGCAGTCTACCAGGGGCAAGTTGAATTGACTGTACTTCATTTAGAAACCCACCTGGGTTTATAAGGTATGATAATTCACACTGCGTGTTAGGACAAAAACCAAGCCATAAAGATCAAGAAACTCTTTATAGACCACTGTGAAAAAATTCTGGGGAGGCACAGGTTGGGGCAAGGGTATAAAACCATTTCTAAAGGTTTGAGTATTCAACAGCACAGTGCTCAATAATTGTGAAATGAAGGCGTAAGGATCCAGCATAACTCTTCCAAGAGTTGGCCATCCAGCCAAACTGAGTAACTGGACTAAAAGGACCTTGGTCATTCAGGTGACCAAGAACCCAATGGACAATCTACCAGAGCTCTGGAGAAGGAAGAGCCTGTCGGAATGATCACCATCTCAGCAGCACTTCATCACTTATGTTTTTATCTTAGAGTGCCTAGACAGAAGCCACTCTTGATTAAAAGGCATAAAATGGCATTTAAAGGACTCTTAGAGCATGAGGGAAAAATGATCTGGTCTAATTAGATTAGAAAATTGAACTCTATGGACAGAACTCCAAGCACTGTGTTTGGTGAAGACAAGTCTCATCACCTGCCTACTACCACCTCTACCGCAAAGAAAGGTGGTGGAGGTATCATGTAATGGGGATGCTTCTTAATTGCAGGGACAGGGAGATTAGTCAGAATTGAGGGAAGGATGAATGCACCCAAATATGGAGAGGTCTTAAAAGAAATCCTGCTCTAGAGTTCACACAACTTCACACAGGGGTGGTAATTCACCTTCCAAAATGACAATGTCCTGAAATATACAGTGAAAACAATGCTGGAGTGGCTTTAGGACAAGTCTCTGACTGTTCTTGAGTGATCCCTGACTTAAACTCCATGGAACATCAGTGGAAAGACATGAGGATGGCAATTTACAGACACTTCCAGTCCAAACTATCACAGTTTGAGAGGATCTGCTACGAAGAATGGGATAAACTGCCTAAATCCAGATGTGCAAAGTTTGTTTAGATTTACCAAGAAGACTCGAGGCTGTAATTTCTGCCAAAAGGGCTTCTACAAAGTGCTGAATTAAGGGTTTGAATACTTACATGAATGAAGTTTTTGATTTTGAATACATTTGCAAACGTTACTGAAAATATGTTTTTACTTTGTTGTTATGGATTATTGAGTTTAGTTTGATGGGGGAAAATGACAAATGTATCCAGTTAGAATTGCATTTATAACACCATTAAGTATACAGAAAGCAAAGGAATTTGAATATTTTTTGAATTTACTGGGGATGCACAACCCAGTGTGTTTCTTCGTGCCGGTCCCAAGCTCGGATAAATGGGGAGGGTTATGTCTGGAATGGCATCCGGTGTAAAATTTTGCCAAATCAATATGTGGACAACAATACAAATTTCCATACCGGATCGGTCGAACCCCGGGTTAACAACAACTGCCACCAGTACTGTTAGCCAACAGGGTGCTGGTGGAAATTGGGCTACTGTTGGCTGAAGAAGAAGAAGGAGAAGAAGAAGGGGGAGACGTGTCCGGAGGCAGAAGGAGAGTGAAACTGAGAGTAGGAACTTTGAATGTTGGCAGTATGACTGGTAAGGGGAGAGAGTTAGCAGATATGATGGAGAGAAGGAAGGTTGATATATTGTGCGTGCAAGAGACTAAATGGAAGGGCTGTAAGGCCAGGTGGATTGGTGGTGGATTCAAATTGTTTTATCATGGTGTGGATGGGAGGAGAACTGGAGTAGGGGTTATCCTGAAGGAACAGTATGTCAAGAGTGTTTTGAAGGTGACAAGAGTGTCAGGCAGAGTAATGATTATGAAGCTGGAAACTGGAGGTGTGATGATGAATGTTGTTAGTGCATATGCACTGCAAGTTGGGTGTGCAATGGGTGAGAAATAAGATTTTTGGAGTGAGTTAGATGAAGTGATGAACAGTGTATCCAAGGGACAGAAAGTGGTGATTAGAGCAGATTTCAATGGGAATGATGGTGAAGGGAACAGTGGAGATGAGGAGGTGACGGGTAGGTATGGTGTCAAGGAGAGGAATGAAGAAGGTCAGAGGATAGTGGATTTTTCCAAAACGATGGACATGGCTGTGGTGAATACGTATTTTAAGAAGAGGGAGGAACATAGGGTTACGTAAAAGAGTGGAGGAAGATGCACACAGGTAGATTACACCCTATGCAGAAGAGTTGATCTGAAGGAGATTGAAGACTGCAAAGTGGTGGCAGGGGAAAGTGTAGTTAAGCAGCATAAGATGGTGGTCAGTTGGATGACGTTGGAGATGAAGAAGAGGAAAAGAGTGAGGGCAAAACCAAGGATCAAATGGTGGAAGTTGAAAAAGGAAGACTGCAAGGTTGAGTTTAGGGAGAAGGTGAGACAGGCACTGGGTGGCAGTGAAGAGTTACCAGACAGCTGGGAAACTACAGCAGATGTAGTAAGGATGACAGCAAGAAGAGTGCTTGCCGTGACATCTGGAAAGAGGAAGGAGGAAAAGGAAACCTGGTGGTGGAATGAGGAAACACAGGAGAGTATACAGAGGAAGAGGATGGCAAAGAAGAAGTGGGATAATCAGAGAGATGCAGAAAGTAGACAAGAGTACAAGGTGATAAGGCGCAAGGTGAAGAGAGTGGTGGCGAAGGCTAAGGAAAAGGCGTATGATGAGTTGTATGAGAGGTTGGACACTAAGGAGGGAGAAAAGGACCTGTACTGATTGGCTAGACAGAGGGACTGAGCCGGGAAAGATGTGGAGCAGGTTAGGGTGATAAAGGATAACAATGGAAACGTACTCACAAGCGAGGAGAGGCTGATGAATGAAGAGAACGAGAGAGAAAAGAGGTTGGATGATATGGAGATAGTGAATCAGGAGGTGCAACGGATTAGCAAGGAGGAAGTAAGGACAGCTATGAAGAGGATGAAAAATGGAAAGGCCATTGATCCAGATGACATACCTATGGAAGCATGGAGGTGTTTAGATGAGATGGCAGTGGAGTTTTTAACCAGATTGTTTAATGGAATCTTGGAAAGTGAGAGAATGCGTGAGGAGTGGAGAGGAAGTGTACTGGTGCCGATATTTAAGAATAAGGGTGATGTGCAGGACTGCAATAACTACAAGGGAATAAAATTGATGAGCCACAGCATGAAGTTATGGGAAAGAATAGTGGAAGCTAGGTTAAGAAGTGAGGTGATGATTAGTGAGCAGCAGTATGGTTTCATGCCAAGAAAGAGCACCATAGATGCAATGTTTGCTCTGAGGATGTTGATGGAGAAGTTTAGAGAAGGCCAGAAGGAGTTGCATTGTGTCTTTGTGGACCTGGAGAAAGCATATGACAGGGTGCCTCGAGAGGAGCTGTGGTATTGTATGAGGAAGTCGGGAGTGGCAGAGAAGTATGTAAGTGTTGTACAGGATATGTACGAGGGAAGTATGACAGTGGTGAGGTCTGCGGTAGGAGTGACGGATGCATTCAAGTTGGAGGTGGGATTACATCAGAGATCGGCTCTGAGCCCTTTCTTATTTGCAATGGTGATGAACAGGTTGACAGACGAGATTAGACAGGAGTCCCCTTGGACTATGATGTTTGCTGATGACATTGTGATCTGTAGCGATAGTTGGGAACAGGTTGAGGAGACCCTGGAGAGGTGGAGATATGGTCTAGAGAGGAGAGGAATGAAGGTCAGTAGAAACAAGACAGAATACATGTGTGTAAATGAGAGGGAGGTCAGTGGAATGGTGAGGATGCAGGGAGTAGAGTTGGCGAAGATGGATGAGTTTAAATACTTGGGATCAACAGTACAGAGTAATGGGGATTGTGGAAGAGAAGAGCAAAAGAGAGTGCAGTCAGGGTGGAATGGGTGGAGAAGAAAGGAGTAATTTGTGACAGACGGGTATCAGCAAGAGTGAAAGGGATGGTCTACAGGACGACAGTGAGACAAGCTATGTTATATGGGTTGGAGACGGTGGCACTGACCAGAAAGCAGGAGACAGAGCTGGAGGTAGCAGAGTTAAAGATGCTAAGATTTGCACTGGGTGTGACGAGGATGGATAGGATTAGAAATGAGTACATTAGAGGGTCAGCTCAAGTTGGACGGTTGGGAGACAAAGTCAGAGAGGTGAGATTGCGTTGGTTTGGACATGTGCAGAGGAGAGATGCTGGGTATATTGGGAGAAGGATGCTAAGGATAGAGCTGCTAGGGAAGAGGAAAAGAGGAAGGCCTAAGCGAAGGTTTATGGATGTGGTGAGACAGGACATGCAGGTGATGGGTGTAACAGAGCAAGATGCAGAAGACAGAAAGATATGGAAGAAGATGATCCGCTGTGGCAACCCCTACCGGGAGAGGCTGAAAGAAAAAGAATACGAAGACTGTGTCATAATTATGGTTGTTACATTGGATGGAGATGCTGCTGCACATATTGAAGAAACTGGGTTAAAATCTCAAGTGTGCATATTCTCCCCATGGCTCAGGCATCCCAGAGATGTGTCTGACTCAGAAATTTGATTTTGTTAAAATATGGGTGTCCTGTAATGAATGGTGTCCCAGCCAGGATTTCTTCCTTCCTTTCCACCAGTGCTATAGGCATGGATTTTGGCTTCCTGCAACCTTAAAATTAGCATATGCAGTTTCAGTACATAGGATAGGATAGGTGGATGGGTGGATGGAAATAGCTTATCAGTGATTCATTCCCTGTACTTCAGTAATAATTAACATAAAATGAATGCAAGCTGTGTACTGTGAAAACACTGAATAGGATTTGTTTTATTTTTTTCAAGGTGAGTTGCCTCCATTGGTACCTTTTTTCTTTCACCTTGTTTGTAACTTTACATACGTAATTAATTTTCACACCGGTGGGATATGCTAAGTGGGCCTGCCAGTAAAATATCTCAGCCATGTAAATTAGCATTTTATTACAGTTACCGCATAATTTAAAACACTTTGGAAGTGCTTGACCAGGAGCTATCTCTGCAAGCAATATCCTTGAACTATTATTAAAATAAAAAAACTCCCTTCACTAACCAGGAATATCATTTTCTGAGCTCTAGTAGTTCTCATAAAGTCAAGTGATCTGTTAAACAGAGCAATGTTATATACAAACACTTTTTTGTTGGTGATGTTGATAGTGCATTATTGACAGAAGCTCTTTATTCTGTCCCATTTCTGAAGCTACGAATCAAAAAAGATTTGTTTGTTGCTACTGTGTCCTCACAGTACTTTAAAGACATGATGGATTTCTTATACTTCTTCCTTGTGTGCTATGCAAACTGTAAATGATTGAATATCATAAATACAGTGGAAGAAATGAAACAACCTTTATAAAAGTTTCTTTTGGGATTGGGTTCAGCACTAAACACAAATGCTCTGAATTTTATTCAGTGGAAATTTCCTAAGAAAAAAGAGTTGATTAAAAGCAAAAGCATACTTTAAGGGCTTTAATTCTAGTTAAAAATCCTTCCCTCAGCCTAAAATGCAAAGAAGACTTGACTGGATATATGACATCTAAGAACTGATAAAACAATCTTTTTGTTTAATTAACAAATTTAAGGATGCACTATTTTCTATTGAGGTTCTTGTTAATTAGAAAGTGTCCATGTACTGCCTAAGGATCATTTTCTCTTCTTCAATGAAACATGATACGGACTTCAATTTAAGTCTCATTAACCTTAACACGATCTCAAATAATGTGATTTCTAAATGAAACTGGGATAACTGTTAGATTTTGTACAAAGGCACCATGGCAATTGAGTTTTCAAAGAAACATCCTGAATATTAACCACTTAATAGAAAGCCATTTCATTTTGAGAAGGGAAAGAGTTCAGGGGGAGGTTTTGCAGCCTTTACTTTAAATGTTGACTGCGTAACATCAAGTAGAGCCTAAGGAATACCAACAATATTTTAATTAAACATTAGATTAAAAAGACATTGCACATTAAAAGTAAAAACCCTTATGATCATGAGTAAAGCAGGTTGACTGAGCACGAAAGACACCTTAAAAGACAGTAATGCTATTATTTGTACAGCTCACACTGATTGTATAAATAGTGTAATATATTTCTTTTATTTTAGAAGTAATTATAACTCATTGGTCAGCACTACTGCCTCACATTACCATTAGAATGTGTTCTTTGTAGAACAGTGGGTTATACTTTTATACGTTTTTTCTTGTAACCCAGTTTTGCCTTTTTTGTGTCTTTGTGATCCACAATCGCCGTGGAGCATCATCCAAGGGATACATTCCTCTAGCAGAATCATTGCCAATCAATGTCCTTGAAGTGCTTGAATCATCACCCATTGTCGTCCCCTAGTCCTCCTTTGAGAATCGCTGCCAATCAACGTCCCACTTGGCAAGCCATCACATGGCATTATGCAAACCATTCACAACCGGAGGTGGAGTGGTGGCTCTGAGGCTAGGGATCTCCACTGGCAATCAGAAGCCCAAGACAACAGTGCCACCCCTTGATTCGGGGTGGAATTACCATTCAATGAGCCCAGAAGTTGTCTCCCAAGCTCACGTGTATGACAAGCATTATGGGGAGCCAGAACTTATGCGTTATAGACAGGATTCAGGAACCATCTTACACTTAATGCCAGTCTATCTCAAGGCATCTGTCTCAAAGCACACTTTCTAATTATAATAATATTGCCCCACTGTGGATTTAGTCCAGTTTAGCTTATAATACTGTAACAAAATTAAACATTTCATGTTCTTAAAAATCACTATCTTAAAGTATATGAAAATGACAAAACACAATGAACAAAGTTTGATCATAGGAGATGAAAAATACAGAAGCATTTTTGTAAAGATTGCCACCTTAGACTTGATCGTCTTATCTTTTATTTTCAAAATGGATTCACTGTGATTCTTGGATTCAAAGTCAACCTTAAAGCCATTAAAAATATGCAGAAAGGGTAAAAGTCATTTGTATGCCAACAGTGACGCTTTTTCTCTGAAGCAGCATCATAACATTTCATGGCCATAACTGTTCTTTTTATCATTTGATTGGGGATCCACTTTCACAACTTTTAAATCATCTGTTTTTATTTGACTTCTACTTATGGCATATACTGTAAGATATTATAAACATTGACTTGGTGATAAGTCTTTTAAAGGTCATAGGCAGCAGCTTTAAATAAGATTATAGCATTGAAGAATCCCTTTTCATGGTGTACCCCCTTGCTAAAATTATATAGAGCCTTAGGCATAGATAGCTTTAAGAGCAGAAAAAATGTCTATTCACCATTTGATGTCCCACAGTGTCCTTGCCACAAGTCTTAGAAAGTAATTTATTGGGATGATATGAACTGTAGGGGATACTATCAAAGGTATACCTTTAAGAAGTATCCACTTTATAATATTAAGTCTTACTGTGTTATCGTAAATGTCACACAGTTTAAAATGTAATCACTGTTGCTGTTGCATGACATGAAAGTGCTTTGATCTGGCTAATACTTTTTTCCCCATCTGCAGTAGTTTAAACTATTGCAGAAATGAAACTGAGTGCTCTAATATTCCATCAGTTCAGTTTCCCCAGTTTGCTGTTGATACTGTTGATACTGGTGAACGGAGAAGGTGGGAAACAAGTTTCACAAGTTCAAAACAACTACAAAAGTTTATTATTCACCTAAATGGACAGAATATAGATAAAATATGCAATACTTCACTGAAGCTAATGTTTAATCACTTACATTTACTAACTACTTGGAACAGAAAACTTCACCAGCAACATCATAATTTATTAGAATATCTTACTATATAAATATGAATTTATAACCTGGAGTTAAAAATCTGGGGGGTTGGGGGGAGCCTGATGCAGAATAAGCCTGGGTGGCAGATTAGCTTCTTATTTGACACATAGATAGCTTTAGAGATTTGTGATCTTGAAACCTAAGAATCCTTTCATAGGATTTTATAAGTGAAAGTCTTCACTATTTACCATTTCAAACCTTCTTCAAAGTCACTTTAACTTGATGATATGGGTAGCTATTTTGAGACATAATTGGTTTTTCACAAATACTCTCACAGTATTTTTCTGCCATTTTAGTTTTCCTTTTGGAGAAGGCATAACAATATATTTTCCTGAAGAGTTTTATTCTTATCAATTTTTTGCCATATATGAGCTTTCATGCCTGGTATTAAAACCCTACGACACCTAATAAAATTAAATGCTGTCCAGAAAAGGTAAAGTTCAGTGGTTACTGAACTATTTGTTGACAGAGCTGAACTTGGAACTCAACTAATTTCAGGGTGTGAGGTGTGATCCAAATGTAAGTCAGATCAGTGATTTGGCTTTATGTGTGGCAAATTAACGTGCGGTATTCAGAACAGTGCTATATCAGAACATAGCTATATCATAAATGTTTGGGGTCCAGTGATGTTCAAGTTAATATATTACAAGGTTAACATTTAGTGTATTAAATGGGCAGTCCATCTTACTGCATGAAAATTAGAGTAGACAATTTTGTATCTTCTACCTCTTCGTCTTTTTCCACTTCTATGTGGGGCCGATGTACTTGATCAACCTTCTCCAGTCATGACCTTTTCCTTTTCTTCTTTTACTTTATCCATCCACCTCTGCTTTGGCCTCTCTTACTTTCTCTTCCCCTGTACTTCCAGTCCCATCACTCTTTACCCACATATTCATTGTCTCTCCTAATCACATATATATACCTCTTCAATCTACTTTCTAGTACTTTCTCAGATATCTCTCCCATATTTGGTATATCTCTTATTGTCTCATTTTTTATTTTGGAAATTTTTGTAACTCCACACTTCCATCTCAACATTTTAATTTCATCCACATGTAACATCTTCTTCTGCACTCCCTTTACTGCCCCTTTCTCAGATCCATACATCATTGCTGGTATTACCACTGTCTTAAAAATCTTACCTTAAACTTAATTCTTTGATCACTCCTTATAACTTCTTCAGATTGTTCCATCCACACAGCATTGCATGGGTTATCTTTGCATCTAATTTTCCATCCTGGGCTACCACTGATCCTAGACATTTAAATTTATCCACTGTTTTCAATAACTTTTTCTGCAGACTCATTTCTGAAACCTGATCATCATTAAACTTCATATGTTCTGTCTTCTTGCTATTTATATTCAATTGCCTATCTTCCAGCGCCCTTCTCCATTCTTCCAACCTCCTCTTCACTTCCTCTTTTCTGGTGCTACAAAACACCATGTCATCAGCAAAAACTTGCACCAGGGGAATTGGTCTTTTAGCAGATGACTCAACACATTCATAACCAGATCAAAGAGGTAAGGACTTAAAGAAGATCCCTGGTGCAGACCACCTCTGTTGCTCTGTTGCTCTTGTCTGTTGCCCTGACACTACTTTCAGTCCAAGTCCTCACTCCCTCATACATATCCTGAACAATCCTCACATACTTCTTATGTACTCCTTTCTCTCTCATGCACCTCCAGACCTCTTGGCATAGTACTCTATCATAAGCCTTCTCCAAATCAATAAACACCATATGCAATCCTTTTTGTTTTTCTCGATGAAGAATTTTGTATAGATGTATTTATTTAGCTGATAATTTGTAAGTCCCTTTGGGTAAACATAATATGTGCATTTAAAAATGTGAGGAATGCAAACACTAACTAAACCACTAAAAACGATGTCATTTCATACGTCTTCATTGATAAAGTATATCACAGTGGAAAAAGTGAATTGAAAGTACTAGCACTACTGACACATTCAGTGCAACAAAAATGAAAGAAAGGGCAGCTTAGGTAGGTTAAAAAGAATGTTCAATTTACAGAAATTCATCGATAACATTATACAGTCAGTGAATGCATACTTGAACTATGCTGGAACCTGCAATGTGGCTTTGCACTTGACCTGGCTACAATTCTAGCTTGGCATGGCTTACAGATTTACTGATAGCAGAAGTGTAAAGTTCTGTAGAACAAAGTGGGCACTGATCATTCTGAAAGCCTTTTGTGGCACACCAGGCCTGTTAAGAAAGAAGATTAAACATGGATGCAGGGATACAGATGTGCCTTCTCCTTCTTACATTCCAAACTAAGTGACTGAACTCCACCTTGTACCATGATCTTCCTGGACTTTATTTGATAACAAAGGTGTAAGTCACAGTTGCATTGACATCTCTCCAGTGGTCCATCTGCAAACCTCTTGAGGCACGAAATGGACTCAATCAAGGACAAAGACCTATAACTCAAGGGATGACTACTAGGATGTTCAGGGGAACTCATTTATTACAACACACTGATTTTGTAACTGAAAGTGAATGTAATCTAATTAGAAGAAGGTTCAACCTTCCTTTAAAGCCACATGCACCCTATCCCTCAAGATAAGTGAGAAGAAGCAAAGAACGGCAGAGAATGGGGAGAAGAAAAGAGAAGCTTGGAGAACTGTGATTTGAACACACTCACTTAAATTCTCTAGGGAATCCTAAAGAACTCTGGGACTTTTCCCAGGGTCACGCTGCGCACATTCTCCAAAATTAGTTTCTAAAATCTTATCTCAAACTAACAAGTGGTGAGCTGCCCTCTCCATTAGGAGTTGAAAAGATGAAATCCTCTTCTCTTTGTGGACCAAAAGCTGAGACCCAATCTTTTAAACTAAAGCTGTGTGCCAGTAGTCTGACAAGGCAGAGAAGCAGCCATCACTTCAAGAAGGGATCTTCAGCATCTAAACTCTTGTGCCAGAAACAGTAATGCTTTTCCCTAAGTTGTAGATGGCACAGCAAAGAGCCTAACAGCAGAGAGCAACCTGAGAAAGCAGCAGCACAGCACTGACAAGGATCATGCAGCAAAGAGAAAGCGTGCCCTCCAACGCATGATGAATCCTTCACTTGAACCTAGAGCAACAACAAAGCAACAACTGAACACATCAGACATCATCTACAAAGACTTGGCATTGTAAAACTATTATCTGTTGCAAGATAAAGAAGAACTCTAAATAACCAGTAAACAGTCAGCCACTCTGTGTTATATTTTTGTCTGTCTATTCTGTCTGCGTCCAGCCTTATATGCCAATATGTATTATCATACTTCTATAATCCTTGTGTTTGCAGTATCTATAAATTGTATTATTCTGTTTCTTAAAATGAGCGTGTTTCGGTTACTTTGATATAAGTCTAAAGGCTGAAGACCTGCCTCCTAAAACAGAGAAAAGTAAGGTAAAGGAAGTAGGAAACTTGATGAATTATTTGAATTTTTACCAGTATTGCTGAAGGCAAAACTGATAATTAATTAATCAAGGTAAAATTTTTTCACATCCCACAATATGATGGCATCCTCCTGTGTGGGTATCTTGTTGATTACTAATCATCAAAACCCTACAAATTATTAAACCAGACAGGGTGCGGCAACATCAATTACTTAAAACAATCTAATTTCACTGCCAGTGACTGTTGGCAGTACATACTGTAGTTGCATCAGTCAGGGAAACATATGACAAATTCTTTAAAGTAATGTGATTTATCTAGACAAGGACTAGTAGAACCACTGTGAACACCACAGGACCCTAATGTGGGAGCTGGTGCAGTTCTGGGGTGTTAAAATCTTGAATGATGAGTTGTCAAGGTTTAAATTGTTTTTTAACCATGGACACTCAATTTATATTTTACTAGGGGGGCTTACCCTTGCTCACTTCACTCATTAACCCCCCTTTTTTCGCTACGCCCCAGCCACTTCGCATCTGCCGCTCATGTTGTGAAGAGGGAGGCTGAAAGCACCCCAAGGAGATGCGGTCGCTCCTCCAAAACCCCCTCTTAAACGGTGATACAATGGGAAACAAATACAGTTTTTTTTTACCTCCTCTTTGCTGGATCAGCTGCTGGGTTGCTGCTGCTGCGCTGTGTGATTTGCGTCTTGTGCAGTGCTTCGAACATTTAAAATCCTGTACAGTAGCTGTCCTACTCTTTGTCTTTTATTTCCGGCCCCGGGCGTGGTTAAATCACTTGGCACAAAGTCTTGTCTCACGGGACGTGAGTTCTTGATATTTTAGTTTATAATATAAAAACGGAATAAGAATCTGATAATCTAACAACATCACATTAAAGTTCGATAAATTCTGAAAAGAATGGTACCAAACATATACATGTAGGTTTTAAAATAAGTCCGTTGCTCATCACCCCCACATAAAACATCACATAAAATCGTTGCACTTTTAGGCTTAGGATTTTATATATATAGAGTAGATTTGAGCCCATTTTTGTATTAGTTCATAACTGCTTTTAACCAATATTAATCCATGTTTATTTTAAGATCATTTTGTTCTTTCTGAGAAACAAGGGGGCTCCGCCCCCTGCTCGCTTCGCTCGCCTACCCCCGGCGTTTTGAACCCGTGCCCGCTGGGCAGCCACGTGTGAGGATGATGCACGTGTAATATGGAGCGTTCGCCCGTGTCACTCTGGGGCCCCCCCTCTGTTAATACGGAGCTCCGTCCGTACTATTATGCGGTGCATTGTGGACACCGTAGTGTTTCCCGTTTCAGTTTGTATCTCGGTCAGTCGAGCTTTGGTTTTTGAAGCTTTTGAATTCCAGTCTTCATTATCAGTAACCTGTTGTCCATGTGTTTGGCCCCCTCGTTTAACCTGTTTATGACGTCTTAGTTTGCTTTCTACTCTGTCTTTCATTTCTGATCTCGCTTTATTCTGCTTTTGTTTCAATGACACCTGGTCCGTGGTGAATATAATTTCCCTTTTTCGAGTAATAATTTTCATTTGTTTGCGATACTGTGATGTTTATCGTACTGTTAATAATACATCACTGTAATGTGATTCACCTATGCTGTATAGGTTAGATGTGTGAGGATGACGTATGTTTAATACGGAGCGTTCGCCCGTGTCACTCTGGGTCTCCCCACTGTTACTATGAAGCTGTTTCCGAACTATTATGCGGTGCATTGTGGAGCACTGCGGACTCTGTAGTGTTTCCCGTTTCACTTCGTATCTCGTTTAGTTGAGCTCTTTCTTTTTGGAGCAGTGCCTGCCTGGTCTGCGGCATTTCAGACGCACGTTGTAGGCACCCGCGTTCATTAATTATATTATATCCAGGCAGGCGCGTGTTTATATCTCGGTCACTGGAGCTGTGTCGTGTTGAATCCGTGCCTGCTTTGCCTACGCAGTTTGAGACGCGCCTTGTAGGCGTCCACGTTCATTAGATCTGTCCACGCGGGCTCGGTGTCGAAGCTGTGTTACTTGTTGAGCTGTTTGGTTTTGGAGCCGAGACAGTTTCGCTTCCGCGGTTTCAGACGCGAGTCAGTACCATCTCGGGTTTGATGTATGAACCTTTGTGGACTCCGTAGGGGACGTTGACTCCTCTTGTTTTACTATGTCTCCTCCTGCGCTTTCACCACGCATTAGTGCCACTCACAATATGGCGCCTGCGCTTTCCGTATTATGTCGGTTTTTACCATGCTGTGTACCTCCGCTGTGTGGTGTGGACGTTTAACTGTTGTTGTTTCTGCCTTTATATTCTGTATCTCGGTGTGCATGTGTTTCGTGCCTAGGTTTTTTTGAAGCTGTTGCATTCCAGTTTTTATCATCTGTAACCCGCTCTCAATGTGTTCGTCCCCGTTCTTTAATCCCTTTATAAAGTTTTACTTTGTTTCCTACTCTGTGTTTTATTTCTGACCTCGCTTTATCCTGCTTGCGGCATGTCAGATGGTTCGTAGTCTTTCTTGTTTTACTCTGGGCAGGGGGGCTTTGTTCTGTAACCTGCTCTCCATGTGTTTGTCCCTGTTCTTTAACCTCTTTATGACGTTTTACTTTGTTTCCTACTCTGATGGTTCGTAGTCTCTCCCGTTTTGCTCTGGTGGTGGGGGGGCTTTGTGTGGTGCCTGCACACGTGCGTAGTCTCTCCCGTTTCACTCTGGGGGGGGGGCTTTGTGTGGCACTTGCGCACTATGTCTTTTGCGTACACGGGCAGGTCCTTGCGTCCATATCCGGTTTACCATTCTCGTTTAGTAATATGGATAACACTTGATAAGAGATAAATGATGACGTTTGTGTGAACTTATAAAAGCAGCCTACTCAATAAAACCAGTACACACACATCTTGGGAGCTGCATGGGTCCTCAGCAGGGCGTAGGGCATTTGTATGTGTCTAGCAATAAACCCTTTCTTCAGACTCAAATTCTTAAAGTGTTTGATTTATTTTTGATATAGGTAATAATTTTAAATATGTATACACTAATAATACTAATTTATTATGAACTTGTAAAATACTTTTAAAAAATGTGATGCAAAATGTAGATACTTTCCAAATATATTATAGCATCAAAGAGCACAACTGAGCAATTTCATTCACTTTGACAATTTAAACATGATTTATTAAAAATCCACTTGAATAGAGAAAGAAAGTATTTTATTGAATAAAAAATAAAATGTAATAGAAGAATAAAAATCTTCTTCCCTGCATGGGACAGGGAAAAAAGTGTTGCAGTTTTTATTAAAAGGAATGCTAGGAAGTTCTGCTTACCAAGCTTTCTTTGTGTATTCTCGTAAGTGAAACCTACTCCAAGTAAATAACTTGTAAAGCCCCTTAAGCAGCAGTATTGATTTGTGCCTAAGCCGGTAAGAATGTTAGCAGAGCTGGTTTTAAACCTTCTGGAAACTTTGAAACTGCCTATTTTATGGCAAAGCACATGCACAGATTCTATCTTGTCCCAATGTTTGTAATAAACAATCAGTTATTTAGCACTGATATAATGGACATTATCAGATCATGTGAATAAGACAGTAGAACCAGA